>NC_091308.1:44501421-44617425 GCF_038502225.1 Cherax quadricarinatus | reverse complement strand
ATATAGCAGCGGTTCATAAATTTTTTGGCAGAGACCCAAAATCATGTTGAGAATTTACATGGCGACCCATATGTTCATAACCTTAATTTGTAACATAAGTAAAAAATGATCTTGGTTCTAAAGAAGTATGGTAAAAACCAAACATAAATACCAGTATCTTATTAATGTGGTTAGTAAACAGGAAATATAATGAATATCCGTAAAAGAATATTGCACTTATGCAGTAGGTGGGTTGAGGTATCGTCCTCAGAGACGTGTCAGTAATTAATGAGATCCCTGGCACTGTGTGGTTTTAACGAGCTCCTCAAATTGGGGTGAGTTAGATGACACACTGTATCTTATATCATGCTGTGGTTGCAGACGGTTTCTGTACTTTGTCTTTGTGACGGTGTGTGCTGAAAATTCTGCCTCAAATGAAAGAGCACTTTCAGGGCTTCACCTCCAAATATCTGTTTTTCTTTGTAAACTTTGATCCAGAATGAATTCGGTGATTCTTTTTTTTTTTTTTTTTGAAATCGTATTGAAATGTTTCATCATTCTGAATCTCGATGAGCTGCTTCTCAGGATTTGCTGAAATTGGAAATATCGTCAGGTAGGTCCTCAGGTTCAGTGTTGAAAGGATTTGTTACCCTTTTGATCAGCTGGGAAATATGTTCCAAGATGATGCTTAGGACTTGGCTCGGTGAAAATGTTTCATCCTCCAGAAGTGCTCACAAGGATGAAAATGATCCAGTTTTTCCAGCCTCAATTTTACTCTTCCACACCGTCACTTTCCCTTTGTCAGTTTCTCTGATAGCCCAACCAACGCTAATGTTCGAGCGCGACCTTACGTAGAAATGTTCAAAGTGTTAATGTCAGCAGAAATATCGGCAAGATAAGCCACTTGCATCATTTCTTTTTAATCTGATAATTTCAGGGCTAATGAATGATTCTTTTAAACCAAAAATATGTCTCGTTTCGTATTTAAGCAATCGTTGCAGCACTTTTTCTCGTGACAGTCGCACATGTTCCGAACTAAAATAAGAACATATCTGAGCAGATCCTGGAGTTAATAGTCATCTTGCATCGCATTCTGCAACACACGTGACAAACCATACTACGGGCGGGGTTAGAACCCACGATCAGAGAGTCAAAAAACTCCAGAAAGACGCGTTGGCCACTGAACCAGCTAGCTACAATAAGATTGATCCAACTATATATATTTCTACACCATAGGAAGGTTCTGACCCCACCCGTGGTATGGTTTGTGTGAAATCGTCTCATTACGATTTCGCAAGACACCTGACAACCTCTGAGAAGTAAGATTTTCAAAGAGAACGAAACATTAAACAACCAGCACTCGCGGATTTCTCTCTTTCACTAAAGCAGTGAAACCCTGGAGTGCTCCAAACACTGCTGGTGCACCATCACAACGGACACTAAAACACTGATTCCGCTCAAGCCCTTCTTCCTTGAAGAATGACTCAACAATTTTGAAAGAATCTTCTGTTCCGTATCTACTGAATCTTGATACCGTACTCACCTAATTGTCACCTAATTTTACTCACCTAATTATGATTGCAGGGGTCGAGACTCAGCTCCTGACCCCGCCTCTTCACTGATCGCTACTAGGTCCTCTCTCTCTCTCTGCTTCCTGAGCTTTGCCATACCTCGTCTTAAAGCTATGTATGGTTCCTGCCTCCACTACATCACTTGCTAGGCTATTCCACTTCCTGACGACTGACTGAAGAAGTACTTCCTAACATCCCCGTGACTCGTCTGAGTCTTCAGCTTCCAATTGTGACCCCTTGTTTGTGTTCCCTCTCTGGAACATCCTGTCTCCGTCCACCTTGTCTATTCCACGCATTATTTTCTATGTTGTTATCATGTCTCCCCTGACCCTCCTGTCCTCCAGTGTCGTCAGTCCGATTTCCCTCAACCTTTCTTCGTAGGACATTCCCTGAGCTCCGGAACTAGCCTTGTTGCAAACCTTTGTACTTTCTCTAATTTCTTGACGTGCTTGAACAGGTGTGGGTTCCTAACTGGTGCTGCATACTCCAGTATGGGCTTGACGTACACAGTGCACAGTGTCTTGAACGATTCCTTGGGTATCATCACTAACATCTGTAGACTCCTCCAGCTGGGTTTTAATGGCTGCAGTCACCTGGTCTTTTATATCACACATGTTCTCAATTCGTTGACTATTTGTGTCATTGGACAAAAGTACCGGTTAAATTTTATTTGCGGCCTCACTGCCACAAACTATCCACACCACCTCGAGGGCTGCTGGTTGACCACTTCTTCGCCATTGGTGTGTTGATTCTTTACTCTTGCAATCCTCTGAGCTACGATTAGGTATGAAGCTAGTGTTGCTTGCCTCAAGGAGTAAACAACTGTGTTGGTATCAGAATCCCGTTTCTACTGTTCAAGTTCTTGTTCTTTCCTTTGAAAGAAGCTCCTCTCACTGTTCATAAATACACTGTGCTTTTCGTCTGAGTGCCTTCTAAACTTGTTCTGCTTAAATCACTCATTGTTCAAGACTTCCCAACCAATAACACATTGTGGTTTAAGTATGTCACGTTGAGTGACGCACTTAAGCCACAAAGTGTTATGATGTAAAATGAAAATTGCACTCCGGAACGTGCTTTGACACCCTCCGTTGACAACGGTGGAAGACCTCGTGTATCCCCAGATTAGAGGCTGCCAACGGATCCGAAGCCAAAGGTACATGACTCCTGGCGCTTCCGATCGACTACCCCTGTTATTAGCTGAATGATTATTGCACGGTTAATATATTAGTCTAATAAGGCAGTTTTGCTAAGTGTAGCTAGGTCAGTCTTGTATGTGCCATCCCGGTATCCAGGGATCATCAGCACTACCCTTCACACCGACGATGATTAGGGTTCTTGGGTGCATATATGGTTTCATTTCGTTTATCTTATGAGCTGTCCCTTTTTCATATAATAGAAGTACCACGCGTAGTGGGATTAAATGTCTCATGGAATTTCTCATAATCTGAAATTGCCTTCGAGCACTCTGTGGGCTCCAGAACCAGAGACCGAAAATCTACTTTTTCTTGGAACGTGCTCTCAGCTGTACCCTCCAGCGATGACACTTCAACCACGCTCGCCATTGACCATTTGGTAAACGAAACCAAAAGATAAACTATGAAGCGGATGCGGAATGCACAGCGCAATCGTACAGTAAGAAATAAGCATCCTGTAAGACTCCCCTACTAACGGAAATCTTCAAAACACAGCACTGATAGTCTTTTCTTTACAACCAACAGATCCCAAGGCACACCTGAGATACCATATACTACAAGAACCCTTTATTCGTATCGTCCAAGACTTACATCCTCCCGCTCTTAAAATAGGACACATTTTGTCAAAGTCAGCAACTGCACCCAAGAAAGTTTCTAAATGTTTTTTTTTCACTCCGTCAATAATACCCCAGTGACAGTCAACTGACATTTCACTCTAAATTCGTGTCTAGGAACGTTTGTCATCCCACGTACGGTCGCACATAAACCTCCCGGAGTGTGATCTAACACAGAGACAGCTAGATTCATAACATCTCCAAATCATCTTAGTGGACAAGTGGACACCTCCGTCACCACAACACGTGGATGGAGAAAACTATCAGCCAATATAAACCAGCAAACACTTGATGGCGAATCAAGTTTTCCCAACCAACGCTTTCCAGTGAGAGTTCAAAGCAGCACAGCAACAAATATTTGCGATATGGTCACCCAGTGAAACATGCCATGTTTCCAGTAGAATGCCCAGTCTGTTTCCACAGAGCACAGCGTCTCAGATTGTAAACTCTCCTTCCTGCCGTATCTGTATGGTGTTGCCGACAAACTGTAGAACAGGACACTTGTGAACAGTTCGGGGCATTTAAAGAAAAATTTCGCCTCCAGTGATTTCATCAGTTCTAAATGAGTAAGATAAGACAGGTTAATTGAGAGGTCATCCGCACTGTCCACTATATATTAACCTAAGTAAGTAAGTTTATTCAGGTATACAAAATACAGTGACATAGATTATCATACATAGCATATGTGTAGAGAACCTAGGGTAACACAAAAAACTAAATAATAAATAATAAATTTCCTGAACTGACACAAGTGCCCTTTGCCTCTGTCAGGATACGCATCTCTCGTATTCTGGCCGATGCCCCGGTTTCCTTTGCAACAATGAAATTCGATGCTTAAGAGAGAAAGAGGCTTATCGCATCATGAGTCACATTTTACAACTTTGCTAACAAAAGAGAATACCTGTTATCCCGAACTCCAAAGTCACCATGCGTCCCAAATATCCAGTAGGATCTCTTAATCTCTCTTGTGTCCAACTCTTAAACAGTTCTCACGAAGTCCTCACCTCTTCAATTTCGCCACTACCAAAACACTCCACTATGACTGCTACTCCCACACTCAAACCTCATCACTAAAGACTCCCAAAAACCACTACCTCGAAGCCACACACACTGGGACTATCATCCCATTACTCACTATAATCTCTGACTCCCGATCTCAGAAGTTAACTACAATTACCTGAGAATTACACGTACCTCCACACTCTTCTTCCATACCTCCAGACAATAAATTTGACTTACTTTTCATCGATTACTTCACAACCCCTTATTTTGTAGAAAATCTCTAATGAAACTAAGTTAGTAAGTTTATTCAGGTATACACTAATACAGTTACATAGATTATCATACATAGCAGCATATGTGTAGAGACCCAAGGATAACCCAAAAAAGTCAGTGACTTATTTCCATTGAAATTCTTTACTGCCCTATCTACTCAATTCTCCTCGCCCCTCTCGCTCATTACTCTCCTTGTCACTTTCACGCATGCGTATCCCAACGTGGAGAAGCATACTCAAATATAATAGTATATAAAGAATAAAAACTCGCAATACCGTGACTGGAACAATACACAAGTAACCCGCACATAGGATAATGAACCTTATGACGTTGTTGCGGTCCGACTTGGACCCGTAACTAATAACACAGAAGCGCAAAGGAAAGAGAGCCAAAATATATACGAGATGAGGCGGGGCTGGGAGTAGTAGAACGAGAAGAGTAGTTGTAGAAGCAGTGGTAGAAGGAATGGTTGTAGTAGTAGTTGTAGCCATAGAACTGTAGAAGTGGAGGTAGTCATAGACTTCCTCCACTTACACTAGTACCTCCTGTCGTTCTGCTATTCCCGGCTCCGTCCACCTTTCGTATGTATGCTGGCTCCCTTTCTTTCGCGCTTCTCTGTGACTAGTTAATGGTCCAGGTCGGAGCAAAACGTCATGTTTCATTCTCCTATATTTAAGTTATCTGTGTATAATAGCATATCTAGAGGAGAGACTGATAGAAACGGACCCTGACACACACACTCCTACAAACGGGAAACACACTAGGTTTCTCAAAGTCAAAACGCACAAACACGCCACATAACTGAATCTCAGCTTTATGAACCAGTTTCAGCTTGTCCATCGCCAGCACGTCCACCAGACATTCATACGGTTACTCATGACACTCACAACCTCCTCCCCCGCATACATATCCATCCTTCTATCCATCATATATTACAAATATACTTCTACCAATTAACGTCAACTTTTAACGACCATCTAAGCCCAAAAAAATTCCTTGCCTCCTGTAATAATAGTAACTAATAATGTCTATTTTTAAGTGGAGAATTTGAGGTGTTAATGAGGTATAAATATTGATTTTCCAGTTCTTTCCTTCATGTATCTGTTTTCAAGTATCTACAATATACTACTTAATACACTTGAAATTGCTAAACTGAGTATCTTTTATTACGTTCATCAGACGTTAGACTCGTGACAAATCACACGATGAAAACACCACACAGTGACATTCGATATTCTCAGATCTCCATTCCTACTCCACTGTAATATTCAGCAACGTATGGATATTTAAACAAATGATAATAGGCTTTCGCTTTGTATCTTTCTTCCTCACGACCAATGCCTATATTTAACACGCAATTTCTGATTTCATCTCTACTCTATTACTCCTTTTATTAGGTGAATTTTAGCTGTCTTTGTCTGCTGTGGCTCATATTATGATTCCGTCGCCCTTGGTAACCTCCCTCTTCATAATTTAGAGCACTATTCCTAGACATCAGGATACACAAACCTGCACTCTCTTGTGTATCGATTTCTGCATGTTCTTCCATAGCTCTTAAAGTAGACTGGAAAGTTAAATAATTCACATGACATAACAATTGCTTATGCGAATTGGAAATTCTACGTACTGGTTCTCTTTGGAGTTCCTCTACAAACGAACTGTCCGGTATATTCATTAACGCGTCCTGTCTGCGGTTAGCCATCAATCAGACCTCGGGAAAACATTTTCAGAAATGTGTTCCCTAGTGGATCCCGAATTGCGCTTGAACAATTTGTTTACAGCCCGCTGCTTGGGACTGCTGTCAATACAATTGCACCCGAGATTGTTTCCTAGCCTACAGACAAGCATGAGAACAAGCCCGCCGCCTCATAACACGAGCAGTTCAACCATCATGCTGGTAAACTAACCAGATTATCCCTGCATGAAAAGATATAAAATATCCGGACAGATGTACACTTAACTTCGCCTCAGTCGTCATAATTGCTGCACAATAAATGACAGATCCCGACGAAACGGGCCTTTGGGTAACACCTTTAAATTTTTTTCCATGGCTTACATTTAGCGTTGAAAATGATATAAAATACCGACAAGTTGAAGATTAAGACACATGTGAAACAGTTAGGTATCTTTATTGATGAAACGTTTGGCCTACACAGTTGGCTTCTTCAGTCAAATACAGAGGAAACAGGTGTAGAAGTGAAATAAAGATAATGCAATCAATTCATCAGTCTTGGAGGTAAAGCATTTGAGGTGGTCAGTCCCTCAGCCTGGAGAAGCTTTCAACTCCATGATCTGAAACTATATATCGTTCTAGACTATGGACCTGAACTTTTCTTCAGGCTGAGGACTGATCACCTCAAATGCTTTTTCTCCAAGACTGATGGACTGATTACATCATCTTTATTTCACTTCTACACCTACTCCCTCTGTATTTGACTGAAGAAGCCTGCTGTGTAGGCGGAACGTTTTAGCAATAAAGATACCCAACTGTTGCCCATGTGTCTTAATCTTCGGCTTACCTTTAGTTCTCCAATCCCTCTTTTCTCCAATCAAAGCTTCAGCGAGAGATCACAATAGTCTTCACAATAAATACTGATGAACCGTCCAGTGGCTTGTTTACTACTCGAGATATAATATCAACACCTTAAGTCCAAACCTACGGCAGCTGGCCCTGATGATATTCACTGCTGCTACACGAACATCCCACAGAACTTGTATTTCTCTTACATCTTTTCAGCCAAATATGGCGCAAAGGTATTTTTACCCTCTGTGTTATAATCCAGACACCTCAGAATAAGATCTGTCATGTTAAAGACCTATAACATTTCTAACTTGTATTAGAATGCTTACTGTATAAATGCCTCTAATGGGTTTAGGAGGATCAAAACTGCTGTGACCTTCATCAGTTTGGCTTTCAGAAATAGTCGCTATATCATCGACCCGCTACACACTTTCAAAACTGGTTCTCGGTCAAACACTCGGTTGTCGCCATTTCCATCGATCTAGAAAAAGTCTTTGGGTTAACTGGAGGAGTAAAGAGGCCAAAGCCAAGTGTCCTAGAGCATGGAAAATGTATAGAAGGTAAAGGACTCAAGAAAACAAGAAGTTGAGGAGACGAACCAGACGCGAATATGCATGGATAAGGAGAGAATTATTATTATTATTATTATAATAATCAAAAGAAGCGCTAAGCCACAAAGGCTATACAGCGCTGCAGGGTAGGGAAGGAAGCGAGGGTATTGGGCGGCAGAAGGGGGGAGGGATGATCAGTAGGTTACAGAAAACAGCGGGGCAGGGGATAGTGCAGGGGTAGAGGGTAGCAAGAGATTGAGGTAGAAAGGTCTGAAGGTATCAGAGTTTGTGAAGTAAGTCGGTTGTTGTCAAAAAGTCAATGAGAGAGTCCGGATGAAAGGTGGGTATATCAGCGAGAAGGGAAGGTAAAGAGAGAGCAGCGGAGCGAAGACGACGACGGAGGTAAATTCTGCGAGCTCGTTGATAAAGTGGGCAGTCTAACAGAATGTGGCTGACTGATAATGGAGCCTGACAATTCTCACAGAGAGGAGCAGGGCGCCTCTCCTTGAGACAAGAAGACCGCCAGTAACCTATACTCGGTTTAATAGATTGAAGTTTGTTACCGGGCAGAGTAGACCAACGTTGTTGCCAACGGGTGCGAAGGTGGGTAGCTATTGCAGCAAAGTAGTTCGTAAATGGAATACCTCTATATGAAACTGGTAGGTCATGTACTGCTGACCGCGCAGCAGTGTCCGCCTGTTCATTGCCCTGTACATCAACATGACCAGGGACCCAACAAAAAACAATATCTTTATGCTTGAAGATGCGGCGTAGCCAAAGTTGGATACGGAGGACTAAGGGGTGAGGTGTATCAAATTTCTGTATAGCCTGTAAAGCACTAAGGGAGTCTGAGACAATCACAAATGATGACACAGGCATAGATACAATACAGATAAGTGCTGCAAGAATGGCATACAATTCAGCAGTAAAAATGCTAGCTGTAGATAGTAAATGCCCTCGCACGACGCTGTCCGGAAACACTGCTGCGAATCCTATGCCGTCAGAAGACTTAGAGCCATCTGTGTATACTGCAATGGCATGAGAATGAGAGTGGAAGTGGTCAAGAAAAAGAGAGCGGGAAGCGACCGTAGACAGTTGGGCTTTCGAGCAAGGGAGAGAGAAAGAACAGACTCGAACAGCTGGAACTTCCCAGGGGGTAGGGAAAAGTGAGATGCTACATGAACATAGAAAGGTGGTAATTGAAGAGAAGAAGGGACGGAGTAAACAGGGGCGGCGAACAAATAAAGAATGTCTACTAATATCTGTGACCATTCTATAAATGGAAGGATTGCAGAGATCATGAGAACATACACAGTAGCGGAGGCAATGGGCATCACGGCGATCGGATAAGGATGGAACGTTCGCTTCTGCATAGAGGCTCTCAACAGGCGAAGAGCGAAAAGCACCAAGGCATAAACGTAATCCTTGGTGATGAATGGGGTTGAGGCTAGAGAGAGTAGCAGGAGAGGCCGCTGAATAGATCTGGTCACCATAATCAAGTTTCGATAAAATGAGGGTGGAATGTAGGCGAAGGAGAGTTCGACGATCAGCTCCCCATGAAAGATGAGCAAGGGTTTTAAGAAGGTTCAGCCGGCTTTGACAAGTTGCCTTCAGAGAGGTAATGTGAGGTTTCCAGGATAACCTACGGTCAAAGAGGAGGCCCAGAAACCTGACTATCACGTTCAGGGATACGGGAGCCATAGAGGTACAAAGGATGACTGGAGATGACGGAGCGTCTAGTGAAAGCAATTCGGTGAGTTTTGGTACTGGAAAATTTAAACCCATGTGTGGTGGCCCAATTGGAAACACGGTCGACCGCATGCTGGAGAGAAACTGTAATGAGGTGACAGTCAGCTCCTGCACAGGCAATAGCGAAGTCATCAACATAGAGTGATGACCAAATATTTGATGGAAGACTAGAGGCCAAATCATTTATAGCAAGTAGAAAAAGTGTTGTTCTCAGAACACATCCCTGGGGGACACCTTCAGCTTGGATAAAGTCCGGGGAGAGCACATTATTAATCCGAACCCAGAAATGCCTGTCAGTTAAAAAGTTCTTAAGGAAGGATGGTAGATTGCCTCGGAGGCCTAAGGAGTGGGCTTGGGCTAAAATATTATACCTCCAAGTTATGTCATATGCCTTCTCAAGGTCAAAAAATATGGCAATAACTGAGTGGTTATTAGCAAAGGCATTACGAACATACGTATCGAAGCGTAGTAAGGGGTCTATGGTAGAACGTCCCTTACGAAAACCATATTGACGAGTGGAGAGACTGTTGTGTCTCTCTAAATACCACACTAAACGTCTATTTACCAGGCGTTCCATCACTTTGCAAACTGCACTGGTAAGAGCAATGGGACGATAGTGGGAGGCTTCATGTCCCGTAGTGCCTGGTTTGCGGAAAGGGAGAACAATGGCAGATTTCCACGGCTGTGGAAGAACTCCTTGTGACCAAATAAGATTGAAAAGGCGTAATAGAACTGCAAGGGCTGACTGATGTAAATGTTGTAGCATATGAATATGAATGTCGTCGGGCCCAGCTGCCGATGATCGGCAAGCTGAGTGTGTTGCCTCCAGTTCTTGAAGTATAAAAGGCACATTATACTGTTCTTCTCTGAGAGAAGAAAAGTCCAAGGGTGCTAACTCTCTGGCAGACTTTGAGGAAAGAAACGAGGGGTATAGATGTAGCCCCTGAAAAATACAGACCAAATGATTGCCAATTTCATTGGCAACATCTAGTGGGTTTGCTATATCAACACTGGCAACGCGCAGAACAGGAGCCGGGTCAGGAGAATATTTACCACTCAGTTTTCGTATTTTCCAGACTGCACTCATAGAGGAAGCAGAGGTGATGGTGGAGACAATCTCGCCAGCAAGTGCGTTTAGCATCACAGATGACACAGCGAGCAATCGCATGCTTCTGCTTAAAATCAAGAAGTCTCTCTGTGGTTCTATTGTACCGGTACCTGCCAAGGCACGCATTTCTGAGAATGCCTGCCCGAAGTTTGGGGTATAGAATGAGAAGCTGCGGTTAAAATGGGGGACGAGAAGAGGTGTAAAAGCTCATCAATGGAGAACGAAGAAGGAACCTCACTAAAAACAGTTGTGAGTAAAGGTTCCAATTTGCCTGATCAAATTGCCAGCGTGGGATACGAAGAGGTGAATATGAAGGGGAAGTAAGAATGATTGGGAAATTATCACTGTCATGTAAATCCGGGAGAACACACCAGGTGAAGTCTAATGCCGTGGAGGAAGAGCAGATTGAGAGATCGATGCAAGAGAGAGTGTGAGTCCGAGGATCAAAATGGGTGTGAATACCTGTATTTAAAACATGGAGAGTGTGGGTAGCAATAAAAGTCTTTAGCTGAATGCCATGGGAATCACAGTGAGACCCCCCAGAGGAAATGATGGGCATTAAAATCGCCAAGTAACAGAAGCGGTGGCGGTAATGACGAAACAAGAAAGGCAATATCCGGAATAGATAATGCCCGAGAAGGAGAGAGATATAAAGAACAGAGCGTATACCACCTATGCAAGTGGATACGGGCTGCTGTATAATGCAGCGAAGTACGAACAAATAGCTGATGGTGTGGAATATCAGTGCGTAGAAGAAGGGCACTTTCATTAAAGGTCCCATCAGGAAAAGGATCTTAAGAATACAATAAATTATAGCCTGAGATGGGATAGATAACAGCAGAATGTAATTTTGGTTCATGTAAGCAAACACCAACAGGGGAAAACTGGGAGAGTAACATCTGAAGCTCCCCCCGATTACCCCTGAGGCCGCATATATTCCACTGTAAATAGGCCATGATTGGCAACGATAAAGATACCTGAAATCCGCAGGTAAGGGTTCCTACGGACTAGAGGGGTTAGAAAAGTCCGCATGCGGAGGCAGCGGAAAACATTCAAGCAGCGAAGGAACGGTGCGCTGTGAAGAAAGAAGTTGTCAGATGGAGGAGAGGAGAGAGAAGGAACAGAGGGTGGATCAGTGTCCATTGATGGTTTGGTCTCTGCAATATATTCAGAGATTGCTTCAAGTGTTTCAGAATTCAGAGACGTCGTATGGGAGACAATATTGGAGATGGAAGGGGGAGGATGAGTAAAGATTGGAACTGTAATGGACTGTACCAAGGTAGGGGGGGGCGAAAGGGTGGAGGGAACTGGAGAAGAAGCGTGGAAGGGGACAGAAGAGGCAGAAACCTGGGAGGTGGCAGAAGAGGAAGAAACTTGCGAGGGAACAGGGTAGGAAGATGCAGTACGAGGAGGAGGATGAACCCTACACTTGTAAAAGCCAATGAGAGGGGAAGAACCAGGTACAGACACAGGGAAGGTAAAATGAGGAGGTGGAAGAAGGGAAGGAGGGGTTAAAGGACCTTTTTTTGACTTCTGAGAAGTAGAGGGACGATTGGGAGGAGGTGTCGTACGAGATCTCGTCGATACAGAGGCTTGTGAGGGAGAACACGAAGAAGCGAGAACAGACTGAGGCATTGAAGTAGGGACGTCTGAGCCCAGGACAGCAAAAGAATTAGATATAAGAGTGACTATGGGAGAGGTAACCACAGAGGAGGCTGCAGAAGATGGGACCCCAGAAGTGGGGGGACGTTTTGAAACATGGGAATAAGAAACACGAGGTAGTCTCCCTTGGAGGCGGAGATGAGAAACTGCCATGGCATAAGGGAGACCTTCTGCCTCTTTGAGGTAATGGATTTCCTGCTCATTTAAGTAGACTTGGCAACGGCGAGAGTACAAAGAGTGAGCCTCATGACAATTAAGGCAAGAGGGAGGTCGATTGCAAGACGTATTAGAATGGTCATCGGCACCACAGACTGGGCATTCGGCTGTAGATCTGCAATATTTCGCTGGATGGCCAAATCGCCAGCAATTTCTACACTGTTGTGGTGTAGGGATCACCTTTTGAACTTGTAACCGATGTCCTGCTACATAAACTGAGGATGGGAGTTCACGGCTGTCAAAAGTTAAATGAGCCACATTGCTAGGGTATCGTCTCCGCCCGTGGGCAGGAAGAACATAAGTGTCTACCTTGAGGATTGGGAGATCTTGGAGTTCCAGCTGTTCAAGAATGTCATTGCCACATGTCTGGAAATTTTGTTGAACTATGGTATGGGGCAGAATGACGGTACCACTACAAGAATTGAGGGAATGATGTTTTCAATAGTGACAGGAACAGTATCGATATGGGAAAGAAGAGAAAGAACATGAGCTTGGGTAGCATTCTGTACAGTGATGATGCGGGTACCACTCTTAAGAGCATGAAAAGAAATATCTTTACCAATATGGCGAAGGAGTGCCTTGCCAATACTATGATTGGAAAGATAGGCAATAGAGGAAGTCGGTCATAGAGTGAAGAATTTAGTCCATTGTGCATTCTGAAACTGAGCGTGGAAAGGGAGTGCAGGACGTGTCGATCTTTTCAGAGAAGAACGAGAAGGTGGAGAAGTATCATCAGCAGGTAATTGTCGTTGGCGTTTAGGCGTGGGACCAGAGTTGGTCCGACATGGAACGGGCCGGCGATTCGAAAATTGCCGCACCGTAGAGGGAGAGGCCGGAAGCATAGTCAAAGGAGAGCGGAGGTCAGATAAATCGAAGGAGTCAGTCGAGACCTCAGTACCTGAAGTGGGTGAGGAAACAGCACCGGCAAGAGGTACAGAGGCATTAGGAGTGTCCGAAGAGCGTTCCAAAGACGAGGCAGGGTCAGAATGGGGTGCGGTATCAAGAAGGGGCCCGGGGGTAGCAGGTTCATGAACTAGGGCTTCCATGGTTAGGTTACTTCTTTCATTTTTTTTAAGAAAAAAAAAGAAAAAAGAAAAGAAAATATAAATAAAAAAAAGAATAAAAAAGGGGGTGCTGGGGAGGGATAGTTCCTAGGAGGAATGAAAGGGCCAGAAATCTCCCTCTGCACCCAAGAGGACCTCAGCACCGCAAGTAGCGCAGATGTAGCATAGAACTCGTGCCATACCCTACCCATCATGCCAGTAAACCAGCAATCGGGGATAGCAGCCTCACATCTGCCGAGCTACCTCGGTGGACAAAAGAGAGGGCGGCCGGATATCCACCACAAAGCATACCTCCTTTGGCCACCACCCCCGGAATCTGAAAGGTGGCTTCCAGAGATACACCCGTCGCCCGAAACACACCCAAAGCCACCCTGTGGGATACCGGAGAGGGATTGGGACATCCCCAGGCAATCCAGATTCCACGGCAAACTACGCCACCGCTAAGAACCTCAACGGAATGGGATGGACCCCAGTACCCTTTCCCCTACCTAGGAACTAGCGGGCCTGTGGGAAAAAATCCCAAAGGCCAAAAAGGAAGGGCAAAAGGGAGGGGTGGAGAGGAGGACAAGGAAAGGAAAAAGGGGGAGGATGGGGAGGATGGGTTAGGGAAGGGGAGATTGGGGAGTAATTAGGTTCGGTCTGAGGAAGGAGACCGACAGGTCTAATTCCTCAGACCAAGAGCCTCTTCACCACAACAAGGAGCCCCCCTTGAAGAGGATAACGAGAGAAATCCAGAGGCAAAACGAGAATGACATAGCATCAACCTGGCGTTAAAACATTTAATCTCAAGCCCATACTATAAGCCTTGGGGGCAAATTTCAACTTTTTTTTGTTTTTTTAATATTATCTATCAGGGAGACACTTCAGAGTTTGAGTGAATATCTTCTCTCGGGATATTATACAAAATGAAGCCGTAGAATAAGGTTGCATCCTTACTACTATATTATTTCTGTTAGTTATTATCGGACTTCCTGTGATTCTCACCCCACATTTCTAAATATCTTTATGTAGGTGATTTTTGTCATCCCTTGCTCAGGTCCGGTCTCCTGACGTGTAGCAGTCTCACTACCCAGCTGGGCTACGTCACAGGGTTTAAAGTTGTCTGTTGCTAAAAACCAAATCTAAGCTTCAAGAGACGCTCTCTTACGAACACAGGTACAAACTAAATGTATTTCGGTCGCTAAGATACCAGAGGTATCTTAGCGAGGTATTCCCGTAATCCACAATCCTAGTCTCCCTTGCCTCAGTGCACGCAACTGGAATAGTGCAGAGTGCGGCATAAGTTGATAATCCAATTATATGTCTGTACTGAAGATTGAAGGGAATCAAAAGAGGCATTTATAAAATATCATTTGAAAACTAATATTTAAATTTTCTTCAATAGAAATGGCAACTTAGGACAAATCTAACTGAAACTATTCAAAGAGATCAAAGAGCCCAGTATCGTAATAAATTGTCGCTTTAAGTTTGAAGTCACTCGGAAGTAGCATTATCTAGTTATCAGCATGGAAAGGTTAAAATTAATCAGGTCCGACGCTCAGAAATTATCACATGCAAAGCAGAATATAATTTTTTCCAATTTCTCCCCAAAAAATCAAACCGGAACCTAAACAGAACAAAATCGGTAAAAAGTTTTCTCTAAGTAAGACTGAACTGCATTTAAGAAAGTTAGTACAATAACTAAGTTTTACGTAAGCTTAGTGAACATAACTTTCAATTTTTTTTAAAGTTTATATAAGTTAGGAAAAGTAAATAAAGTTAAACATTGTGACTTTGATAAGAAATTCTCCATTTATTTCACATCAACTAATTTGATTAATAAAATTCTCACATAACCTACACAACCTAATGTTGAGAGAGAGTTTGTTTTGAGGAAAAAATACATTAGCACTAAGTTTAAAACTAACCGAAGATGATGCATTTGCCAGTTACAGCACAGAATCCAAGAAAATTTGTGCCTACACAGCCTAAACCCATGAAACGTTCCATCCATTTCGTACGATGCATCAATCATTGAAGACTGATGCCGTTCAAAACTTGTATTTTAATCAAAAGAAAGTGCGAAACCCGTAGGGCTTATATTGCTCCTGTAGAATGGGAGGCATTCAAATTCAATCCCAGCATCGGTAATGTAAGTTCAGTTTCCTGTGTACAGTAGTTGTGTCGAGATATACAGATGTTTTTCCTGTTAGTGTGATGCAGGAATGCAAACAGAGTTTGGCTAGAATTTTCTCTGCAGAGGCACACGCACACTTTTTTTTTCAGTACCATGCACATTATCTTACCTCTTCTTTTGTTGTATTCACTGCCTCTTAAAGTATATCTGCAAGTTCTTCAAAGTTTTGACGTATCACATTCCATCATTTGTCATATTAAATGTCTGTATCGCCTCTTCAACAGTTCCTTTTCATTCTGATGTCCAGAGCAGTGAACTTGCATACTCGTCTGCTCGTTCTATAGCCCAGGACCTCACCATCTCTCGCAGGGACACACTTTATTGAGCATTTTGAGTTTACCGTGCATTGTTACCCATATATCTAGTGCTATTGCTCGACCAGAAACTGAGAATACCCCATAGAGGTGAGGCCCTGTGGTTGGCAACACGCAGCTTTGGTCGGAAAGGAGGGAAAGAATTAAACTACAAAGATAAGTGCTGGCCTCGTAAAATCAACTGGCTGTCAAGCAATGTTTCCGTCTGCAGTCTAGTGCTAGGCTGGTCTGTAGTTTGCTCACGCTTTCGCTTACTTGACTTGGTTCACTTTGATAACAATCTGAGATATTAGGACTCCGGATTATGGAACTCTTATTTCGAACTCTGCAGGCGTTTATTGAAGGCAGAATGCAAATTCTGCTAGCCATGGCCGAGTCTACATTCGAAACTGAGCCTACAGGACAGCTTGACGTCCGAGGCTGGCGGGGGAGGCAGTCTGCACATGCACTGAGTATACGCACACACACATACCTGTGTATGCGGCTATCAATGGCTGATACCATTGCATTGCCGTTGTAAATATGATATACTTGTGTTAAGTATTGGAAGCCGAACACAAGAGGTTTTCTCTGAAATCAACATTAGAAATGGTCTTCATAAAAATGGCTTTTTCCATGTTACAATACAGAGTATTCAGTATATGAAGTTGATAGCATGAGGGGTGTTCACAGGTTATAAATGAAACCTTGGAGGAAGTAAAGCCAATTCTATTGACCTCTTAAACGTAAATCTTTCGGGATACCCAACATGGCTGGTTTAGGTCCTCCGCCAGCTGGAGGATCTCTAGACATTAAATGAAAAGTGTTCACAGTTACTCCTGTAAGTCTATAGTAAATTATTACATCACGTATATGATAAATCCTTGACTCTTCTGATTAATTTTTTCTTTTGAAAATGTCACTGAGGGCCCCTTACAGTACCTGTAGCCCAACAAAATCTTAATCCGGCTCTGATACTTAGTAAAACTGAATAGACTGCAAGTGGTACACAAATTATTAAATATCTGAGCCTGATAGCCTAGCTTGTTAATGTTGCAAGAGGGTAAATATTATGCTTAATAAAACTTTTTTTTGAATAAAACTTGCAAATTAAAACATATGAAGCCTACTAAAATGTAAATTTTTCATTTAGACCTGAGAGTTTGAAGCCGATGTAATTACGCATTCTCAAATAATAACCCGAAAACCACTATCTTTATTTCATTAAAACTAAAAAAAATCAACGTATATTGTCCCCCCAAAATTTAAGCTGTAAGACAGTTTTAAGCTGATCAGAATAAGCATTCTCCATTTATCAAGATTTAAATATCAATATTTATTAAAATATATTGGGTTTACGTAGGCTAATAATGCAAACATTCCAAAAGTTTGAATCTGATCAGGCGAAGCATTCTCTAGTTATTGCTGGTAAATCAATAATCCCATTTTTTTACTATATTAAAGCATTGTCAACTTTCCACCTCCACAGCCTAGACTGGAAAAAAAAGATTCATTCCAAGTTACTTTATGGGTGAAACACACAATTTTAACAATTATATTAAATAATTAGCATCTACACACTCCGATAATAATCCTGACCTTCTTCTACATAGAATACACCAGTGCTGAAGTTTGCATATGATAATAATAATATATCTTTATATACTACAAGTACATGTACAAGGTAGACAGGCCTAGCTGACGTCAATGACATTCAGCTATATAGAAAGCCGCTTGTTATGCAGGTCATTTCGGGCAAATTAGGTCAGTTTTGTCCTAGGATGCGACCCACACCAGTCGATTAACTCCCAGGTTCCCATTTTACTGAAAGGGAACATAGACAACCGGTGTAATGAAACGCCCAATGTTTCTACCCTCGCTGGGAATCGAACACAGACCTCGTCGTGTGTAGGGAGAGCTTTAGCCACCAGGCCACGGGGTACTGAGGCCTTGTGGCCACGGTGCCCCGTGAAATATTGAAATAAATATCACAATCAGGGCTATAAAACTGGAGAAAAGGAATAATAAGAGTAAAAACAAATCACATAAGATGTAAGAACACTGAATAAAGCCAACCAGAGAGGCTTTCTTAAGTAATTCACTGCTTGCAAGCGTTATCACAGAATATAAATACTAAATTTCTTATCCACTGATGCTAATATTTAGCTGATCATTAGAAGACAAGGTGCCAGTGGACTGAAAATTAGCAAATGTTGTTTCAGCATCCTAGTAACATTTCGCTACCCTGCACGGTGTAGCGGAATGTTACTTTCTGCTGTGGAAGTGCTTCTGAGTCAGGAAGGGTGGGGCTGTTTATAATTGGAGTCTACCATAATTCCTCCTTTTATGGGGACCAGTGAAGGGCCAATACGTCACTGTTGGGAAGGCTGGTAACAATGTCATAACATGTGTCTTTGTCTGGACAGCAAATAGCTGAGTTTCGCCAAAGTTGTCCCTGTGTTTCACCCTTCTCGCCAATCGTTATGTAGGTATGTACGTGAAACTTTCACATAGTTGAATAACGTTACTACTAATATACTGGAAGGTAGGATTAAACTACAAGAAATTTGTATAACATGTTCCGGAAAATGAAAGCAGTCCAGTGTGGGTTTGCAAATAATTTACAGGGAACCATACCTAGCACGGAGGGTTATTGGGAATCCAAGTGGTTTGCAATCATGCTTCTTAGAACTCTTTTAAAGATTTTTATTACGTGGGACAGTAGAACTATTGGTCTATAGTTCTTAGCTATTGCTTTGCTGCCACCTTTATGGAGTGGGGATATATCCGTTGTTTTTAGTGACTGTGGAATCTCACCTGTGTCTATGCTCCTTCTCCATAGCATACTTAGAGCCCGTGAGAGGGATTTCTTGTAGTTCTTAATGAACGCAGAGTTTCACGAGGCTGGGCCTGGGGCTGAGTGGATGGGCATGTTGTCAATGGCTTTCTCAAAATCTAGTGGAGTTAGAGTTATCTCAGAAATTTGGCATACACTGACAGGGTTTTGAGGCTCATTCATGAAAAAATTATTTGGATTGTCTATCTTTAGACTGATTAGCGGCTCGCTAAACACAGAGTCTTATTGAGATTTCAGTATCTCATTCATTTCTTTGTTCTCATCTGTATAAATTCCATCTTGTCTGAGCAGCGGCCTTATTCCAGATGTGGCTTTTGCTTTGTTTTTGGCATATGAAACGAAATAGTTGTTAAAAATAAGACTTTGTTCACTCACATTACAAAAGAAGTTCCTAGAAGTTTGTACATCGGTGTTCAGACAGCAGAGTAGATTACAGTTTCCCATGACTGGACTCATGTTGGCAACTTGAGGCAATACATCAAGACCAAGTTAAACAAATGGGGCCACAAGCTTTTCTAGAGAGCAAGTACATATTGCTTCATTTTCATTTGGCCACAACTTGTATTGCACATGGAGCAGCGCTCATTACTGAATACGAGATGAACGTAACTTCTAAAATTATCATTGTTCTGTCTAAAACCATGCCAAGTCCAGAGAAGTCAGATGTTTATACTAACAACTTCTTCACTAGTAATAGCATTGTTGCATTTTTCAAGCATCAATACAATTGCAGAAGGGAGAATCGAATTGGTCATCTACCAATAAATAAGGCGAAGAAGATAAATAAGCCTACCTGGAGGTTACCTGGAGGTTATTCCGGGGATCAACGCCCCCGCGGCCCGGTCCATGACCAGGCCTCTCGATGGATCAGGGCCTGATCAACTAGGCTGTTACTGCTGGCCGCACGCAGTCCAGCGTACGAGCCACAGCCCGGCTGATCCGGTACTGACTTTAGGTATCTGTCCAGCTCTCTCTTGAAGGCAGCCAGGGGTTTATTGGCAATTCCCCTAATGCTTGATGGGAGGCTGTTGAACAGTTTTGGGCCCCGGACACTTATGGTGTTTTCCCTTAGTGTACCAATGGCGCCCCTATTTTTTATTGGGGGCATTTTGCATCGCCTGCCCAGTCTTTTACTTTTGTAGGGAGTGATTTCTGTGTGCAGATTTGGGACCATTCCTTCCAAGATTTTCCAAGTGTAGATTATGATATATCTCTCCCTCCTGCGTTCCAACGAGTACAAGTCAAGTGCTTCCAAGCGTTCCCAGTAGTTAAGGTGCTTGACAGAACTTATACGTGCAGTAAAGGATCTCTGTACACTCTCTAGATCTGCGATTTCACCTGCTTTGAATGGAGATGTTAATGTACAGCAGTATTTCAGCCTAGAGAGAACAAGTGATTTGAAAAGGATCATCATGGGCTTGGCATCTCTCGTTTTGAAAGTTCTCATTATCCATCCTATCATTTTCTTTGCACGTGCGATCGTGGCACTGTTGTGATCCTTGAAAGTGAGATCCTCAGACATTACTACTCCCAGGTCCCTTACATTATTTTTTCGCTCTATTGTATGGCCGGAGTCAGTAGTATACTCTGTTCTAGTTATTATCTCCTCCAGTTTTCCAAAATGAAGTAGTTGGAATTTGTCCTCATTGAACATCATATTGTTTACCGTTGCCCACTGGAAAACTGAAGAGTGGAACCATGTATTACTGGTCTGGTGATGGAGTGATAAGTGGAAAGGCAGGAAGATAGTCACTATACTGTCTTTTGATGCTGGCATCCAACCATCCGATAATGGCATTAACAAGGCTGACATGCTGATCCATGTATGCAAGACTCCAATGTGGGACAGTAGAGAGTATATGAGACTAGTTGTGTTCTGGACGTTATTGTCTGCAACTCTTGAGTTCTCTACAAAATGGACTGCAAATCCTTCAAAGACAAGCTCATGTCACTGAGACAGCTCTGGGACTTGAAGTAGTGACTCGTGCATGCCAACACAAAGCAATCCAGGCCATACGAACCATTACCAGCGGTGCAATGAGAGCTTTGATAAGATAGGGAAGAAGAATGGGTAAGGGTGAAAAAATGGGAAAAGGGTGGGTTGGGGTAGTGGAGATGGGGTTATAAAAGTAAGTGGCCTGACCATTTTGGTGCATTTTAATACAAGTGTGTGTGTGTGTGTGTGTGTGTGTGTGTGTGTGTGTGTGTGTGTGTGTGTGTGTGTGTGTGTGTGTGTGTGTGTAGCAGCACACATTTATAGAAGTTGCATAAATGCATGATGCTGAGTTGGTAGGAGGCATAGTTTTGTTATTGCTTTTTTTTAGCACAGGAAGTTGGTTGCAGGGTGCTTGCTTGAGATGGTGGTTGCAGGGCGCTTGTTGGAGATGGTTGCAGGGCCCTTGATGGAGGTGGTGGTTACAGGGCGTTTGATGGAGGTGATGGTCGCAGGGCGCTTGATGTACGTCTGCTGCTTTTCTGGAGCTGCTGGTCGACTGAGCTGTTTCTGGGGTGGTGTCCTGCCGTAGAAAGTTTGTACATGTTGCATGGTTAGATGTATGTTTTAATTAGTTAGAAGTAAAGTCTCCATAAATTGTGGTGGTTTTATCCTTATTGGACATAGAATAGTTCTGGTGGTATCCATTCTTCTATATCTTCAGGAAGGTCACTGAGAATCATTGACCTTGGGAAGTTCTTGTGGATGAAGCGTTGGATTCTTTGTTGGAGGGTTACCCTTTAGGTTTTGTGGGACGGTGTACTGATGATATAGTCGGTGGTATTTGTTGGTTGGAGAGGGTTTTCTCTGTCTGGTATATATAGTTCTTGCATGTCGTATATAGTTGTCTCTTTAGTTTATCTAGCCTGACATTTATTGCATCGATCTCCTGTTGGAAGTGTAGATTTTCCATCCTGATTCTGTCTCTCCGCCTGGTGCCTGTGATACAGCGGAGTGCTCTGTTCTGGACTCTTTGTAGCTGTAACATGTTGGATTTCGTTGTTAGTGATATGGGGACTCAAGGATATTCAAGAATAGGTCTTATCATCTTATACAGGTGCTTCTTTATGTGGGAGGGGATTTGATTAAATCTGTACAGTAGGCTGAGGCTGACTTTTGCTAGGTTCACCTTTTTGGAGATGTGAGATATGGAGTGTAGTAGTCTGTCGATCTTATATCCCAGGATTTTGTTCGGGTTTCTGATGTCGATAGGTGTACCTCTGATGCAGATACCTCCCTTGTTGTCAATATTTGTGGCAAAACATCCGAGGGTGCTGATGAGGACTTCGTCTGGATTGGTCGCAATTCTCCATTTCTTTTCCTAGTTATTTATTCTTCGTAGTTCTGCATTCATTTTCTCTGTTGCTCTTACATGCCTGTTTTTTCCCGATGTGGGGGATGGATGACACTACATGGATAGCATAGTGTAAAAACTGAGTGATGATGGTATCGTTGAATTCATGTCGTGAGAGATCGTTTACGTACATGTTGAAGAGTAGAGGGGTGAGGTATGAGCCCTGTGGCACTCCAGCTGTCGGCGTGAAAGGCTCTGCCGACTTGCCATTGAGAGTGGGGATGATGCTTCTTCCTGAGAAGAAGTTGTATGTAAGCCGGAGGAAGGTCCAGTTGTGGTCCGGAAGGTCGGCAAGTTTGAATATGAGACCGTCGTGCCACAGGCTGTCAGAAGCCTGTGGCACGACGTTAGGACAAAGTTGCCCTGTTTCCTCAGGCTGTCTACGGTATCGAAGATGATATTGATGTCGTGTTGGGTTCCTCGGTGGGTCCTGAAGCCAAACTGCTTTTTCAATGGAGAAGTGATTGAAATCCACGTAGTAGTTCAGTCTGCTGGAGATGATTTTTACAAAGACTTTGCCAGTGACTTCCAGTAGGGAGATGGGTCTGTAGTTCTCCAGTTTGTGATTGTCTTCTTTGGGTTTTGCTGTGAATATCATTCTTGCTATCTTAAGTACCACGAGAAAGTATCCAGAGGCCAAGATGGTGTTAAAGATATCTTGTAGTTTCGGGGTAGGTAACATAATTGTTTTACTGTTATGCCTGAGGGGCCAGGGGCTTTATTTCTCATTCTGCCTATGACTCGGCACATCTCTCTGGGGAGTAGCTGCTTTTCCGAGGAGAGGACCCGACGAAGTCAGGTCCGACGAAGTCTGACTCTTAACCTGGGGATGTTGCCCAGCTAAGGTAAAATTGACTCAGATAATATGCTGGAAAAAAGAACTTTTCTTTGTGTCCTGCACTTCCACTTCATCTGACTTATGAAGGTCAGCCCCTAACATAGCATTGCGGGTACTGATGGACATGAAGGTAAATATACGGTTACTTTTTGTTATTCCTCGGAGCTGCCCCTCTTTCTTCCCCATAGCAATAAAAAATAGAACGAAATAAAGAATAGTCATAGTCATTTTATGACTCCCGGGCGCCTCTGCGGCGCCCTAAAACTAACTCTGGCAAACCCTCCAGATATGTGAATGAAATACACTACATGGGGCTACTTAATAAAATATCTTTATTTACTACAAGTACAAGTTCAAGATATACAGTCCTAGCTGATATCAGTGACATACTACTATACAGAAAGCTGGTTGTTATGCTGAGCATTTCGGGCAAATTAGGTCAGTTTTTGTCCCAGGATACGACCCACACCAGTCGACTAACACCCAGGTACCCATTTTAATGATAGGTGAACATAGACAACCGGTGTAAGGAAACACGTCAGATGTTTCCATCCCTTCGCCGGGAATCGAACCCGGACACTCACCGTGTGAAGCGAGAGCTTTTGCGACCAGGCCACGGGGCACCATTATGAAAAAAATACGTAAACCAGTTCCTGACTGACACAGGCACGGGCATTTGCCTGTCGTGTTAAAAGCTTAGCAAAACGTTCTTGTTGGCGAGCTTACTTGTCCAATTGTTAATTCTGTTACTTCTGTGTGAACAATTTGGAAAAATATACGTAAACTGAGTGACAAATACTCTCAAGACCCTGCTGCCAGTCTTATGGTTGCTGGCGCTAGCATAGGAGACCCTGGTGAGGTTATCACATCAATTAGGCACCCATCACCTCCTCCATAGCTTGTGCTACTAGGTCTTGCTCCTTCCTTAAGTGAATGTGATCTAACCTGACTTGGTTAGGGCATTGGCTTAAGCCGGTAGGAGAATTGAACCTGCCTCGCATGGGCCAGTAGGCCTATTGCAGTGTTCCTTCTTTCTTATGTTCTTATCTCTCCCCCTCCTTTTTTCATTCAAACCCGAGGAGTCTGCACTTCTAGATTTTTACTACTCACTTTGAAGAACCGTAAAACAAGCTCTTCACTCTCTGTGAACTTGCATCAACGCTTTTCATATTGGAACCGACAGCTGTTGGACCTGATGACATTCTTGTTATTATACTTCATCCTTTAGAACCTAAGGCGCTCGTCATCCTCTTACACCTTTTCAGTCTTGTTACATCCCAGGTGATTCTCTGCAATGAAAAACCGCTATTGTCCAGCCGTTGCCCATTGTTTCCGGAATTTTGTCATTCGCGGTCCTTCCATGTATAGGACGGTAACGGACGTTAGTAAGGTTTCTTTGTTTATTCGTGGCCCCCTTTATTAGGCCCCTCCCCCCATCTTCGAATTCGCTCTCTGCTAGCTTTTCTTAATTTTCCTTCCCCTTTACGTTCACTCTGCATCTTGCTTTTCCCTCCCATCTCGACAACTTCGAAAGACCCGTTGGTCTCTCCTGGTGTTATTGGATATGCGCCTGGCTAATGGACATTTCATGGAAAAATATAGAGCGCCGCTCTACGAGGGCCGTTGGGCTGCACTGTCAGTTCACCATATCTTAATTCACGTCTATCGCATCCGCTGCCCAAACCCACTAACTGTAACTGCTGAGAGTCCCACCTTTGATGCAGACTTTCTTTGACTTTTTAACAGAAAGTAATTGCACCAATTGACCTTTTAATCCACATTTTTCACGCTTCCCAACCCCCGCCCCCCCATCCCCATTAACCTCTGTCCTGTCATACTCGTGCCCTCTACAGTCTCATCATCTTAGCACATTCCTACTTTTACACATCTCATCTTGCAGCGCTGTAAGACTCCTTCAGGATAAGAGCTTAATTTAATTATATTATTATCCTCCCTGGCAGTCCCGGCCCCTCCCACTCTCCTTCACTGGGAACGTGGCTCAAGGCAGTACCCATTTTTGCATTCTCGTTTTCACCGCCTCCTTCTACAATTATCAATATATAAATTGTGAGCAAAGCCGATTACTGCTTCTATATACAATAGCACAGGTGAAGAGAGAAGTTCCCTCTATTGTAACCACCTATAAAAGGCTTAGCTCTATTCGCACATGAATTCTGAGCAATTATTGTGCCCCACTAGTGACCAATACCTTATATCCAGTGTTTCCTTGTGGTTATTAACCTTGCCTCTTCGCTCAGTGTTTATATAACGTTATTGCACAGTTCCGACGTGTTTTGTGTTTAGTTCTCTTTCTTTCTTTCTTTCTCTCTCTCTCTCTCTTTCTCCTTTTTTTACACAGGGTATGACAAGGTTAGGTTATGGATCCCTAGCTTTATTGACAAGCTATTTACAGGTTAAGAATTCCTAACTTTATTGACAAGCTAAGAGCTGTTACCTACATCAGCTCATTTGAAAGCATTTTTATTGTTATGAAGCATACAACTATCTCGTTAACATCATAATGCTGTACGAATGTGTTCCAGACTCGAGTCATCCTGGGAATAAATGATCCTAGATGATGTGATGTTCTGGAGAAGGGTACAGCCAGAGTTAAGTTGCTGCTTTCTGCCCGTCTTGTCCTCGAAGTGGAGCCAAGTGTGGTACTTTGACAATGTTGGCCTTGTACATAACAGTAAGGCCACCCACATCCCTGAAATGACAGATCTATCCAAGATGGGTCCAGGCGAGAGATGAGTCGTCTTGCTCTGTTCTCTACTCTGCCAAGCAGTTGCAGATGAGAGGGGAAGGGCAGGCAAACCAAGAAAGTGGAGCATACTTAAGGTGTGAGCGTACTTGTGCCTCGTACAGAATCTTGGAACCCCTACTGTCAAGCAGATGCGAGATACGTCAAAGTGCTGAAAGCTTCCTGTCTTGTTTGCAAGATTTACAACGTGGTTCTTTATGGTCAGTTTGGAGTCAAATTTCACCCCAAGGATAACATCATTACCATCATCGTGCCTAGAGACCATCATCATTTGTGTTATCTCAGGTGCAAATGTTACTGCCATCGGTTTTCTCCGGATGATATAGCTCTTAGCTGGTGATTGATGTAGCTTAGAGCAGCTGGCATATCTTCTCTTGGATAAGTAAATGTCAGTGTACAGTCGTCTGCATATGCATGGGATTCTGGGATGAAATGAAGAAGGTCATTGAAGTAGACCTTCCATAACAATGGTCCCAGCACACTTCCTTGTGGAACACTTGCCCCAGTAGGATGCTTTGCTGATTCTGTTCCATTGAGAACTATCCTCAGAGATTTACCATGAAGGTAATCACTGAGGAGATGTAGCGCAGAGCCTGTAATTCCCAGTGCTTGCAGTTTTGCGAAGAGGCCCTGGTGCCACACTCGGTCGAAAGCAACAACAACAATGTCCAGAGCTATCACACAGCTGACTTTGGATTCATCCAGTGACTGGTTTCATTTAGTAGAGAGGTTTAACAATAGATCAGCAGCAGAATAACCTTTCCTGAAGCCATATTGACAGTCACAAAGTAGTGAGTGGTAGTCAAAAGCTCTGTCATTTGTTTTGAGATTACTGTCTCAAAGATCTTGCCATTGATTGACAGGAGTAACACTGGTCTGTAGTTGCTGATTTCTGCTCTGCTCTTCTTTTTGTGAACAAGGATTGCATTTGCCTCTTTCCACAGAGAAGGCCATTTACACAGTACTAGGCAGTGCTGAAAGATGCGAGTTAGAGGTGCTGCTAGCTGGTCTGCAAATCTTCTCAGCAATCTTGGGCTCAACTTGACTGAGCCCACAGCTTTTTCTTGGTCAAGCGATTTAAAAAGGAAATGCACCTCCTCCTGCCTTATTGTCACCACTGACAGTTTGGACACAGTTCTTGCAGCTAGCCAAGGAGGGTTCTTTGTTGGATCAGGAACTTGCATTTTGGTAGCAAAGTGTTCGGCAAAGAGGTCCGCCTTCTCTTGACTACTAGTAGAGGTGGTCCCATCCTGTTGATTTAGAGGTGCAATGAGTTCATCAGGCAGATAACCTTGTCTGTCCTTGACCAGGGACCACCAGGTTTTGGAGCCTACTCTACCTGATGCTAGCTTTCATTTTGTGTCCACCTCCCACTAGGCGGTGGCCCACTTTTGAACTTCATATGCCTACAGGCTTGCATGTGCAAGTTCCTGTTATAGGTGGTAGGATGTCTCTTATACCTTTGCCATGCCTTGAACTTAGCAGTAGCAGCCTCTCTACAACGAAAACCAAGGCTGACCTGTTGGCTTCGTCACATACTACCGGTGAGGGATGTGTTCTTGTTGTAGATTAATGATGTGTCCAGTGAAGGCTTTCACTTGGTTGTCAACATCCCCTTGGAAAAGAGCGTTCCAATCGGTGGTGGCAAGCTCAGAACAAAGAGCTGGCCAATTACCTCTCCCATAGCCAGGTTGTGCGTGTGGACTCCTCACCTCATTCTGTTGGGATCTTAAGTGTCGTAAAAGCAGCCTTGTGTTCAGATGATCCAACATAGCCGAGGGGTTGACAAGTGACTATACCTTCTGCCAAATCACTCACTACTAGGTAACGGAGGAGCCAGAGATGTGAGTAGGGAAATCAATAAAGAAGATAATCAAAGTCTCTGTGTATAAGATGTTGGTTGAGGTTACCAACAATTATATGTTGACAGTTGTGTTGGAGCAGAAGGGAGTCCCATTCGAAGTTGATGGGGTCTGCGTGTTGCCACTGAGGTCTGTACAATGCACATACTAGTACAGAGGTACTAGTGTTTATGCATAGCTTGAAGAACATCATTTCAAGGTGAGTAGGGATGGCAACATCAATGTACTGGGCATGTACACTTTAGAGACGCGCACAGCAACACCTCCTCCTTGCCATTGCCTGTCTCTTCTCATCCATGAGGTGTAGCCAGCAATTCTTGCAAAATTTTCTAGAATCCTGTCGTCCAAAAATGTTTCAACAACAGCTATTATGTCGAGACATCGAGTGTTCACAAAACTGTGTGAGCTCGCCAACATTGGTAATGAAACCTCTAATTTTGGCCGAGATGCTGATAGACCGGCTCATGTGTTCAGCTTGAGGTGGTAGGTGTGTAAGATGCCTGCCCTTGAGAGAGGTAGGGCACCGTGGCAACTGCTGGGATGTAGGTCTGTGGTGTTTGTATAAGGCACAATACTACCTGCTGGACTGAGGTAGGAGTAGCTGATTGGATGACGTGTGTGTTCACCAATTCAGAGATCCTGCTGGTTTGTTCCGAGAACAGGTCTCTAAACAGGTGGTCCTGTTAAATTCCTTTTTCTTCCAACACTGGTCCTCCTGATGTCCTTTCTTAGGGCAGTAATTGCACCTGGTATTTTGCAGGTAGTTGTTAGTGGTATGCCCCCTCCGGTGACAGCGAGAGCACTGCCTAGGGAGGGTGGACTCACATTTGTTGCACCTCCTGTGTTTCGCTGCTTTGTCCGCAGTTTCTGCCGCTGGTAAGCCTGATGATCGTGTATCTAATGAACCTTTTCCTGGGACTGTGTTGGTGGATGGTGAGACGGCTGTAGATGTCTTTCTCCTCCATGTCCTCTTCCACGTCCTCTACCACGCTCTCTACCACGCCCAAGTGCAGTTCTGACAGATTTGTCCCTGCTGTTCGTACTTTGGCGCAGCAGCTGTTCAGGCGCAGTGATAGTTCCCTGATTATTAACTGCACCAATCTCTGGTGGAGAAAATCCGATGAAGCACTGCTGCCAAATGTTGGAACAGCGTCGGCAGGTGTGCTGACAGGTGTACTGTCAGCACATGTGTGCTGTCTAGTGTACTGGCAGGTGCTGAAGCAGTGATGTCAGGTGCAGGAGAATTAACAGTTCCAAGGCTTGCTTCGTTGCTGGGAAGAGGATCTGCTCCCTCTGTGGTGGTCAGAGGAATTGTGTTAGAATTCTCAAATGTAGTGTTCTGAGTTCTGTGTAACTATGGAACCTTAGCGATGACAGTGTTCCACCAGTTATTTACCTCTGAGTTAAGCTCAGTGTGGGACTTCCAGTCTTCGTCAATAGTGTCACCATCAACTGAGCAGCTTATGTCACTTGATGAAGGTTTGCACTGGCCTTCTACGTTAGCTTGAAGGGTATCTAATGATTTGAGGAGCTCATGGAGTGCTACCTTGTGACGGATTATCTTAGTTGCGACTTCACAACACAGCCGATTAGGGCAGTCTTGATCTTTGGAGAGGAGTCCCTAAGGTACTTCTGAACCTTCTCTTGTAGCTCTCTCTCTCTCTCTCATATATATATATATATATATATATATATATATATATATATATATATATATATATATATATATATATATATATATATATATGTCGTGCCGAATATGTAAAACTGGTCAATTAGCAAGAACTCATTTAAAATTTAGTCCTTTTTAAAATTTTCTCTTTCCGTTTAAAGATATATTTTTTCATTAATGTTGATGTAAAAAATTTTAATTTTGCACCAAGATGAACTTAGAAAACTTACCTAAACTTATTATAACAAGAAGAATTTATTTTAGCCTAACCCTACTAAATATATTTTAGATTTGTTTACAATAATTTAATACTAAACAAACACAGTGAAATGTATTTTTTTCGTTAGGTTCAGAATGATTTTGGCGAAATTATTGCATACACAAATTTTCACTTGTCCTAAATGGCAAGATGAACGTTGCTGTTTAAGCCAAGATCGCAAGTTCTGCCTATTCGCCACGACACACACACACACACACACATATATATATATATATATATATATATATATATATATATATATATATATTATATATATATATATATATATATATATATATATATATATATATATATATATATATATATAATGTCATGTCAAATAGGTAAAACTTGCGATTTTGGCTTAAATAGCAACGCTTTTCATGCCGAATAAGGCAAGCGAAAATTTGTGTATGCAATAATTTCGAAAAAAATCATTCTGAACCTAACGAAAAAAATATATTTCATAGCGTTTGTTTATTATTAAATTACTGAAAAGTTACCTAAAATATATTTCGTTGGATTAGGCTAAAATAAATTGAGCTTGATGTAGTAAGTTTTCTAAAGTTCTTTTGGTACAAAATATTCAATTTTTGTATCAAAATAAATGGTAAATATACATTTTAACGTATAAGAGAAAATTTTAGAAAGAACTTATTTTTAAATGAGTTCTTGCTAACTGACCAATTTTACCTATTCGGCACGACATATACATATTTTAATTTTTTTTATTAACACATCGGCTGATTCCCACCAAGGCAGGGTGGCCCGAAAAAGAAAAACTTTCACCATCATTCACTCCATCACTGTCTTGCCAGAAGGGTGCTTTACACTACAGTTTTTAAACTGCAACATTCACACCCCTCCTTCAGAGTGCAGGCACTGTACTTCCCATCTCCAGGACTCAAGTCCGGCCTGCCGGTTTCCCTGAACCCCTTCATAAATGTTACTTTGCTCACACTCCAACAGCACGTCAAGTATTAAAAACCATTTGTCTCCATTCACTCCTATCAAATACGCTCACCCATGCTTACTGGAAGTCCAAACCCCTCGCACACCAAACCTCCTTTACCCCCTCCCTCCAACCTTTCCTAGGCCGAACCCAACCCCACCTTCCCTCCACTACAGATTTATACACTCTCGAAGTCATTCTCTTTCGTTCCATTCTCTCTACATGTCCGAACCACCTCAACAACCCCTCCTCAGCCATCTGGACAACAATTTTGGCAAACCGGCACCTCCTAACTACAAATTCTCTGCATTATATTCACACCACACATTGCCCTCAGACATGACATCTCCACTGCCTCCAGTCTTCTCCTCGCTGCAACATTCATCACCCATGCTTCACACCCATATAACAGCGTTGGTATAACTATGCTCTCATACATTCCCCTCTTTGCTTCCAAGGACAAAATTCTTTGTCTCCACAGACTCCTAAGTGCACCGCTCACCCTTTTCCTCTCATCAATTCTATGATTCACTTCATCTTTCATAGCCCCATCTGCTGACACGTCCACCCCCAAATATCTGAATACATTCACCTCCTCCATATTCTCTCTCTCCAATCTGATAACCAATCTCTCGTCACCTAATCTTTTTATCCTCATAACCTTACTCTTTCCTATATTCAATCCTTAATTTTCTTCTGTTACATACTCTACCAAACTCATCCACCAACCTCTGCAACTTCTCTTCAGAATCTCCCAAAAGCACAGTGTCATCTGTAAAAAGCAACTGTGACAGCTCCCACTTTGTGTTTGATTCTTTATCTTTTAACTCCACACCTCTTGCCAAGACCCTCGCATTCACTTCTCTTACAACCTCATCTATAAATATATTGAACAACCATGGTGACATCATATATCCTTGTCTAAGGCCTACTTTTACTGGGAAATAATCTCCCTGTTTCCTACATACTCTAACCTGAGCCTCACTATCCTCGTAAAAAGTCTTCACTGCTTTCAGTAACCTACCTCCTATACCATACACCTGCAACATCTGCCACATTGCCCCCCTGTCCACCCTGTCATACGCCTTTTCCAAATCCATAAATGCCACAAAAACCTCTTTACCCTTACCTAAAAACTGTTCACCTATATGTTTCACTGTAAACACTTGGTCTACACACCCCCCTACCTTTCCTAAAGCCTCCTTGTTCATCTGTTATCCTACTCTCTGTTTTACTCTTAATTCTTTCAGTAACAACTCTTCCATACACTTTACCAGGTATACTTAACAGATTTATTTTCCTATAATTTTTGCACTCTCTTTTATCCCCTTTGCCTTTATAGGAAGGAACTATGCACACTCTCTGCCAATCTCTAGGTACCTGACCCTCTTCCATACATTTATTAAATAATAGCACCAACCACTCCAAAAACTATAACCCCACCTGCTTTTAACATTTCTATCTTTATCCCATCAATCCCAGCTGCCTTACCCCCTTTCATTCTCCCCACTGCCTCACAAACTTCCCCTTCACTCACAACAGGCTCTTCCTCACTCCTACAAAATGTTATTCCTCCTTGCCCTATACACGAAATCACAGCTTCCCTATCTTCATCAACATTTAACAATTCCTCAAAATATTCCCTCCATCTTCCCGATACCTCAAACTCTCCATTTAATAACTCTCCTGTTTTAACTGACACATCTATTTGTTCCCTAGGCTTCCTCAACTTGTTAATCTCACTCCAAAACTCTTTCTTATTTTCAACAAAATTTGTTGATAACATCTCACCCACTCTCTCATTTGCTCTCTATTTACATTTCTTCACCACTCTCTTCCCTCCTTGCATCACTTCTATTTTGTAAAAACCTCTCATATGCTAACTTTTCCTCTCTTACTACTTTCTTTACATCATTCCACCAATCGCTCTTCTTCCCTCCCGCACCCACTTTCCTGTAACCACAAGCTTCTGCTGAACACTCTAACGCTACAATTTTAAACCTACCCCATGCATCTTCGACCTCATTGCCTATAATCTCACTAGCCCATCTATCCTCCAATAATTGTTTATATTTTACCCTAACTCCCTCCTCTTTTAATTTATAAACCTTCAACTCTCTCTTACTTGATGCTTCTATTTTCCTTGTAGCCCATCTACCTTTTACTCTCACTGTAGCTACAACCAAAAAGTGATCTGATATATCTGTAGCCCCTCTATAAACACGTACATCCTGAAGTCTACTCAACAATCTCTTTTCTACCAATACGTAGTCTAACAAACTACTATCATTGTGCCCTACATCATATCTAGTATACTTATTTATTCTCTTTTTCTTAAAATATGTATTACCTTTAACTAAACCCCTTTCTATACAAAGTTCAAACAAAAGGCTCCCATTATCATTTACACCTGGCACCCCAAACTTACCTACCACACCCTCTTTAAATGTTTCTCCTAATTTAGCATTTAGATCCCCTACCACAATTACTCTCTCACTTGGTTCAAAGGTTCCTATACATTTGCTTAACATGTCCTAAAATCTCTCTCTCTCTCTCCTCTACATTCCTCTCTTCTCCTGGTGCATACACGCTTTTTATGACCCACTTTTCTCATCCAACCCTTATTTTAATCCACATAATCCTTGAATTTACACATTTCCTCTTCTCCTTCCATAACTGGTCCTTCAACATTACTGCTACCCCTTCAGCTTTGGTTCGCTTAAGGCCAAGACATTCAACTTCTTTTCATTCATAGCATCAGCAATCATCTCTTTTTTTGTCATCCGCACTACATCCACGCACATTCAAGCATCCCAGTTTTATGAAGTTTTTCTTCTTCTCTTTTTTAGTAAATATTTACAGGAGAAGGGGTTACTGGCCCATTGCTCCCGGCATTTTAGTCGCCTCATATGACACGCATGGCTTACGGAGGAAAGATTCTTTTCCACTTTCCCATGGACAATAGAAGAAATAAAGAAGAACAAGAGCTATTTAGAAAAAAGAAGAAAAACCTATATATGTATATATATATATATATATATATATATATATATATATATATATATATATATATATATATATATATATATATATATATATATATATATATATATTATGCATGTGCATGCCTGTGAAGTGTGGTCTAAGTTTAAGTAGAAGTAGCAAAATAAACCTGTTATCCAGCATGTTTATGAGACAAAAGACAACAGCAATCCTACCATCATGTCAAACAGTTTACAGGTTTCTGTTTCACAGTCACATGGCAGGACGGTAGTACTTCGCTGGGTGGTTGCTGTCTACCAACCTACTACCAAGAATATTATATATATATATATATACACACACACAGAAAGATCGCAGTCAGCAGGACTCGAAACTGCTGCGGTGCTTCTGCGTGGTGCACTGATGAATATATATATATATATATATATATATATATATATATATATATATATATATATATATATATATATATATATATGTAGGTACCAGCCCACCCACACATTTTCCCAAAGCAGCCCGTCCACACTCTGCTGGAAAACTTACAGACCTCTTAAAAAAGTAAACCATGGTTCCACTATCCTAAATGCTCCACCAACCATTAAGGCATGGCACACCTGCTACTTTTTGGCAACGTCTTCTTAGCTGTGCCAGAAAAAAGGGGCAACAGGCTAGCCTCAATGATCCTTAAATCCTTAAGAGACTTTCCTAGAGCCGATAACCTCATTCGCCTTCCCCATCAATACAAAAACGGGAGAGGCAGACCTTGTATGCATTCCACTGACAACGAAAAAATCATAGTCCAGGTAAGAAAATTGAATAGAGCAACACAGTGGGGACAATCAAAATTATTACCAGCGAAGATACAGTTGCCCCCAGGGATGCTGACACTGCTGAAGTACTTAGGGGAAAGCGTCCTGCCAGGGAAACTACGGACCTCAACAGTTCTCACACCTCTGTCCTCACTGTGGAACCATTGATTGTGTAAGACTCAGATATTTACAAGGCAATAATGTCGTTCCTGTCCAGCTCTGCTTGGGACTATATTGGAATAAGGCCACAGCATTTAAAGGAAATGGTTAATCCAATTATCGGGGAGATTGCAGAGACACTTTCAGAGATCACAAGCTTAGTCAACAATTCCTTAGCTGGTCTGATTCCTGATGAAATTAAAGCCTTTCTTTTTTGGTGTATCACTTTGTGCCCTTAAAAAGAAGAGTGGAGGAATTAGGCCAATTGCAGTGGGCAACACTTTTTTCTGCCTCGTTTGCAAAGCTGCTGTCCAAAGTATTCATGCACAGGCGGCCATGATGCTTCAACTAAACCAGCTTGGCATTGGGGTCTCACAGGGAAGGGGAGCAGCGGTTCACATAAGAAAGAATACTGCAGGAGGCCTAGTCAGGTCAAGTCACGTTCACTTAAGGAAAGATCCTGGCATCTGACCTAGTCGCACAAGCTAGTCAGGTCACACACCCACCCACACCCATTCATGTATTTATCCAACTTATTTTTAAAACTACACAACGTCTTTAGCGTCTATGACGGTACTCGGGAGTTTGTTCCACTAATCCCCAACTCTATTACCAAACCAGTGCTTTCCTATATCCTTCCTGAATTTGAGTTTTTCTAGCTTAAAACCATTGCTGCGAGTCGTGTCTCAGCTAGATATTTTTAGCACGCTATTTACATCCCCTTTATTCATTCCTGTTTTCCATGTACACACCTCAATCATATCCCCCCTAATTCTATGCCTTTCTAGAGTGCAGATTCAGGGCCCTCAGTCAATCCTCATAGGGAAGATTTCTGATACGTGGGATCAACTTTGTCATCCTCCTTTGAACGTTTTCCAGTGCATTTATATCCATTCTTTAATACGGTAACCAAAATTGTGCAGCATAATCTAAACATGAGGACTTCTATTATTTATACTTCTTGATATGAAACCAAGGATTCTCTCGCACCATTTCTCTTCTGTATAACGATTAGGACAATCACTGTTAGGCTGACCAGTGAGCTAAACATCTGGTTCCTGGATAATGGCACACTGATGGGTATAAAGGAGTCCCTTCTAGAATATCTTACACAGGTGATGACACTGGGACAGGAAATGGGTCTCATCCTGAATCCGTCCAAATGTGAAATCATCTCAGTCAATCAACAAATGATCGACGCAGTGAGATCAAAACTACCAGGAGCATCAGTCATTGCCCCCACAAATAGCGTCTTGCTTGGAGCACCTCTGGAAAGTGATGCCAATGACACAATTCTTAGGAAGAAACTCGAAGCGTTGAGGAGGATGGAAAAACGAATAGTCAATCTTGACACCCATGATGCCTTGTACCTTCTCACAAAGTGCTTGAGTCTACCCAGGTTAACATATTTCCTAAGATGTGCACCTTCATTTGATAATCCTATACTGCACAAATACGACAGTATCCTGAGGAGTATATTTACGACAGTACTTAATCTTACTCTCGAAGACTAACAGTGGGACCAAGCTACACTTCCAGTCAGACTAGGAGGCACTGGTGTCCGCAAGTCATCAGAGATTGCGTTATTTGCTTTCCTCTCCTCATGTGTTGCATCCAGTGGACTTGTAGCTGCGATTCTCCCTTAGGGACAAGATTGGAGTCCATGACCAAAAGTTCGTTGACGGAGCCATGATCTGGGATAATCTAATGGGCTCTGAAACCAGACCTGCACCCCCCCCCCAACAGCTACAGTCACACTGGGATGGCCCAATAGTGGAGAATATAGCCTCAACAATGCTTCAGTGTGTGTCGGGGAAGGACAAAGCCCGCCTCCTGGCAGTGAGAGCTCCTCATGCAGGGTACTTTCTGTTGGCTGTTCCCAACTCCAGCCTTGGCACACGCCTCGACCCCACAGACCATCCGCATTGGTATTGTCCTTCGACTTACCACCCCTATTCTCGCCTAACACAGGTGTGTTTGTGGCTGTGAAGCAGCAGACCGATTCGGGTACCACTATCTTGTGTGCCGTAAATCCGAGGAAAAGACTGCAAGGCATGAAGAGGCTAATAACATTATCAAGAGGAGCCTCACAACAGCCGGATGCCCAGCAATAAGGAAGCCACCCCAACTATGCAGATCTGATGGCAGCTAAAAGTGCCCAGTTGGTATCACCCTTCAAGCCTGGACAGACGGCAAGCAGGTGGTGTGGGGACTACACATGTGCATTTACCTTGGCTGATACTTATCTCCAATACATCAGGGAGGAAGGAGGGGCAGCTGCCAGCTTCAGGGAATCCCAAAAGTCCATAAAATATGGAGAACTTGCCAATCATTATATGTTTCTTCCCATTGGTTCGGATGCCCTTGGCCCATGGGACAAGTGTGCATCTTAGTTCCCTAAGGAGCTAGGCAAGAGACTCATCAGGGTAACTAGGGATCCCAGGGCGGCTGGTTTTCTGCTCCAGCGACTCAGCGCTGCTGTTCAGAGAGGTAATATCTGCTGTATCTTGGGCACGCGCCCCACCTCTGATGAGCTGGATGAGATTTCTCGCGTTATAATCAGGGACAAACACATAACAATATGTACTAGAAATGTATCTCTCAAACTTCATGTACTGTGTATGCCATATTTATATCAACTATGTATCTCTTAAATGTTTTGTACCATATTATATAATAAAATACACCTATTGGTAAAAAAATGAAAAGATGGGGTGGTAGGGGAAGTGGAATATTCAAATCGCTTCACGGAAAAATCCAAATAGTCTTCCTCGAAGCCTTTTTATCCACTTCTCCGATTATATATATAATTTTTCAAATTCGTTCTTAGGTGTAATAACTTTTTTTTTATCTGTTTGTTAGGGTGCATGCCATGTTATTACCTTCCCTACAGGAAGTCTATTAATGTGAATTCAGTGATGTGTGTATTAGACTGCTTTTTGCGTGTACTAGAATTCTTAAATTGTGTTAGTTCAGTAAATTCCTTTTGAAGCATTTATGTTGATAAGCATTGTTGTCCCTTATTAAATAGTCGCTTGAGTGGAGTACAGTTGGAGTGCTCATTTAAATTTAATTCCTTTATTTCCTGTGTAGTTTGTTAGAATTCCGACTTGAAAGTCAGCACTATTTCTTGCATTAGTAATAGACAACCTCAAACAGAATTTTATCTTGAATTTGCTTTTCCTGTGAGCTTTTTATGTCATGAAGTGTGACTTAATAAAGGCTCCCTAATATAAATTATTTATTCATGACCACACTTAAGGGTACAACTTCTGTTGTGCATTACTTATGGTCGTACTATTATTTTTGTTCTCTAGTTAATATTTAATAAGGACGTCCAGTTTTTCTACGTTGGTGTGTCATGTCCTTGTGGGTATTTATACTGTGTGTCACATTGTGATGTTAAATTATTTTAAGTTTAGTGATTATCAGTGTCAGTACAATACTTCCGTTCTCTTAAATATAAACATGAGGTTTCTGTCACTTCTTTTTTCTTTAGAAAGGAGTTCAGTAGGAAAAAAAAATCACGTAATTCTTTTCTTTGTTTCCTGCGTTATTTGTCAGTATTCTGTGTAGTTACCAAAACGTTTTGCGACAGTGTCTGTACTAATGATACTTGCAATTGTATTTGTGCTTCGCACTGTTAAGCTCTATACATGGGTTTCTGTGAGGAATTCTTGTGTAATGAAGGTCTTGCATGTTAGCCACAGTTGACGACTCCCACGGAATCGTCAACTGTGGCTAACAAACAGTTAAAAACAAAGGAAGGAAAGGTATTGAGAAAACGCTAGAGCGTCGATGAAGCTAGGCTCGCATGATTCATAGTGAATGTAACACTAAAGAGCCTTAAGAGTACACAGGGAGCCACAAGCCTTTCCTCAAGGGGTGAATGTACTGCTAAGTGTGCCTGGCTTCTGAAAGCAGTAAAGAATCATTTTAAAACAAGGAACCAGTTCACAAACAATTCACACAACTGTGTTAATGGAACACAATGATGTTATAAATGACCTGTTCAATACAACTTATAAAGGCATTCAGCTGCTCTTCCTTCCACCAGAAAATCAGTACAATAAAAAATGAGCCAGCATCTTAATCTTTGGACATCCTCTTTATGCGGATCCCTCCTATTTAACTAAGCGAATATGTCAAAATCGTAAAAGACTTAAAGGAAAGACCCAAATCTCTCTCAGGTGGGTGGGTCTAGTCCACCTTCCCCGAAATATCTTTATGCAAGGTTTACATAATCTATTTATTGAAGTGTATTGACCCTCTCAGCGTAGATGTTACTATGATCACATTGCATTAGACTGCGATATAGTTCATTCTTGATGTGGTAAATGTGCTGAAAAATATCCCAGTAGAGAACACACAGTGGGAAGTGATGATCAGAATGGGGTAGGCTGGAAATCTACCACTGCCATAACTGCAACCCCACCTATAGAAAGTGTGCGAGACAACCCCGTCTTACTCCCTTTCTGTAAAGGATACTGATGAAACCAGACGGACTTCTGCTACACCAGTTGTGAAGGAGCTAGCCATTTCTGCCAGCACATATGGAATCATCGATCTGCTACTGATCACATCAGTGACTACACTTTAATACGTGGATGAACTGTCACCCTTCCAATACACGTGCCTCTACCTGTGACATCTTCCCAACACACGTGCCTCCATCTGTGACACCTTCCCAACACACGTGCCCCTACCTGTGACACCTTCCCAACACACGTGCCCCTACCAGTGACATCTTCCCAACACACGTGCCCCTACCTGTGACACCTTCCCAACACACGTGCCTCCATCTGTGACACCTTCCCAACACACGTGCCCCTACCTGTGACACCTTCCCAACACACGTGCCCCTACCTGTGACACCTTCCCAACACACGTGCCCCTACCAGTGACACCTTCCCAACACACGTGCCCCTACCTGTGACACCTTCCCAACACACGTGCCCCTACCAGTGACACCTTCTCAACACACGTGCCCCTACCAGTGACACCTTCCCAACACACGTGCCCCTACCTGTGACACCTTCCCAACACACGTGCCTCCATCTGTGACACCTTCCCAACACACGTGCCTCCATCTGTGACACCTTCCCAACACACGTGCACCCACCTGTGACACCTTCCCAACACACGTGCCTCCATCTGTGACACCTTCCCAACACACGTGCCCCTACCTGTGACACCTTCCCAACACACGTGCACCCACCTGTGACACCTTCCCAATACACGTGCCTCCATTTGTGACGCCTTCCCAACATAAGTGCCCCTACCTGTGACACCTTCCCAACATACGTGCCCCTACCTGTGACATCTTTCCAACACACGTGCACCCACCTGTGACACCTTCCCAACACATGTGCCCCTACCAGTGGCACCTTCACAACACATGTGCCCCTACCTGTGACACCTTCACAACACACGTGCCCCTACCTGTGACACCTTCCCAACACATGTGCCCCTACCAGTGACACCTTCCCAACACACGTGCCCCTACCAGTGACACCTTCCCAACACACGTGCCCCTACCTGTGACACCTTCCCAACATACGTGCCCCATCTGTGACACCTTCCCAACACACGTGCCTCCATCTGTGACACCTTCCCAACACATGTGCGCCTACCTGTGACACCTTCCCAACACATGTGCCCCTACCAGTGACACCTTCCCAACACATGTGCCCCTACCAGTGACACCTTCCCAACACATGTGCCCCTACCTGTGACACCTTCCCAACACACGTGCACCCACCTGTTACACCTTCGGAATCCTGGCATGAGGTAATCAGACAGGAATTACTATGTCAGAGGCATCACCAGAGGTCACCAATGTAACTGTGGTACCTGCTAATGTAGTAGGTACTGAAAAAAAAGGACTTACTGAGGATTAACTTTTTCTGTAAAAGTACCGAACTCACATGACCTCTTTCAGGTCATAAAAATCTTGCAATAAAAAATTATCTATCTCCAACAGGCGCTAACAAATTATATTAAGATAGGTAGCCAAAATGATGCCTTCAATTACAGAAACAATCAATCACAGAGACAATGAATTACAGAAACAATCAATCACAGAGACAATGAATTACAGAAACAATCAATCACAGAGACAATGAATTACAGAAACAATCAATCACAGAGACAATGAATTACAGAAACAATCAATCACAGAGACAGTGAATTACAGAGACAATCAATCTATTTGTGAAAGAAAGGCCAATGATTCTTGACTGCAAACATTGCCTATGAATGTTCTTGAAAGTCAGAGAAATTATTAGAGAAAATAGATACAAAAATAAGATTGTACAAGCTATGTTGTATGCTCTTAAGTATTTACACACTCTTACTCGAGCATAATAACCTTCAAAACCTGCATTTTTGGTCACACTGGGTCCTGTGCTAAGCTCCCTGTGGTGTATAGAAATATACTTAATTGGATGAATCTTATTAAACCAACTGACCGAGTGGTTAACGCACTTAGGACTCACTTGCCATAGGTTCAAACCCCACCCGTTCCCTGATTTGTTTGCAATGTGTTATTATAATTTCATGAGTTCTTCAACTTAGGTCACATTAGTGCAAACAAGAATATTGATATCTTCTGTTTGCAGAAATGTAGACTACGAGGTGGAGCACCTCCCACAAAATTGCCTGGATATGCAACGTATAACTTAAAGTTAACTAAGTGCCGTGAGATTTATGTTAAAAAGAAGTACTGTATCCACTGGTTGTCCTGCAGTGTTTAGTAAACATACAATACCATATCGATAAGGCCCAGGCTAATCAACTTCAACCAATCCTTTTAAGATCACATTATTAGCGAATCCACCGTTATTCTTGGAAATTTTGATACCAGATATAAGAATATTGGAGGTGTTTATAACAAACACCAGTGGAACTAAACGAGCATGATAATGATCGCTTAGTTCCACTAAACGAGCATTATCATGCTCGTGCATAATATATATATATATATATATATATATATATATATATATATATATATATATATATATATATATATATATGTCGTACCGAATATGTAAAACTGGTCAATTAGCAAGAACTCATTTAAAATTAAGTCCTTTCTAAAATTTTCTCTTATACGTTTAAAGATATATTTTTTCATTAATGATAATGTAAAAAAATTAAATTTTGCACCTAAAGAATCTTAGAAAACTTACCTAACCTTATTATAACATGAACAATTTATTTTAGCCTAACCTAACTAAATATATTTTAGATTTGTTTACAATAATTTAATAATAAACAAACACAGTGAAATATATTTTTTTCGTTAGGTTCAGAATGATTTTGGCGAAATTATTGCATACACAAATTTTCACTTGTCCTATTTGGCAAGATGAGCGTTGCTATTTAAGCCAAGATCGCAAGTTCTGCCTATTCGGCACGATATATATATATATACATATATATATATATACATTATTTATATATATATATATATATATATATATATATATATATATATATATATATATATATATATATAAATATATATCTATATATATGATGCACGACTATGTTAGAGTTAATTCAGAACTATTTATCCTGAACGTATTTCCAGCAATCAAAGAACTTCATTCACAAGAAAAACAAGTATTCTTAACCCATATCATAAAGATAACGTAATTAACTGCTTGGATCAATGATACATAAATTACGAGCCCATAGGCACACTAAAATTTAATGATGATTACTTGCCACTACTGAGAACTTGCTCAGTGATCAAGGAAATAGAAAAAGAGGACACGAATCTTCCACAATAACTGACTAAAAACACTATCATGAGTACTATAATGATCCGCAACAACGCAAATTAACACGTGTGGGTAGAAGAACTGGTAAAGTGAATGTAGAACTTATGATATCCTCAGAACATTAAGGTATGTCCCTGATAACTGTTTGTTACCACTGTACAATCTTAGTGCCATCGTGAATATTCTTCATATTTTCTAGACCAGTAATTCTCATTGTTTCTACCATTAAGCTGCAACAGTTTGATACTTTTCCCTCATCTCTATAGTTCCATGAGAGGAAAAACTAGCAGATCTTTCTAATTGCACACACTTCTAATTTTACCGCATTTCTCGATCTAAAATTTGCATTTGACATCAAAACGAATATTGGAGGTAACCTATTTCGTTAGATAAAAGATTCCGTCAGAGTATCTTTTGTTCTTAACCAAGGTTTTAGAAGCGAATCTAAAGAAATGTCCCTTGGTACACGGCAGGGAAGAATAATGCTTCTCTAAATGCTCTACTTACCATGCCTAAACATAAAGCAACACGCTATGTTGAAGTTGCAATATTCCACGCAACCTCTTATCGAGGTATACGTAATTTGTAATCGCCTAGGTCTCGTCATATCTTCATCTAAAACAAAGATATTGATAAGCTAACGACATGCCCCTTCCATTTGTTTGCATGGCGAAAACATCAGAAATGTTAAAATCTTAGATTTCTTGGTGCAGACGTAGCTTACAATAAATCCATCATCCTTCAACTTAATAAAATAAGCAAAGATAGGCTAAATGCTGACACAGCTGTTGCTGGTTACAACCCCAACTATGGTGATAATGTGGGAATATTGAGAATGATGTACGTAACCTACAGTTTATTAAATTTTTATCTGATCATGCTGGGCCCATGATAATATTAGTTAAGGGCAATTCTCACCAGTCATTGGAGCTAATACCAAATGAAGCTCAAAGAATTATTATTCTCTGTCCTAAAATTGCTATAGTTCTTAATATGAAGGAGAATGATGTTCCTAGTATCACACACACACACACACACACACACACACACACACACACACATTGATGGTATAAAGATGACATATATACGAGGTTTAAGAGATACATTTCAAGTATATATTGCTACTTTTTTTTTTTGTAAAAAAATTACATAACAATATCACGAAGCAACTTAAAACTTGGGTGCATACCCAGTATACAGCATGCATTACCTCTTTAAATTATAGCAATTGATTACTGGGATAGAAACTAACCACCCTGGGATCTCTAGTTGCCCTGAGGAGTATTTTGTTTGGTTCCTGTAGTAACTTAGATGCCTATGGGAACAAACATATAATGATTGGCAAGTTCACCATATTTTCTAGATTTCTGGGACTCCCTGAAGCTGGCAGCTGCTGCTTGTTCCTCCCTGCTGTAGTGGAGATAGGTATTAGCCAATGTGGATGTTTGCCGTCTGTCGAAGCTTCAAGGGTGATTCCATCTGGACACTTTTGGCTGCCATCAGATCTGCATAGTTGGGATGGATCACTTATTGCTGGACATTCCACTGTTGCCGGATGTCATTTATGTTTCGCTCACGTATAAATGGTTGCAATCGTTGCAAAAAATTCAGAGACCTCCAAACACGTATTTCGGAACCCCAATACACCAGCAGAAGAGACGACTTGAAGGATAGCTGTGTTTTGCACCGAGACTCCCATATCCACTTCATTAACTATAGAGCTACAAGGCTCATCGTCAGGGAAGAAGACGCTCAGAGTCGCAGGATCCTGGAATCATCACTAATCTGAATATCCAACAATTTCAACGAGAATTTCTTCATTGTTATGCTACACGGCAACAAACATACTGGCCCCTACCTGGCAGGTCCTTCTAAAATACAATCTCTCCTCAGTAATCAACTTCAACATTCCTCACTTGACCCTTCTCCTCACTATGCTCCCTAAATGTGCTCATCACACACTCTTTACTCAACTAGATTTGCTTGTGACTTGATAAGATAGTTATTTTATACTATTTACATGTATCTCCAGGAAAGACGAATGTTTAAATTTTGAAGATCAGAGTGCGCTTTCTCCAGTTATCAGAGAGGGAACGAAATCTTAAATTGGAAGCTGATTAATAAGGTGAAAATTTTGGAGAAAGAAAAAATCTGATGAGAATTTTCGTTAAAATAAGATAGTCTATCCTCGTTAAATTGAAAAACGACAAAAAAATGCTAGTTTTATCAGTTTTCTTTTCTCAGTTATATAGATATAAATTCTTTCCAGTTCAGTAAAAGGAGTACTTGATACTTAGTTTATTAAGATAAGTTGATAAAATTTTCTGTAAAAAATTTGCACATGGGCACCCACTCAACCCAAAATCAATACAAAAATATTTCCTATTAAGATATATCAGCTTTTGAGGAATGATTCTGATCAGAAGAAGCATTCTGAAGTTATTACTTGATTGTTATTATTATTATTATTATAATTACTATTATTATTATTATGGGGAGAGCTAAACTCAGATTTTACAGCGCCAGTTGATGGGGGGGGGGTGGAGTGGGGAAAATTCAGGGTTATTACCGGGAATTGAAGCACAGATCTAACTTCCTAGATCAAGGAACCTCCCTTGAGGGGAGTCGACTACTGGGAACGTTACGACGAACGACACCAAGGAAGGTAAAAACATTGTTGTTGGGGATAGCCAGGTTAGGTACATGGATAGGGCCTTCTGTTTGAAGGATAGGAGTAGGAAACAGAGGGTTTGCCTTCCTGGGGCTGGGATGGAGGATATTGTTAGCCCGCTTGACAACATCATGAACGGTAATGGGGTCAATCCTATTATCTGCCTCAGTGCTGGAGGCAATGGTGTAGGCAAGCGTAGAAGTGAGGATTTAGTTAGAAGGTACAGGACAGCAATAGACATAATTAGGAAGAAGGGGAGCGGCGCCCTTTTATATGTGGCATTTTGCCAAGAAGGGGTGCTGAAAATGAATGATTGTCAAGAGCAATTGGTATTAATTCTTGGATGGACAAACTTTAAAGATAATGCAGTACCATTCATCGACAACTGGGACCACTTCTATGACCGAAAAGACATGTATGCCAGGGATGGGGTTCACTTATCCAGGGCAGGTGTGGGTTTTCTTGCTAGCTCAGTTGAGGACTAGTTTGAGGTATGGGTTTAGAAATGGAAAATAAAGAGTGTCAAAACATGGATTTAGGCTTTGAAATTGTAAATCTTAATAGTAACGAGGATAGTAATAGGTATAGTGGAAGAACAGAAAGGAGCAGGAAGGGTAAATAGAAAGGAGGGTCCTTAAATATATATATATATATTACACAAATAGTCGTAGCGCTAGGAATAAAATGGACGAGTTGAGATTAGTTGCTAGTGCAGGTAACATTGATGTATTTGCCTTAACTGAGACGTGGTTCCGTACAAAAAATCGGGACATGACTGCGGAATGTCACATACAGGGTTTTAAATTGTTCCAAGTAGATAGAAGTATCGGGAAGGTGGGTGGGGTGGCATTGTATGTCAGAGATGGCTAGAACTGTTGCATAAAAACGGGTATAAAATCTGAAATAACACATACAGAGTCTCTTTGGGTAGAATTTTCAGAGCGGCATGAAAAATTTATTTTAGGTGTGATATACCGTCCACCAAACATAGATAAGAACCAAGGGAGACTACTATGGGAGGAAATTGTTAAGGCCACAAGGCACGATAATGTAGTAATTTTAGGGGACTTCAACTTAGCCAGATTGATTAGAATTTCTTGACTGGGTTAGAATCTAACGATTTCTTAGTAGTTCAGGATTGTTTTTTGAAGCAGTTTGTGACAGAACCTACAAGGGGAAATAACCTGCCTGATTTGACTCTGGCAAACAAGGAAACCCTTGTTAATAATTTAGAAATTACAGAGGAACTCAGCGCAAGTGATCATAAATCAATTACCTTTAGCATTGAATGGAAGTATGATAGTAGGGATAACTCAGTAACAGTCCCAGATTTTCGCTTAGCAGATTACGATGGTCTTAGAGAACATTTATCATCTGTTGACTGGGGTAACGAAGAGACTTTTCTGAACACTATACATGCTGCCCAAAGAACATTTATCCCATATAAAGAAATTCGATCGAATAGAAATGACCCAAAATGGATGAATAATAGGCTCAAATATCTTTTAGCGCAGTAGAAAGGCATTTATAGCCGTATCAAAAGAGGTGAGGGTCATCTTATGAATCAGTATATTGACAAAGTTGCTAGGGATTCGAAATCTAACTCTAAAAGTTTTGTCCATGTGTATAGAACGAAAGTTAGAGATAAGATAGGTCCCCTTAAAAATAACTATGGATTTCTTACTGACAGAGAGAATGAAATGTGCTCTATTTTTAATAATTATTTTCTCTCGGTTTTTACTCAGGAAGACACTAATAATATCCCAATAAGTAGATTTTTTAGTGGGCCTGAAGAAGATAAATTATGTAATATCACAGTCACTAGCAAAATGGTTATCAAATAGATAGACCGTTTGAAGCAAAATAAATCGCCTGGTCCTGATGAGCTTTTTTTTCAAGGGTTCTTAAGGAACGCAAAACGGAACTCTGTGAACCATTAACTAATATTTTTAATTTATCTCTTCAAACAGGTGTGGTGTCTGATATGTGGAAGATGGCTAATTTAATTCCTATTTTTAAAGCAGGGGACAAGTCGTTACCGTCAAATTACCGCCCAATAAGCCTAACCTCAATTGTAGGCAAATTACTAGAGTCAATTATAGCTGAGATTATAAGAAGCCATCTGGATAAGCATAATTTGATTGATACTCAACATGGTTTCACCAGGGGCAGTTCCTGCTTAACTAATTTATTAACCTTCTTCAGCAAAGCTTTTGAAGCCGTTGATCAGGATAAAGAATTTGATATTGTTTATTTAGATTTTAGTAAGGCTTTTGATAGAGTACCACATCAGAGACTGTTGAAGAGAGTGGCTGCTCATGGCATTGGGGGAAAAATGCTGAGAGCAGAGAGTGTGCATAAATGGGGTTAAATCTGAGTGGGGATCTGTAACAAGTGGCGTTCCACAGGGATCAGTTTTAGGCCCATTGTTGTTTATAATATATATAAATGACCTTGAGGGAATTACTAGTGACATAAGCAAATTTGCTGATGACACGAAGATAGGTAGGATAACCGATTCAGACGTTTATGTCTCGGAACTTCTGGAGGATTTAGACAAACTCAATTCGTGGTCAGAAAAGTGGCAGATGCAGTTCAATGTAGATAAATGTAAAGTTCTAAAACTCGGAAATGTCCATAACCCTAGCACCTACAAGCTTAATAATGTTGAACTTACCAGTATAGAATGCGAAAAAGTTTTGGGGGTTATGGTGAGCAGCAACCTTAAACCAAGACAGCAGTGCCTAAGCTTACGTAATAAAGCAAATAGATTGCTGGGATTTATATCAAGAAGTGTAAGCAACAGAAGTCCAGAGGTTATACTTCAGCTTTATACATCATTAGTAAGGCCTCACCTAGATTATGCAGCTCAGTTCTGGTCTCCATATTACAGAATGGACATAAATTCGTTAGAAAACATTCAGCGTAGAATGACTAAATTAATTCATTGCATTAGAAATCTTCCATATGAAGAAAGATTGAAGACCCTTAAATTACATTCACTTGTAAGACGAAGAATGAGGGGAGACCTGATCGAAGTGTATAAGTGGAAGATGGGTATTAATAAAGGGGATATTAATAAGGTCTTGAGGATATCTCTCCAAGAGAGAACCCGAAATAATGGATTAAAATTAGACAAGTTTAGATTTAGAAAGGACATAGGAAAGTATTGGTTTGGAAATAGGGTAGTTGATGAGTAACAGTCTGCCTAGTAGGGTCATCGAGGCTAAGACCTTGTGTAGTTTCAAATTTAGGTTGGATAAATACATGAGTGAGAGGGGTTGGATTTGAGTGGGACTTGCACACAAGTTAATAGAATTATCAAAGCTTGTTCCTTGGGTAGAATTGAAAACTAAGTTTCGCAAATATTCTGTTAGTGGGATGAATTGTGAAGGACCTGCCTAGTATAGGCCAACAGGCCTCCTGCAGTGCTCCTCCTTTCTTATGTTCTTATGTTTGATATGTATTTACTATAAAAATATTTCAAATTGAAATTTCCATAGCTCACCTATTTTACTACATAACAAGCTTTCTCGCACGTAAACAGAACTTATTAGACACTAACTATTATGAGCATAAGATGAATCAGCCTTTAAATAGTGTAGCCGTTCAAAAGACGTTGGCTGAAATATATTTCACACGATTTTGTACATATGAAAAAAAAAATCTGCACATACACTTTTGTTTCACTTTCCACCATCCTCTACTTACCTGGAGTATACCTGGAGAGGGTTTCGGGGGTCAACGCCCCCGCGGCTCGGTCTGAGACCAGGTACTGATTTTAGGTGTCTGTCCAGTGCCTTCATGAAGACAGCCAGGGGTCTAATGGTAATCCCCCTTATGTATGCTGGGAGGCAGCTGAACAGTCTTGGGCCCCGGACACTTATTGTGTTGTCTCTCAGTGTACTCCTGGCGCCCCTGCTTTTCATTGGGGAATGTTGCTTCTGCCGAGTCTTTTGCTTTCATAAGGAGTAATTTTCGTATATTGACAGGTGTGTGTGTGTGTGTGTGTGTGTGTGTGTGTGTGTGTGTGTGTGTGTGTGTGTGTGTGTGTGTGTGTGTGTGTGTGTGTGTGTGTGTGTGTCAATATGACAGATTTCTAAATAATGTACATGGCGTCCAAAGAGCACATTTCCCTACCGGGAAATAGAATGGAATAGAAATGATTAGAAATAGATGAAGAGGAGACTTTAGCATTTTCTAGAGATAATGATAATAATGATATAACCCCATAAAGGGTTAAGACACATGTACAAGATAGTTATCTTAATTTCTGAACGTTTCGCTGACACTGTGGGTTTCTTTAGAATTCAGAGTTACTGAAACTGGAGACAATAGAAGCAGTGGAGAGGTAAATATGTTATCAGTCCCTCAGCCTTGTGAAGCGTCCTGTTTCATGGTCTTGAAGCATGAGGATTTCGCGTTTTATACAGGAACCAGAAATGAGGTGAGGATTGGAGAATGTGTCATAAAAGGCGGGTTAAAAATAAATAATAATTCAAGAACACTATAGCACTGGCTCATGCTAGGCAGGTCTCTCTCAAACCCAACCTATCTAGCTCATAACTAGTGTTTGAGGATTGAAGTTGTGGAAGGTGTTCTCATTACCTTCAAGTGAGATTCACTGACGCCGCTGAGAGACTCTGAATCCATGGCATTGGATCTGCCTTTCCCTTCCTTGGATCGAATCTGAATGCCCTCCATTGTTCCAGGCACTATTTGACCCCCTGTGAATTTCGTCTTACCCCATGAATATAATAATAATAATGTGTGAGGGTAATATCACTAATAATGATCAACAATACCTGCGAGTTAATAAATAAGACCATGTGCAATATTTAGTATATTTCTGAAACGTTTCGCCTAAGCACTAGGCTTCTTCAGTAGCATACAGAGGTGACTAACAGTGAAGACAGCTGCAGCAGTGGAGACGGTAGTTTTGAGGTTGTCATTTCTGAGGTAGTTTTGAGGTTGTCATTTTGAGGTAGTTCTGAGGTTGTCAGTTCTGAGGTAGTTTTGAGGTTGTCATTTCTGAGGTAGTTTTGAGGTTGTCATTTCTGAGGTAGTTTTGAGGTTGTCAGTTCTGAGTTAGTCAGTTTTTAGGTAGTCCTTGGAGCTGGACACTTCTGAAGGCTGAGCGACTGACCAACTCGTAACATTTTCTTGAAGTTTGATGCACTGACTGCTGCCTCCAATTTCATTCACCTTTGTATATGACTGAAGAAGCCTACTGTGTAGGCGTAACGTTTCGGAAGTAACAATACCAGTGCTACAAATGTATTGTATTCATCAATTCAAAATTTTATAGCATTTTTAAACTCAAATAGCGACACTTGTCTGACACAGCATCAGCACTGTATCTTGGAAAAGGGGATACCTGCCGCAACTTTATTGCTGTTCAACTACTGGTAATGTATAAGAAGGGCTGGATTTGAGAGTAACCTGGTTAGCATGAGCTAACGGTACAGTGCTCCTCAGTTCATATGTTCTAGTAGGACACGCCTCATATGACTACCTCCAGTCCACATTTCGCTTCTCGTTCTTCAGCTTCGGGTCACCGCACGGAGAAGACCCGGGCCAGGACCCGTCCTGGCCAACCTTCCTGTACTTGTGCTTCACCTTCACATTGATCGGAAACTCAAGATGACCACTTCAAAAACTACTGCTCTAAGTCTAAAGGACTGAACACATCTTTACCTCTTCACCGCCTCCGCTTTCTTCAGTTTTAATCACCTGAACATTCATTTGATGAAGCCTACTGTGTAGGCGGAACGTTTCTAAAATATATACCAAGCGATGTACATGTGTCATATTAATCAGCTTGTCGGTATTGCGTACCATTATTATTGTGATAAAATGCACTTTCCGGAGAGGCCGTAAATTGTTACACCCACCCCTGTTAACATAACCATAATTACTGCTCTGTTAACAGTAACATATTGTTGCAGCAACGAGATAAAAGTTACATAAAAACATTCAAAGTCTCAATACAGAAAATTTAAACTATGAGGAAAGTGTAACAGATAAGCAAATCTCTGAATTTATTATCTAAATATACATAAAGCTAAATATAACAATTATGTGATAGATTCCTCACGATAACATTAAAATTGTATATCAGTAACATAATCTCTTTACAACAATTGTGCTTCGCACTCCACACAATTCACACAAATCCAAGGTAAGGAAATTTAATTAAACTCTGTCTACACACCTGACTATTATTAAATCCTGAACTTGCTTTCCTAACAAAGCAGAATTCCACTCATGAGCTCGTGCTAAGTCCATAAAGACGAGCTAATAAATGCACACAATGGACTTGTAATATCTCAAGTGCTAAATACTGAATCTCGGACACTAAATTCTACGTCTCGCGTCGGACTCGGAATTTTGTACCAGGAAGGGGAAATTCTAGTACAAATGCAAATCCACAATACATACTATGGCTAAGCACAACACACAACAAATTATGACATGCCTACATGATATGAATCTCGAGTCAAAACTCATGGTCTACTAAATAATGAAAAAATTCACAGGAGATGAGTTTAATGTCAAAATACATAAGACATAAAAAATGTCGAAAATACTTCATATGTAGGATTTATTTAAATCTCTGGACTTACAATAATCTTGATCATCCCCTGACTTGAGATATTCCGAGGTCCATAAGGCACCACCAGTTGTAATTCTCACTAATACGAATATGATTGAGTCCAAACACACTTCTACCACGAGTCATAATTTAAACTAATGTTTTTGTGTATTATTGTCCTGTGTTAGTGTATAAACAAATATCTGTTCCCAGCTCTCACTCATGACCAGCTGACATCTTAGAGAGGCATATGAGTGCCTCTCTAAGATACCTCTCTAAGGTGGTCGTTCTGGGGATCAGCACCCCCGTGGCCCGTACTCAATCCGGCCTCATCAGCCAGGCTGTTACTGCTGCCTGCACACAATTCAACAGACGAACCACTGCCCGGTTGATCGGTCCAGTCCAGGGATCTATTGGTAATTCCCCTTATGTATGATGGGAGGGTGTTGAACAGTCTTGGACCGTGGACGCTTGCTGTATTTTCTGTCATTGCACTCACGCCACCCCTGCTTTTCATTGGGGAAATGTTGCACCATCGCAGGGAAGGATTTCTTTGTGCAAATGTCGGACCAGTCACTCTAGGATTTTCCAGTTGTAGATTATGAAGTGTCTTCCTCTCCCGAGATCAACACAGGCCAAAATTATTCCAAATTTTTCTCTATGTAAGATTTGACAATATTTTAGTCTTAAGTACGAATGTAATTAATTTTTATTTAATCGTTGGGAACAAAACGTGCATTTGTTTCACAATATGTATAATGTGTATATATGCACATTATGTATAGGATAACCCTGAGGATAAGCCAACGGACAAACCATAGGATAACTCATAGTATAGCTAATAGGATAACTCATAGAATAACCCATAGAATAACCCATAGGATAACCCATAGGATAACCCATAGGATAACCCATAGGATAACCCATAGGATAACCCATAGGATAACTCATAGGATAACCCATAGGATAACCCATAGAATAACCCATAGGATAACCCATAGAATAACCCATAGGATAACTCATAGGATAACTCATAGGATAACCCAAAGGATAACCCATAGAATAACCCATAGGATAGCCCATAGGATAACCCATAGGATAACCCATAGGATAACTAGCTCCCTTAAGGTTTACTATACTAATAGCAGGAGTGTAAGAAATAAGATAGATGAGCTAAGATTAATTGCAAGTGCAGGAAACATAGATATTATTGCTATAACAGAGACCTGGCTCAATCTGAAAGATAGAGAGATGCCCTCTGAATGTCACATACAAGGCTATAAATTATTCCACACTGACAGGGTCAACAGGAAAGGTGGTGGAGTAGCGATGTATGTCAGAGACAATTTAAATTGTTGTGTTAGACAAGATATAAAAGTAGAAGCGTCAGCCACTGAATCTGTTTGGTTACAGCTTCTCGAGGGCCGAGAAAAACTAATTTTGGGTGTGATTTACAGGGCCCCAAATCTTGATAGGGAGTGCAGTAAACTTCTATGGGAAGAAATTCGAAAATGTTGTGCTAATGGGAGATTTCAACTATAGACAGATTGGAGCAATTTGACAGGAAATTTAGAGTCAGGTGACTTTCTTGATACGATCCAGGATTGTTTTTTAAAACAGTTTGTGACAGAGCCAACTAGGGGAAATAACCTCCTTGACTTGGTTCTTGCCAGTAGGGAAACACTAATTAATAATCTTGAGGTTAATGATGAGCTTGGGGAAAGTGATCACAAATCACTCAGTTTTAATATATCATGGAATTCCCCTAATAATGGCAATCAAGTCTCTGTCCCTGACTTCCGCTTGGCTGATTTCATAGGACTGAAAAATTACTTAGGTGGGCTGAACTGGAATGACCTGACTAAGGGTCAGGTAGGTGGTGATGGATGCCGATATGACGCTTTCCAGGGCATAGTTCTAGCTGCTCAGTCAAATTATGTTCCAAATAGGGAAATCAGATCAAACAAAAATGATCCTAAATGGATGAACAATAGATTAAAATATCTAATTGGTCAAAAGAGAGGCATATATAGGCAAATCAAAAGAGGAGACGGGCAATTAAGAAATCGATATATTCAGTTAAAGAGAGAAATAAAAAAAGGAATTAGAAAAGCAAAAAGAGATTATGAGGTTAAAGTTGCAAGAGATTCGAAGACTAACCCAAAAGGATTCTTTCAGGTATACAGAAGTAAGATCAGGGACAAGATAGGCCCACTCAAAAGTTCCTCGGGTCAGCTCACTGACAGTGATAAGGAAATGTGTAGAAGTTTTAACACATACTTCCTCTCAGTTTTTACACAGGAGGATACCAGCGATATTCCAGAAATGATAAATTATGTGGAACAGGACGATAATAAACTGTGCACGATTAGGGTCACAAGTGACATGGTCCTTAGGCAAATAGATAAATTAAAACCTAACAAATCCCCAGGCCCTGATGAACTGTATGCAAGGGTTCTAAAGGAATGTAAAGAGGAGCTTAGCAAACCTTTGGCTATCTTTTCAACATATCACTACAAACTGGCATGGTGCCAGATAAGTGGAAAATGGCAAATGTGATACCTATTTTCAAAGCAGGTGACAGGTCCTTAGCTTCAAACTATAGACCAATAAGCCAAACCTCCATAGTGGGAAAATTTATGGAATCAATAATTGCCGAGGCAGTTCGTAGCCACCTTGAAAAGCATAAATTAATCAACGAATCTCAGCATGGTTTTACAAAGGGGCGTTCCTGCCTTACGAATTTGTTAACTTTTTTCACTAAGGTATTTGAGGAGGTAGATCATGGTAATGAATATGATATTGTGTACATAGACTTCAGTAAGGCTTTTGACAGGGTCCCGCATCAGAGACTATTGAGGAAAATTAAGGCACATGGAATAGGAGAATTTTTTTCCTGGATAGAGGCATGGTTGACAAATAGGCAGCAGAGAGTTTGCATAAATGGGGAGAAATCAGAGTGGGGAAGCTTCACGAGCGGTGTTCCACAGGGGTCAGTGTTGGGCCCCCTGCTGTTCACAATATACATAAACGACATAGATGAGGGCATAAAGAGCGACATCAGCAAGTTTGCCGATGACACCAAAATAGGCCGTCGAATTCATTCTGACGAGGACATTAGAGCACTCCAGGAAGATTTGAGTAGACTGATGCAGTGGTCGGAGAGGTGGCAGATGCAGTTTAATATAGACAAATGCAAAGTTCTAAATGTTGGACAGGACAATAACCATGCCACATATAAACTAAATAATGTAGATCTTAATATTACGGATTGCGAAAAAGATTTAGGAGTTCTGGTTAGCAGTAATCTGAAACCAAGACAACAGTGCATAAATGTTCGCAATAAAGCTAATAGAATCCTTGGCTTTATATCAAGAAGCATAAATAATAGAAGTCCTCAGGTCGTTCTTCAACTCTATACATCCTTGGTTAGGCCTCATTTGGATTATGCTGCACAGTTTTGGTCACCGTATTACAGAATGGATATAAATGCTATGGAAAATGTACAAAGGAGGATGACAAAGTTGATCCCATGTATCAGAAACCTTCCCTATGAGGATAGACTAAGGGCCCTTCACTCTCTAGAAAGACGTAGAATTAGGGGGATATGATTGAGGTGTATAAATGGATGACAGGAATAAATAAAGGGGATGTAAATAGTATGCTGAAAATATCTAGCCTAGATAGGACTCGCAGCAATGGTTTTAAGTTAGAAAAATTCAGATTCAGGAAGGATATAGGAAAGTACTGGTTTGGTAATAGAGTTGTGGATGAGTGGAACAAACTCCCAAGTACAGTTATAGAGGCCAGAACGTTGTGTAGCTTTAAAAATAGGTTGGATAAATACATGAGTGGGTGTGGGTGGGTGTGAGTTGGACCTGATTAGCTTGTGCTACCAGGACGGTTGCCGTGTTCCTCCCTTAAGTCAAGGTGACCTGACCTGACTAGGTTGGGTGCATTGGCTTAAGCCGGTAGGAGACTTGGACCTGCCTCGCATGGGCCAGTAGGCCTGCTGCAGTGTTCCTTCGTTCTTATGTTCTTATGTTCTTATAACCCAAATGATAACCCATAGGATAACCCAAAGGATAACCCAAAGGATAATCCATAGGAAAACCCATAGTATAACCTATAGGATAACCCAAAGGATAACCCAAAGGATAACCCAAAGGATAACCCATAGGATAACCCACAGGATAACCCATAGGATAACATAAAATCAAAGAATGTGAATTATTTGTGACCAGAAGAAATATTCTCCAGTTATTTCGCAGAAACCAATTTGAGTAATAAAATCGGCAATTTAAAATATACACAACCCAAGGTGAAGCCGATCACAAGAGTCATTCTTCAGTTACTGGACAGAATCCAACCAAGAGCCAGGAAATGCTTCAACCATTCAGCCATTAAGGACAGATGCCGTACAATATTGTTTTACTGCTAAACCCGGAGGAGTCATATAGCATATACGGGGGACTGGAGACATTCAGATTCGTTGCAAAGAAGGGGAGAATAAGTACAGTTCCTCGCATCAAGAGCACCTCACCAGTATCAAGGCAAAATAATGAAAAAAATGTAAAATGCAGTAATACTATTCTTTCTCGAGGTTAAAAATAGTAGAGAGTCATATATTCCATTAACAACAATAGCCTTTTTCTAGGTAGGATAAACCAATGTTGAAATTTAGAAGCCTATCACAGGAGGCTTTCTCATATTATCACACGGAAACAAAATATGGCAATAGAATCAATGGAATCAGTGGAATCAATGGAATCAGTGGAATCAATGGAATCGAGTAATGCGTTCTCAATTCAAAATCCAAAATTTGGGTGAAGAAAAACTGTTGCTGAGAATGCTCCTTCAATAAGAAAGTTTTTCCTCATTAAACTTAAAAAAAAAAAAAACGTGAATGTTAACTTTTTTCAGTTTTCACTTCAAACTTACTGTATATTCCATTTACAATTCTCTAAAAATCTTGTGAAAAAATATAATTAAAATTTTTAAAAAAATATTCCATTTATTAAAACTGGCTAAAATGTTATCAGATCGGCAGCCACACAGCATCAAGTCAATACAAAAATAATTACAATTAATTAAGATTTACAAGCCTTTATTATTATAAGGGGAAACTATTTAATAAAAATGGCAAATTGAAATTTTCACAGCTCGAAGTGAGCGCCGACGTTCTCTTAACAAAGTCTGCACATCAACACTAAAACTCTGAGGCCCACCAGGAAATCATTCTCCATTAATTAATCTGATTACAACGATTCCACGTTTTTTTTTTTAACAATTTCAGTGAAACATGAATTTGTTCCGACTGAGACCAAACTTTGTGGTATCATTTCATTTATAAAATGTATCATAATTAATATTTTTAAGCCGATCAGAAGAAGCATTCTTGAATATAAATGAAAATCACATGTATTTAAAAAAGCATGACAATCTGGGACTTATGTCACCCAATAACAGCTAGAACCTTGCGTTCTGGGAACCACAGAAGTGAAAATTTGAAGCCAGATTCCAACAATTCCACTTTAGTAGGTTGGTAGACAGCAATCACTCTGGGAAGTATTACTGTCTTGCCAAATGAGTGTAAGACAGAAACTTGTGTTTATTTTACATGATGGTAGGAGTGCTGAAGTCTTTCTTTTTGTCTCATAAACACACAAAGTAACAGGTATATCTTGCTACTTTAACTTACAATTAGGTCACACTACACATGCACATTATTGTATACACACCTGATTTTTCTTTGGTTTTTCTTAATAGTTCTTGTTCTTATTATTTTTCCTTTCATATCCATGAGGAAGTGGAATAGGAATCTTTCCTCCGTAAGCCATGCGTGTTGTAAAAGTCAACTAAGATGCCGGGAGCAATGGGCTAGTAACCCCTTTTCCCGTACAGTTTACTAAACATAAAGAGAAGAAAACCTGTAAGTTGGGATATTTGAATGTGCGTGGTTGTAGAGCGGATGACAAGAAAGAGATGATTTTAGATGTTATGAATGAAAAGAAGCTGGATGTCCTGGCTCTAAGTGAAACAAAGCTGAAAGGGGTAGAAGAGTTTCAGGGAGAAGTAAATAGGATTGGGTCAAGGGTTTCTAACAGAGTTAGAGCTATGAAAGGAGTAGCAATAATGTTGAAGGATCAGTTATTGGCAGAAAAAGAGGGAATATAAATGTATAAATTCAAGTATTATGGGGAGTAAAATAAGGGTGGGATGTGAGAAGTGGGTTATATTAAGTGTTTATGGGCCTGGAGAAGAGAGAAGTGTAGAGGAGAGAGATTATGGGAGATGTTGAGTGAGTGCATGGGGAGTTTTGAACCAAGTGAGAGAGTACTTGTGGCGGGGAACCAAAATGCTAAAGTGGGTAAAACTGTTGTGGAGGGAGTAGTAGGTAAGTTTGGGGTGCCAAGGGAAAAAGAAAATGGGGGCCTTTAACTGAATTATGTAAAGAAAGAGGTTTGGTAATAAGTAAATATATTTTAAGATAAAGAGGATTAATAAGCACACAATAATAAGTATGCAAGATATGATATAGCACATTATAGAGGGAACAGAAGATATATCAGATAATTATTTAGTTGTAGCTACAGTTACATTAAGAAGTAGATGCAGCAAAAGGAAAACTGCAATAGGAACTTAGAGGTGAAAGTTTATAAACTAAGGGAGGAAGAAGTTAGAGTGAGGTAAGTAACTATTTGGAGAAAGGTGGGATAATGAGAGTATAGGTAGTAAGTGGGTTGAAGAGGGGTGGGATAATTTTAAAAAGGCAGTGTTAGAATGTGGAGCAGAAGTCTGTGGTTATAAGAGGGTGGGTGCAGAAGGGAAGAGGAGTGATTGGTGGAAATGACCAGGTAAAAGGTGTGATAAAAGTGAAAAAGGTCGCTTAAGAGAGATTTTTACACAACAGAAGTGACATAACAAGGGTGGAGTGTATGCAGACTAAAAGAGCAGTGAAGAGACCAGTGAGAGAGTGCAAAAGGAGAGCAAATGATAGATTGGGTGAGACACTGTCTACAAATTTTGCTGAGAATAAGAATTATTTTGGAGTGAGATAAATAGGTTAAGAAACCCAAGGAAATGAATGGATTTGACAGTTAAAAAGAGAATAGGGGATTTAGTAGATGCGGAGCTGGAGATATTGAGATGGCGGAACATTTTGAGGAACTTTTAAATGTTGATGAAGAAAGGGAGGCGGTAATTTCACGCATTGTACATCTTTTATGAGTGAAGAAGATGAATTACACTTGTCGCATTTAAAATGGTGTACAAAACTGATGAGCTGATGAGAAAGACAAATGTTCAACACATAGGAAGCTTCAGTAACGAAAGTTTTTGGCTGGACTAGATGTTTCTTCAATTGAATACAGGTTATTGTAACGCTAGAGACAATGTTATAACAGTCTGTAATCGACTGAAGAAATCTGTTGCGCAAGCGCAACGTCTCGACAATGAAGATACCTCGGTGTTGCAGGTATCTTATTCAACATGATTTCTATATTGCAGGGGCATACAGTTTGACCTGTAGTGCATATAGAACTATACAGTAGTGCAAGAAAGGTATAAAATACCGACAATATGAAAGTTTAAACACATGTGCAACATCTGGATATCTTTATTGTAGACGTTTCGCCCTCCAGTGGCTTTATCAATACAGATTCTAGGACATAATTAGAAGACAGTAGAACTATATACAAAAGATGAGGTAATCAGTCCCTCAGCCTATATAACCTATACAACCGCCAGTCTTGCCTTTGCTCCAAATTCACCACCACGATGCTGTAAACACTAACTCCAAGTCTGAGGGACTGATTACCTCATCTTTTGTATATAGTTCTACTGTCTTCTAATTATGTCCTAGAATCTGTATTGATAAAGCCACTGCATGGTGAAACGTCTACAATAAAGATATCCAAATGTTGCACATGTGTTTAAACTTTCAACTATACTGTAGCAGTCCAGCACTTTCAGGAGGAACAAAGGACCTGCTCCAAAACCAAGTTGTTCTGGGTTAGGCAATTATTTTTCCAATATTTCGGCATTGTGTAATGCTATTGTTGTAGGCTTATGCATTTTGTGTTTGTTTTATTGCCATTTTTTTTTTATCTGGGACTATATTCGTGGTTTTATTATTGCTAATGGACGAGACTTGAAACTAAACTCTCCAACAGGTATTGAATGCATGTGGAAGTTATTTATTTTTTTTTTATGTTTTTTAGTAAACATGGAGTTCCACGAGTGTGGGACTGGGACAGAGTGCCTGGGTATGTTGTGTCGAAGTCAACAGGCATCAGGAATATGTCAGAAAATATATTGATGCTTGCAATTCAGGGACTTATCCATAAATAAGAATTGGAGTTGCAAATCTTTAGTGTGATTATCAGCTCGCTGAACATGGGTTGTCTTCGATGATTCGCTCAGTTCTTCGTTTACCTGGAGTTTATCTGGAAAGAGTTCCGGGGGTCAACGCCCCCGCGGCCCGGTCTGTGACCAGGCATCCTGGTGGATCAGAGCCTGATCAACCAGGCTGTTGCTGCTGGCTGCACGCAAACCAACATACGAGCCACAGCCCGGCTGATCCGGAGCTGACTTTAGGTGCTTGTCCAGTGCCAGCTTGAAGACTGCCAGGGGTCTGTTGGTAATCCCCCTTATGTGTGCTGGGAGGCAGTTGAACAGTCTCGGGCCCCTGACACTTATTGTATGGTCTCTTAACGTGCTAGTGACACCCCTGCTTTTCATTGGGGGGATGTTGCATCGTCTGTCAAGTCTTTTGCTTTCGTAGTGAGTGATTTTCGTGTGCAAGTTCGGTACTAGTCCCTCGAGGATTTTCCAGGTGTATATAATCATGTATCTCTCCCTCCTGCGTTCCAGGGAATACAGGTTCAGGAACCTCAAGCGCTCCCAGCAATTGAGGTGTTTTATCTCCGTTATGCGTTGTCATCAGTGTAATTTTCATCTTCTTTAAGTAAGCATCATTAAATGTGGGTTTTGCCTTAGATTTGGAAAATTATAAAAAGTATTTTTTTATGATTTTAAATTTCACAACAGTCTTTAGCTTTGTCTTGCAAAAGCATTTTATAATGAATTCAGTTTTTAGCTCAGTATTTTCTGTTTTTCAAACCAGATCCACTTTTCGTTCTTGAGAGTGTCTAGAAATTTTGAGACATTCTGGGATTCTTTGTCTTCACCTATAGAGGGAACATCTTCCTCCAATAAACATCTTCCAATCTTTTTTCTTCACTGGTTTTTATGGAGAAGACTTTTAGTGTCATTATGCTCAGCTATTTGGAGACACTGGTAAAAAGGGCAGAGACAAAAGACCAAATGTTGGCCGACTCTCTTATGTGGTCAGAATGTTGTCTCCCTCTCTCTTGTGGACAAGAGCTAACACACTAACTCCTTTCTTCCTTGTAGACGAGCTGGACTAAATGTTAACTCCAGACCGTCGCGTTAGCCACTGGACCAGCTAGCCACAATAACATTCGTCCAACTAGGTACATTTCTACACCATAGGAAGGTTAACAGGCACCACTGTGACCACAAATGCAAGTTTTTACAGACGAATCTCTAGCTAGCGTGGCCGTGACGGACGAATCTTATTGTGGCTAGCTGGTCCAGTGGCTAACGCGACGGTCTGGAGTTTTGAGACTCTCTGATCGCGGGTTCTATCCCCACCCGTGGTATGGTTTAACTCCAGTCAATACTGGCTCGTAGTATCTCACTCCAGATATCAAAGAAGAGATAAGGAGTCGAAGTGTCCCACTTCAATCCACCAATAACATAAACACAAGATCATGTGACCTGATTACATTCCTCAGCACTTTGATAACTTTTTCTTATTTTTTTATTATAAACTCATAAAATGAAGTATAACACAACTGTACCTTTGCTAAACAACGGACTATCTCTGGTGAAAGAAGGGGGGAGTTATGGGAGGAAGAAGGAAGTTAAAAGCATCCCTACGGAAATAAATCACTCTGACTTTTTTGGGTTAGCCTAGGTAATTTACACTATGTATGATAATTATACGAGCCTGGCGCATGGCTGGGCTCCGAGAGTAGAAGGATTCTTGAAACTCCTATATATCAAGTGCCGACTCTGGATGACCATGCCAGCAGCAGAGCTGATAATGAAAAACAAAAACACTGGATGTAAGATCGTTATTAAGTATAGCATTGAAGGAAGACAAAGGGTGGTAGTTTTGCTTCACTGTCATTACTGGTAACTAAGTTAAAAAAAAAATGTGAAACAATACTCCTGGTAGATCACCCTACCTGATCAGCAGAAGAGTAGTGGCGAATTGATTTCCAAATCTTCTACTCACACCAGGTAAAGTTAATACTACCAGGAGTAGAAGCTAAAGAAACTCAGACCCGAGGAGATCTGGAGTCTAACAGTGGCCCGCTAGATGGCAGTGAGGGCGGTGACACACTGTAACAGCTCCTCGGTGTCTGATCTACCATAATCCCATTTCAATGACTTTTCCCTCACACTATGGCTGCCCTCCTCCTTTCCCTGTAAACCAGCGAGACCAGGGCCAGTCTACTGAATCTTATGAACAACCAGGAACATTGCTGGTTTGCTATTCTTTGTGGATCAGCAGAACCAGGGCTAGCACACACTCCCTCTTGAATCAGCAGGTGCTAAGCAGACATCCTCTACCTTGGGGACTAGCAGGACATGGCTGGACCACTGTCCGGTGTGAACCAGCAGGACCAGGACTGGCCTGATCTTCACCAGCAGGTGGGTCGGCGCTTCTTGCAGCAGCCCAGGCAAAATAAAACGATTATTCACCGTTGACTGTCTTCACAGCTCCTGCGCCAAGGCTCACTGCCCGGGCGGGCCCAGACCGTGAAGAAAAACCCCAGTGAAGGAGAGGAAAGAATGAGGGAGGAAGGGGAGAGGAGAGGAGAGTGAGGAGAGAAGAGAAGATAGAAAAGAATGAGGGAAGGCATGAGGAGGATGGACAAGGTGGAGAAGAGAGATGTGAAGGAGAGTTATGAAATGGAGATAAGAGAGAGATGTGGAAAGGGAGAGAGAGGAGAGAAAGAGAGATGAGGAATGAAAGAGAATAGAAAGAAATGGAGAACGAGGCACGAGAAGAAAAAACAAGATGGTGAAGGAGAGAAGGGACAGAAAATCAGATTGGGAAGGAGAACGGGTAAAAGAGAAAGAGAGATGGAGAGAGAGAGAGAGAGAGAGAGAGAGAGAGAGAGAGAGAGAGAGAGAGAGAGAGAGAGAGAGTGAAAGAGAGAAAGAGAGACGAAGGTGGAGGGAGAGAGGGGGGGTAGGAACGAGGGGAGGTAGGAACGAGGGAGTGGAAGGTTTACACTGAGGGATTTCCAACAGATGGAATCACTCATCTTACTCTTAAAGTTCTTGGTCGCGTTCGAAACTAATGTAAAATAAAAATGGCCACAGAAGATTCGGGCTGCTCAGCAGGGGTTGAAAAAGTCTCAAGAGATCTTCAACATTCACACTGCTTGAAACACATCAGCAAAAGATTAATAGGAATTTGGTCGCAATAAAACTCTTCAGATTCAATGTGTAAAGCCAGTATTAAAAACCCCGCATCAATACTTCGGACACCAGTGTCTTGATACTGTTCTTATTTGCGAAGACTAACACTCCTTTAGAAGACTTTAGGATGCAACCTGAAGTAGGCGACGGTGATGGGGTCTCGTCTGCTAGTTTTCCGGCACCGTTACTGCGACTCTAGTTTCCAGGTACTCCAAAAGCTGCTGCATCTAACAATCATCTAGCGACCACTGAACTAAGGACTAACAGTAGGGATAAAACAACATAAGAGCGGAACATATTAGTGGACGATGATGTTAATCCTACATTTCTAGGACCAGGATTAATCTAGTCAATATCAATAACCTAATAATGGTCAGTAGTAGATTTAACAAAAAATTGCCAATAAGACGCAACATATGAAAAGTGTGATTGCCTGTGCACTATCACAGTGTTCCAGAGTGGGGCTCCCGGTATAACCTGAAAGGGGTCACTATCGAAAGCAGATTGGGAGACAAAGATCAACTCATCCAGACAAAACACTTATTCCGGCTTCTGAGGTGAAATTTTTACTAAGGGGAGTGAGCACCTAAGATGCATCAACAAGAAAGCTACCAAATGAGACAATTTAACACTTATTTTATTTCCACCACCATGTCTAAACTAAGAATGGTTTTACCACCGGCTTGTTCCTCCTGTCTCTCTCACCTGGAAGCCTCCATTAATGACCTTTCTAAAAATTATTGAACGAAACATTGGACGAATAACTAGCCTAGAGTGGGTGAGGTTGTGTCACCAAATTTCGCTGGAAATAAAAAAGGTTTTGGAGTGAGATTAATAAGCTGAGAAAGCGTAGGGAATGAATGATTTTAACAGATAAAAACAAAACCGGGGAGTTATTTGATATGGAGGTAGAGGTATTGAGAATCTGAAGAAATATTTTAAGAAGTTAAATGCTGATGAAAAGAAAGAGGCAGTGATTTCATGCCATTGATCGGGGAGGTGTAACATCTTTTAGGAGTCAGGAAGATCAAGATGTGAGTGTAGGGAAGGTGCGAAAAGCAGCGGTCAAAATTAAAGGAGATAAAGCAGCTGGGATTGACGGGATCAAGATAGAGATGCTAAGAGCAGGTGAGGATAGTTTTCAAGTGGTTGATGCATTTGTTCAATAAATGAATGAAAGATGGAAAGGTATCTAGCGACTGACAGAGAGCATGCATAGATCCTTTGCATATAGGAAAGGGGATGAAAAGGACTTCAAGAATTCCAGGGGAATGAGATTGTTGAGTATACCATGCAAATTGTAAGGAAGAGCTATTATTAAAATAATTAAGGGTAAAAGAGAGAGCAAAACTGCAGATAAAAAGGAAAGTCTTACGAAGGGTAGGATATGTGTAGAATAAGTATATAGACTAAGCATATAAATGAACAATGTTTAGAATAAGGTAAGGAAGTTTTCGTTGCATTTATGTATTTAGAAAAGCATATGATAGGGTGGATAGAGGAGCAATGTTGCAGATATTGCAAGTGTATGGAATAGGTGGAAGGATACGTAAAACAGTTAAGACATTTTATAAGGATTGTGCCTATAGGAGAGAGGGTAAACTAGTTTCCAGTAAAAGTAGGAGCAAGACAAAGATGAATATGTCACTCTGATTGTTTAACTTATTTATAGATAAGGTTGTAAAAAAAGTGAATGCAATAACAACATACTGAAGTGAGATACATGGGAGGAAGTGCAAAATAAAACCTGTTAAGTTGGAGTTTTCACAGTTGCTTTTTGTCGATGATACTGTGTTTGTGGAGATTCTGAAGAGAAGTTTCAAAGGTTGGTGTACGATTCTGGAAGGGCAGGTAAAAGAAGGAAATTAAAAGTGAACAAAGGAAAGTGAAAGATGATTAGAGTAATAAAAATTAGGCAGCAAATTGGATTTTAGATTAGAAGGGGAAAGTGTGGAGGAACTGATCACAATTTTGGGAGTGGATTTGTCGGTGGGAAGGTCTGTGAAAGACGAGGTGAACCACAGAATTGAAGAGGGGGAAAAAGGCGCATATGGAGGCAAAGGGTATGTATGAGAGTATTGCTCGACCAACATTCTTATACAGGTGTAAAGCCTAAGCATGGGTTTTGAATGCTGCAGAAAGGAGAAAGCTAGAAGCAGTGGAGAGATGTCGTTTCTTAAAACAATGTGTAGTGTGAATATTGTGGAGAGAATTAGTAGCTTAAAGGGAAGACGCTGTAGGGGTTGTCCTAGGAATGGCTGGAGAGGTAAAGGAGGTTTTGCATGCAAGGGGCTTGGACATCCAACATGCCTGTGTGGCCAAGTTACACTGGAGTGGAGGCAAGTGGCTTTAATGATTTGACGTTCTGTTGGAATGTGAGCAAAGTAAATAAAGGGATTCACGGAAAACAGCCGATCTTGAGTCCTGGAGGTGGGAAGTACAGTGCTTGCACTATGTTGGACGGGATGAGATATAACAATTTTGAGGGGCATCTGAGTTGTAGTTTTGAGGGGCATCTGAGTTGTAGTTTTGAGGGGCATCTGAGTTGTAGTTTCGACGTGCCTATGGCAAGACAGTGATGGAGTGATTGTGAAAGTGTTTTCTTCTTCTTTGGATCCCTCTGCATCGGTGGGAGACAGCCAATGTGTTTTACGAAATGGTAGGATTGCTGGTATTTTTTGTTTCTGTCTCATAAACATGCTAGATAACAGGTACATCTTGCTACTTCTACTTACACTTAGGTTACACCACACATACATGTACACGTACATGTATACACACCCTTCTAAATTTTAATTTTTCTTAATTGTTCTTATCTATTTCCTTTCATCACATTAAGAAGTGGAAAAGAATCTTTCCTCCGTAAGCCATGTGTGTCGTAAAAGGCCACTAAACTGCCAGGAGCAATGGGCTAGTAACCTCTTCTCCTGTATAATCTACAAAAAAATAAGAAAAGTTTTTTAAATCTAGGATGTTCCAATGTGCGTAGATGTAGTGCAGATAAAAAAGATGATTGTCAATGTTATGATTGTAAAGAAGCTGGATGTTGTAGCTCTAAACGAAACAAAGATGAAGGGGGGTAGAGGAGCTACAGTGGGAAGAAATAAATGGGATTAAATCAGAAGTATTTGAGAGAGTCAGAGCTAAGCAACATGTAGAAATAATGCTGAAGGATCAGTTATGGCAGGAAAACAAGGTATATAAATATATAATTTCAAGAATTATGTGGATTGAAATATGGGTCAGACATGATATGTGGGTTTTTATAAGTGTTTATACACATGGAAAAGAGAGGAACGTAGAGGGGAGAGAGAGAGAGAGAGATTTTGGGAGATGTTGAGTGTTTACGGAGTTGTAAACTAAATGAGAAGATAACTGTGATAGGGGACATGAATGCAAAAGTGGGAGAAATGGTTATAGAGGGCGTGGTAGATAAGTTTGGGGCGCTGGGGGTTTATAATAGTGGGGGCGTTTGACCGAACTCTGTTTGGAAAGAGGTTTGGCAATAGATAATACATATTTTAAGATAATAAGGATAAATAAGTATACGAGATATAACATAGGGCATAATGACAGTACTTTGTTGGACTGTGTATTGGTGAATAACAGGTTGATTGATAGACTTCAAGATAAATATATATATATATATATATATATATATATATATATATATATATATATATGTATTGTACTCCCCGGGATAACCCCACTCAACCTGCGCCTCCCCCACCTAATTCCCAAGGGAAGTTTTCCCCTTCCCCTCCCGGCCCCTCAAACTCCACCAGGCCACCACGGTCAAGTTCACTACCTTCCACGCACCATACCCACCCAGCATGTCATATTCCACTCCTATTGTCTAGTCTAGCAGATGGATGCCAACCAGGAGGAAGCAAGCAGCCAGGGAAATGGCACGGCTGGCAATACTAGGAGAGGCAAGTGTCGGTCATGCTTACAGCTTCGTTGTCTCAACTCTAATGGTTTCCTCCGCAAACACGGTAGTTGCCCTGGTTCAGGATGTCCTCCTGTGGAAAGTGATGATCCAGAGCCACCTCAGGCACCTGAACCCACTCCAACAGATTTTATCTCATCAGACAATCTCTTGGAAGCAATCAAAGCAACAGGTACGAGGACACTCACACATATTCCCAAAGCAGCCCGTCCACACGCAGCTGGAAAACTTACAGACCTCCTGAAAAAAGTAAACGATGGTTCCACTATCTTAAATGCTCCACCAACCATCAAGGCATGGCACAACTTGCTACTTTTTGGCAATGTCTGCTTAGCTGTGCCGGAAAGAAGGGGAAAGAGGCTAGCCTCAATGATAATTAAATCCTTAAGAGATTTTCCTAGAGTTGATAACCTCATTCACCTTCCCCGTCAACACAAAAAAGGGAGAGGCAGAACCCCCACTCACTCTACTGACAGTGAAAAAGTCAGAGTCCAGGTGAGCAAGAAAATTGAAGAGGGCAACACAGTGGGGGCAATCAGAATTATTACCAGTGAAGATACAGTTGCTCCCAGGGATGCTGACACGGCTGAAGCACTTAGAGGAAAGCACCCTGCCAGGGAAACCAGTGGCACCAACAGTTCCAACACCTCTGTCCCCACTATGGAACCATTGATTGTGGAAGACTCAGACATTTACAAAGCAATAATGTCGTTCCCATCTGGCTCTGCTGGGGGTTACACTGGAATAAGGCCACAGCATTTAAAGGAAATGGTTAATCCAGTTATTGGGGAAATTGCAGAGACACTGCTTTCAGAGATCACAAGGTTCGTCAACAATTCCTTGGCTGGTCTGATTCCTGATGAAATTAGACCTTTCTTTTTTGGTGCAACACTTTGTGCACTTAAAAAGAAGGATGGAGGAATTCGGCCAATTGCAGTAGGCAACACCTTACGCCGCCTCGTATCCAAAGCTGCTGTCCGAAGTATTCGTGCACAGGCAGCCATGATGCTTCAACCAAACCAGCTTGGCTTTGGGGTCTCTCAAGGAAGTGAAGCAGCGGTTCATGCAACAAGGGCATATATCAACAACCTGCCTGAGGACAATGCAGTGGTAAAATTAGATTTCAAGAATGCGTTCAATCTCCTGAAAAGAGACGTGGTATTAGCAGCAGTACAAGAACATTTCCCTGGTCTCTTCCCTTTTGTTTCAGCTGGGTATAGCAAGGAATCAATGCTTCTCTTTGGAGAGCATGAAATCACATCATCGGAGGGTGTCCAACAAGGAGATCCTCTTGCACCATTTCTCTTCTGTATTGCAGTTAGGGAAATCACAGTCAGACTGACCAGCGAGCTAAACATCTGGTTCCTAGATGATGGCACACTAGCAGGTACAAAGGAGTCCCTCCTACATGACCTTACACAGGTAATGACACGGGGACAGGAAATGGGTCTCATCCTGAATCCATCCAAATGTGAAATCATCTCAGTCAGTCAACAAGTGATAAATGCAGTGAGATCAAAACTACCAGGAGCAGCAGTCATTGCCCCCACAAATAGTGTCTTGCTAGGAGCACCTCTGGGAAGCAATGCCATTGACACAATTCTCAGGAAGAAATTGGAAGAGTTAAGGAGAATGGAACAACGAATAGGCAATCTGGACACCCACGATGCCTTGTACCTTCTCACAAAGTGCTTGAGTCTGCCCAGGTTGACATATTTCCTAAGATGTGCACCTTCATATGATAACCCTATACTGCACGAATATGACAGTATTCTGAGGCAGATTTTTACGAAAGTACTTAACCTTACTCTAGAAGACGGGCAGTGGAACCAAGCTACACTTCCAGTCAGACTAGGAGGCATTGGTGTCCGCAAGTCATCACAGATTGCGTTACCTGCTTTTCTGTCCTCGTGTATTGCATCCAGAGAGCTTGTAGCAGCGATTCTCCCTGAACATCTTAGGGACAAGATTGGAGCCCAGGACCAAAAATTCCTTGACGGAGCAATGATCTGGGATAATCTAACGGGCTCAGAAACCAGACCTGCTCCCCCCAACAACTACAAACAATCGCACTGGGATGGTCCAATAGTGGAAAATATAGCCTCAACGATGCTTCAGAGTGTGTCAGGGAAGGATAGAGCCCGCCTGCTGGCAGTGAGAGCCCCTCATGCTGGGGACTTTCTGTTGGCTGTTCCCAACTCCAGCCTTGGCACACGCCTCGACCCACAGACCATCCGCATCGGTGTTGCCCTTCGACTTGCCGCCCCTATTCTCGCCGAACACAGGTGTATTTGTGGCAGTGAAGCAGCAGACCGATTCGGGTACCATGGTCTTGTGTGCCGTAAATCCGAGGGAAAGATTGCAAGACATGAGGAGGTTAATAACATTATCAAGAGGAGCCTCACAACAGCTGGATGCCCAGCAGTAAGGGAGCCACCCCAACTATGCAGATCTGATGGCAGCCAGAAGCGTCCAGATGGTATCACCCTTCAAGCCTGGACAGATGGGAAGCAGGTGGTGTGGGACTATACATGTGCATCTACCTTGGCTGATACCTATCTCCAATACACCAGGGAGGAAGGAGGGGCAGCTGCCAGCTTTAGGGAGTCCCAAAAGTCTAGAAAATATGGAGAACTTGCCCATCATTATATGTTTGTTCCCATAGGCTCAGAGACCCTTGGCTCATGGGGAAAGAGTGCATCTAATTTCCTTAAGGAGCTGGGAAAAAGACTCATCAGGGTAACTAGGGATCCCAGGGCAGCTAGTTTTCTGTTCCAGCGGCTCAGTGCGGCTGTTCAAAGGGGTAATGCATGCTGCATTTTGGGCACGCGCCCCAGCTCTGAGGAGCTGGATGAGATTTTCGCCTTATAATCGGTGATACACACGTAACAACATGTACCGTATATGCCACCTTTATATCAACAATGTATCTCTTAAATCTTCTGTGCCATATTATGTAATAAAATATTCCTATTGGTAAAAAAAAAATAGTTTAAAAGATGGGGTGGTAGGGGAAGTGGAATATTCAAATGGCTTCAGGAAGAAATCCAAATATTCTTCCTTGAAGCCTTTTTATCCACTTCTCCGAGGCTATGGGTCCCACAATTTACACCAGAGGTGGACCCCATCCTCTACAAAAAAAACAAAAAAATATATATATATATATATATATATATATATATATAAATATAAATATATATATATAGTGTGTGTGTGTGTGAGAGAGAGAAAGAGAGAGAGAAAAGTCCACTCAGGGATGGAAAATACCAACTCGAGGCTATTTGCTCTTCCAAGCTTCGTCAGGAGCTATGCATTGTTGCAAGAGTTGCAACAGGTAGGTTAATGGGGAGAACTCTCTCGGAGGAAGGAATGTGTGTCTAGCACATGGCCCATCCTGTTAAAAAAAACAGGCTCAACGCCACTGCATCCAGACCCAACTCCTGCATCTTTTCTCATGTGGGTTATGGGATGCCTCCAAAGATTTACAGAAGACAACAGAGAATATGAAAACTTAATAGACTGCCGAATAATCGCGTGATAGCTGTTTCACTATTAGTTTTGTGTGGAACTTTGGAATGGGGTAAGAAAACGAAACTGAGTTCTCGAAAAATGGGTAATATTGAGATAATACTGTGAAGGAAATTAAAGATTTAGTTGATTACAAAACTCAATTAGAAAAAAGTTAAATAGGAATAACTAAGAAAAAGCAGAATTAGACCAGCAGGTGCAGCTAGCATAGGTTATTTCCGAAAATGACAACAGAAGTTTTTATAAGGAAATGAAAAGTCTGGAAAAATATAAAACTAAGAATGGGGATAGTTTTGAAAAATACATGTGGAGAACTGGTTAGATACGTACACTTTTCTGCCTGAAACAAACATAGAAATCGGTATTTATCTGTAATAGCACGATGTCCAGCAGCCTCTCCCTGGAAAACCCTTTGGTGTGCCATCCCAGTTTACACAGCGGCTGTTGATTAACAAGCGAGTTATTCATATAATTTGCCCCAAACGAGCGAATATCTCAACATTTCACTATCACCTGAAATGTGTAGTAATATTAACTTGGGTTTGGGTAAATCGCCCATATGTCACGGGATCTATTGGTAATTCCAGTCAAATCTCACATCTACCTTTTAGCTGCAGCTAACGTAATTAGAAATGGGTATGGCTATACTTACCTGGGTATTGTAACGAACCCAATTTCCCCTAGTTTGTGGTAGGGGAAGTATATCCTGGTATCAGTGTCTTGAGTAGGCTGCTACAGATGCATAGTTATGTCCTCACTCGTTAACAAGGAGTCACTTTGGTCAGTTTTTATGCGTCACGGTGATATCTTGTCTCTTTGTACATAACACCTGAATGCATACCGCGACACAAACTTTAAACTTATCGGGATAATACTGCGTATAATTCACTCGTGTTTCTTTATAACACTAGTTTTCCTAGTGGAAACTGATAGTATTTCAGAGTTTATTACACAAAGTCATTATTTTCTTTGTTCTCAGTGGGAGATTTGTGATGTGTTCACGCTCTGATACCTGAATTCAACCTAGCTTGTCACCCTGCTGAGTTCAACTTTATATCTCTTCCGTACTACACACTGCAACAGTATTCAATACAAGAGGGTAGGTTTCTTGTTATCTAGCTACAGACTAGAATTCCTAATAGTCCTAACTTGTAGATAAAGTGGGGCGCAGATTTTCCCTTAATTATCCTGCTAAGGAGAAAGAGTAATTACTCTCGTTTAACCTCGTTGTGTAGTTGATCAGGAACTCTAGCAAGGTACATACATGTGTTCCTCATAAAGCTGTTTGCGAGGAAGGAAGAGTCCACTAGCCCCTTCCAGGAGGGCTAAGTCCCTCAGAGGGCTGTGGTGGGCTGAAAGGGCTGAGAGATACCCACTTTACTGGAAAATTTTCTCCACAATACATGACAAGGCAGAGACTGAACAGGGGGAGGTATTAGCATAAAAATCCACAGAATTCACTTTTGAAGCAAACATTCCTCAAGAAATTAAAAAGAATATCATTGTAAATGGAAAGAACCAGATAGGAACACCATATAAATAAGATAGAAAAAGTTCTTTTCTGGATATCAGATTTCAAGAAAATATTGTGGAGAAGATTGGTGAAGCACCTTGACAACCACTCCGGCTTCAGGGATGGATGGAAAATCCTGCTCCACAAACCTACTAGAGTTCTACGATAAGGTAACGTAGTAAGACAGGAGAGAGAGAGAGAGGTATGGGTAGATTGCATTTTCTTGGACTGTAAGAAGACATTCGACACAGAGCCAGACAAGAGACTGGTACTAAAGCTAGAACAGCAGAAATAACAGTAACAGCACTGCAGTAGATCAGGGAATGTCTGACTGGAAAGAAATAACGAGTGATGGTACGTGACGAAGTAACAGAGTGGGCGCACGTGTTGAGTGGGGTTCCACGAAGTTAAATCCTAGAGCAGGCGCTCTTTCTTGAATATGTTATATAACAAAAGGGATAGAGTCAGAGGTGTCCTTGTTCGCAGACGACGTGGAACTAATGAGAAAAAAACAAGTGGACGAGAATCAGGCTGCAAGCCTGGTCCGGCAAATATCTCTTGGAGTTTAACCCCCCAAGGGCAAAGTTCTAAAGTTTGGGGATGGAAAAAGAAGAGCGACGACAGAGTACAGGCTTGGGGTCAAAGACTGCAAACCTCACTCAAGAAAAAAAAAGGTTCTCGTATCATACCGAGGTTCAGTACCATTAAGTAAGGAGTAATTCATGACACTGTACGCCACGTACGTCAGACCCCATACTGGAGTATGCAGCACCAGTACAGAACCCACCCCTGGTCAAGCATATCAAGAAATTAGAGAAAGTGTAATTTTTTTTCCAGCAACACTAATTCCGTGTTGTTGCTAAATTTTGGAGAGGTTAAGGGAATTCAACCTGACGACACTGGAGGACGGGAGGGATAGGATGTGATAATGACATGTAGAGTGCTGAGAGGAATTGACAAGGTGAACAATGACAGAATTTTTCAGAGATTGGACACTGGAAGAAGACACAACTGGAAGTTGAAAACTCAGGTAAGTCATAGGGATGTTAGAAAGTATTTCTTCGGCCTCATAGTTGCCAGTAAGTGGAACAATCTTGAGAATGAAGAAGTAGAAGTAGAAGAGGGATCCATAAATGGTTTTAATAAAAGGTATGATACAACTCTTGGAGCTGGGAGGAAGTAGACCTATTAGGGAAGAGGAGGGGGGGGGGGCAGGACTCGACCCCTGCATCCATGTATAGGCGAGCTCATACACACACACACACACACACACACACACACACACACACACACACACACACACACACACACACACAAAATCGGCCTGACGACACTGGAGGACAGGAGGATTAGGGGAGACATGATAACAACATACAAAATACTACAGGAATAGATAAGGTGGACAGAGACAGGATGTTCCAGAGATGGGACACAGAAACAAGGGGTCAAAATTGGAAGTTGAAGACTCAGATGAGTCAAAGGGATGTTAGGAAGTATTTCTTCAGTCACAGAGTTGTAAGGAAGTGGAATAGTCTGACAAGTGATGTAGTGGAGGCAGGAACCGTACATAGCTTTAAGACGAGGTATGATACAGCTCATGGAGCAGGGAGAGAAAGGACCTAGTAGCGATCAGTGAAGAGACGGGGCCAGGAGCTGAGTCTCGACCCCTGCAACCACAAATAGGTGGGTACACACACACACACACACACACACACACACACACACACACACGTCAGCAGTTTTTACTGCACATGTGTTCTCATCATCCTGAAAGCCATATAGTCTATAAACTTAAAATAAGTAGTAAAGAACGACTGTTGATGAACAAATAGAAATGAGCTGGGGGACTCGAACCGTGGTTCATGCAAGTAGCACGTCCTCTCAGTCATGAAGGTTTTAACAGGATTTAATACCCAGCACTTCTGTGAAATGTTTGTATCAGCCGCCACCTGCTATCACGCTATTATCTCATACCTCCTTCACCCCACAGTTTTCATGGCACATCTACCTCTCATACCCCTCAAAGTCATATAATCAATTAAGCAACTTCACACAATTCAGGTGTACAGGGACTCGAACAGGTCGATTTTATAAGCAGCACTTTTATGAGATCAATTTTCTATAGTCTATAAAATCTATAGCTAAAATGAGAGAGTGATAGTCACACATAATTCATTACAAGACATTCTTCAGAGATACTAAAAGATCAATCAATATTTTTGAGGTTCATAATATATAAGAAACATGGGACACTGACTCGCTGATTTTGAACGTCATATGTGTTCTATTATTACAAATTCAATGAATTCAATCAGATTCTGATTGAATTCAGAATCTATATGCCTCATACACGCTACGAGCCCCGTGCGGGCGGGCAATGGAGCTAGACCTGGGGACAGTTGGTCCCAGATGAGGAGGTACTTGTACCTCCTCCCATGGGAGACGTAGGTCTCAAGACACTCCCTAGAGAGGGAGCCAAGGCCGGGTAACCATCTGGACCAGATTCGGACCGGGAGAATACCGACGAATCAACAACAAGAAGCCTCATTCACAGGTATGTTCCTGTGAAATTTACTTATAAATTATACAAGTATAATCTCTTGCAGATTATATTTCTTGATGGGTATTGCCGAGTTAGAGAGACCAAATTTCGTTATCGAAAACAGCAGTGACCATTGTTTATGTGAATATTGAAATATAATCCTAACTACTAAAAGTTTGTTCATAACTAACAAAGAGATTTAAAAAAATCATGAGACGAGTAGAAAATTATCTTAAATATATGGAAAACATTCTTTGAACTTCCTTCTGAAAACTTTACTAAGAGTTTTCTATCTCGCAAAACTATTTCTTGACTAGTTATAGTATCTACTTAATTAATAAAAATACATCCCTAAAAGCTACAAAAACATGCTCACCTAAATAAAAAATTCGGCCTTAACATATTAAAACACGTATTAACATCTTAAAACACGTATTAACATCTTAAAACACGTATTAACATACTAAAACACGTATTAACATCTTAAAACACATATTAACATCTTAAAACACGTATTAACATCTTAAAACACGCATTAACATCTTAAAACACGTATTAACATATTAAAACACGTATTAACATATTAAAACACGTATTAACATATTAAATAAAACACGCATTAACATATTAAAACACGTATTAACATATTAAAACACGTATTAACATATTAAAACACGTCTTGCCAGAGGCGCCTCTGGCAAGGTAGTGATGGAGTGAATGATGATGAAAGTTTTTTTCTTTCTCGGGCCACCCTGCCTTAGTGGGAGACGGCCGATGTTTTAATTAAAAACAACAACAATAATAATAATAATAATAATAATAATAATAATAATAATAATAATAATAATAATAATTCACTATTAACAACACACCCATTTTAGCATGACACCCCCCAGGGGGGGTTATTACTGACAACTTCTTAATATTTTTACAACCCCCTTCCCTTACTAAATGAAAGACTTGCCCTCACTTAAATAACAAACAATACTATTAAATAACCTAAATATATAGGCATTATTAAATAAATAGTAGACATAATTTGGAATATAATGTTACATAATTAAAATTGTATTTTGCTTAGGAAAAAACATTAAAAAACTTTAGAAGGTTGAGGGCAATAAGTTAGTCGGATCGACACCATGTCCAGCCCTTCTAGGGTAGGGTAGGTGCCTGAGCCGGAGCTTGCAGCTCACAAGCCTGTCATTCCCATTAGGCCTCTTGGGGCGGGGATGGCAGACCAGAGAGGCCTAGCTTGTGGCTAGGCCTGGGGACAGTTGGTCCCAAAGATGAGGAGGTACTTGTGCCTCCTCCCATGAGAAACTTAGGTCTCAGACACTCCCTAAAGAGGGAGCCAAGGCCGGGCCACCACTTGGAAAAGGCCCGGGCCGGGAGAATACCGGTGAATCTTTAATAATAATAATAATAATAATAATAATAATAATAATAATAATAATAATAATAATAATAATAAGTTAGTCAGAGTAATTAACTTAATGGTGCATACTCACACGATCTTGAATATTGTGGGGAAAGTATTTAACTAAGATTTTTTAACACACGGACCATCTCCCACCAAAGAAGGGTGACCCTAAAATAAAGAAACACTTTCACCATCATAGTTCAGAAACTGCAAATATCATAGTTTTAATACCATAGTTCAGAAACTGCAAATATCCACACACCACCTTCAGGTTGCAGGCACTGTACTTCCCACCTCCAGGACTCATGTCCAGCTAACCGTTTTTCCTTAACTGCTTCATAAATGTTACCTTACGTCCACTCACTCCTACCTAAAATGCTCACAAACACGCTTTTCCTTCCACCACGCCATCTATTTTGTTCCATCCACTCTAAATATCCGAACTTCTTCAACAAACCCTCTTAGTGGAAGATTGGTGTACTATTAGACTATAGAATATACTAGTATAATTCGGCAAATTATATTGAAAACTATCCGAGAATATTGAGCTTCACCCTACATTTGGAGGTACAGAGTAAGTCTAGATGACATATACTTAGTTTAGGTTGGTCAATTAATGGAGTTAAAACCTCTCGACTACACTAGGGTCATTGAGGTGACATAGTAACCTGGTCACCACCAAACAAGAATATTTCAATCCCTAAAATAGGAATTAATTCCTCTCTCAACGCATGTACGCTGAAAGACACAAACCTCTCGGTGTTTATATCCTGTGACTTAGATTAGCAATAACATAATGTATTGAAAAAAAGAGGTTTAATATATATTTTTGGGAGATATTCTACTAAAACTAAGAACAATACTGGAAAAATCAGCAATTATGGAAAGATTTATATGCAGGTAAAAGGAGTAATTATGGAATATCAATGAAGGAGTATAACTGGAGATGCGAATAAATTCTAAGGTGGAATACAAGATTATGCCAAGTTAGGATAAAATGAATTGCTCAGGTGGTCGAGATAAGGAAGGTAAAGTAAAAAAAAATGTATTTGAATGCTCTCTGCATCAAAGTAGTACTTAAACCACTCACTCACATCCCAGGCATGTACGGGCGCCTAACGACAGCTAGGTCACTCGCATACCACACAACACTAGGCTAGTGGTAAGTTACATCATCAAATCCTGCCACAAGCAATGAACGTCGAAGAGATTTTGAAATGCTTAACAGTTCACAAATGGGCGAAATTATTTGCAAACATTATCTGGGATCTGGTTGAGTGGCTAAAGTACTGCGTACTTTTATACAGAGTATGCAGGTTCTAATTCTGCATTGGACTGAGAGAAAACGCTTGAAAATAATTTCGACTGTTGCAAATTGTTAAGCATTCCAAAATCTCTTTCGAAGTTCGCGTATGTTGCAGGATTTGATGAAATAACTTATCACTAGACTGGTGTGTCCCTGGGTATTGGAGTGACTGCCTAGCTTCGGCTAAGAGCTCATACTTATCTTGAATCTGTGTGACTGGTTTAACTGCGTACTTTGATGTAGAGTGTGCAGGTTCGAATTCTGCTGTAGACTTTAGTTAGTTAGTTTAATATGTTTATTATGCACCCCATACCCATCCTGTGGGCGGTAGTCAAAAGATTACAGAGGTACATAATTGGTCCAGGGACTGGACCCCAAAGTTTTGATAGCTGAGCAAGTTACAGAACATAAGAACATAAGAAAGGAGGAACACTGCAGGAGGCCTGTTGGCCCATATTAGGCAGGTCCTTTACAATTCATCCCACTAACAAAACATTTGCCCAACCCAATTTTCAATGCTACCCAAGAAATAAGGTAATGAACTCACAATTTACAAAGGTAATGAACTCCAGGTAGGTCTAGTCACAATTATGACAAGTTACAAAGGTATTTACAGATTACAGAGGTACGTAATGGGTCCAGGGACTGGGCTCCAAAGTTTGATAGCTGAACTAGGTACAAAGGTAATGAACTCACAAGTTACAAAGGTAATGAATCCTGTAAGAATGGTTACTTACGGCTGTAGACTGAGAGATAATCTTTATAAAAAAGTCAGGTGTTGTAAGGTAACCTCGAGGTGTAGTCTCGTTCTTATAAGCCTTCCTGTTGATCTTTAATTTTTTACAATTCCCTGATAATGCAAGAAATCATGAAAACGCTTGAAATTTCACAATTTTTGGACAGTGGGTGTTCTACAAACAAACACACAAACACACAAACACACACACACACACACACACACACACACACACACACACACACACACACACACACACACACACACAAAGCTGAAAGCCAATTCATTCAGCTTGGTCAGAAGGGATTCTGCTCTCTAAGCATTTTCTAGACACTTTATTTCCCTCTATCCCTTCATACAATCGTGTTATAGTGTGACATCTAAACTATTGTTTGTGGACCATGAAACTGACTCGTGTGAGGTTGTGCTACAGGGGGACCTCTCGCCCCCTTTCTTGTATGTCTGGTCATCAAGGAAGTCACAGAAGCCCTCTCCAGTGAGTTCAATATCTGGTTCTTGGATGATGGTACTCTAGCTGGCATTACAGAATCTCTCCTAGAGGACATCAGAAAAAATTAAAGACATGGGAGAGAGCCTGGGCCTATCTTTAAACTTCACCAAATGCGAAGTAGTTTCTACCAGGAGCACGAGCCATTGATCCAACTAACAGCACTTTCCTTGGTGCTCCTCTTGGCTCCAATGCCATCGATCTGATCCTAGAAAAGAAAATCTCAAACCTCAGGACGATGGAAGGCAGGATGAAAGACATCGATACTCATGATGCCTATCTACTCACCAGGTGCCTGTCCATTCCAAAACTTACCTACTCCCTGAGATGCTCCCCAGGCTTCAGCAGTCCAAAACTCAAGGAATATGACTCTCTCCTTAAGACCATGCTAGAGAGTGTATTGACTCTATCCCTCGAATATGGGCATTGGTTGCAAGCCTCACTCCCAGTCAGGCTTGGGAGGATGGGAGTATGCAAATTCTCCCAGATTGACCCTACCAGCTTTCCTGTCCTCTTCCATAGCTTCAAACGAGTTAATAAAACAAATTCTTCTGGACATCCTCAGTGACACAGCAGGAATACAGGACCCTAACTACGCCAGTGCCATCACCGAATGGTGTCGGTGCCGTTACCCAGCAGAGCTAGGTGCATGATTCTTTTAAGATTTTATGGTCCCGTGCGTTAGAACGTCGTGGAATTTTCGCTCACCATGAGGCGAGCTAAAACAACAAGAGTTCGATCCCCTGGCTAGTCGCAGTGTTATATATATATATATATATATATATATATATATATATATATATATATATATATATATATATATATATATATATATGCAATAAGATCACAGTAAACAGGTGATTTCAAAATATGCAAAACAACCACTCTGAAAGAATAGAGAAATTCCAAGCGCTTTCGTGACTACTCACATTATCAAGGAACTATGAAAGTGAAGCATCCAAGGAAGCTATATAAGGGGTCGGCCAGCACCTCACTATCAGATCCCACAACGGTTAAACACGTGACGCGCGGCGAGCCAACTTGGATAGGTCCTTTGCAAAACTCACCCCCAAGCTATTTATTTGTCCAGTGTATTATTAAATTCTTCCCAAATTCTATTAATTATAAATGGATCTAATTTATATAAACCAAAGGAAATATTCATATTATTGTCAAAACTGCTTTTTATGAAACAAGATTCAATTATATTCCTGTCGACCATGGACTTGCTTGATACTACTTTCTCAACTTTTTGAAAATCAATTGGATGGTTAAAATCTCTTACATGAATAAATAGAGCATTGGAATCTTGTCCAGTTCTAATGCTATATTTATGTTGTTTTAATCTTAGTTCGAGATTTTTACCAGTTTGACCGTAATAAACTTTATCGCAAATTTTACAAGGAATCTTATAGACATATCCATCAGCATTTTCGGGGGAATTTTTTACTGTATCAAGATTTTTGAATACAACTTTAATATTAAAAGTCTTAAGAAGAGAAGGCATATCAACCAAGTTTTCATGGTAAGGGAGAACCAACATATTTTTAGTTGAATAAGGCTGGTTGCCCTTTTTTGGATTATAAAAAGTGTTCCTAGCAACTTTAAAAGATTTATCAATTACATTTCTTGGGTATTTTAAATCATTACCTATTTCATAAATTTGGGATATTTCCTCATCTATGAACTCAGGACTACAAATTCGTAAAGCTCTCAAAAACATTGATGAGAAAACAGACAGTTTGACTCTATCTTGATGCGAGGAATAATAGTGGACATAGGAACAGTTATTTGTAGGTTTTCTGTAAATTTTAAATTTGAATTCATTATTACCCTTAATAATTAAAACATCTAGAAAAGGCAATGAGCTATTTTCTTCAAACTCAACAGTAAAGTTTATAGAATGGGCTAAGCTATTTAATTTTCCAAGAAAATGGTGTATATCTACATTTTTGGGCATAAGACACAAAATATCATCAACATATCTGAACCATTTAGCTCTATTAGGGAGGATTGTGTTAAGCAACCTTGTTTCAAAAAATTCCATGTATAGGTTACTAAGAACAGGTGAAAGAGGATTTCCCATTGCCATACCAAACTTCTGAGTGTAAAACTTATCATTAAATACAAATTTTGCATCAACAATGCAAAGTTTAATAAGTTTAATGATAGTAGGAACTGGCAATGGTAAATCATAGTTAACGAGTTCTTCAGATAAGAAACTTAATAAATCATCAACAGGAACTTTCGTAAACAAGGAAGTAACATCAAAACTAACCATGTTAAAATCATTTAAGTCAGTCAAGGAGCTTAATTTATCAACCAAGTCTATGTTGTTTTTAACATTAAAGTTAGAAATTTTGCCAACAATAGGGCTCAAAATATCAACAAGCCATTTGGATAATTTATATGAAACTGACCCTATGGAGCTAATAATTGGTCTGACTGGATTCCCTGGTTTGTGTGTTTTTATTAGTCCATACATGTAAGGTAAAGATGGATTAGTGGAAGTAAATTGTTTGATTAATTCATCTTTGCCTTTCAGTAGAAGTTTTATTGTTTTATTGAAATTGCTGTTAACGGTTTCTAGGGGATTTTTCCTAAGTTTAGAATAGGTTTCAGTATCATCTAAGAGATTATTCATTTTTTCTTGGTAATCATTTTCTTTCATAATTACTATTGCATTTATTTTGTCTGCTTTAGTAAGGCGCAAATTTTTATTGTTATTAAGTGTATCATAAGACTTAAAGAATCTTTGAGGGCAATTGGGAATGTTTGGTTTTAACATAGAGCTGTATACCATTCCTTTACTAATATTAATTTCATCAGAGGATAAATCAGAAAATTTTTCAAAGTTACAAAAGGCTTTTGCAATTTCAACATTATTAAGTTTTTTTGAAGTTGCAAAACTTAGGCCAATGCAATAGTAATTATGAAAGAAAATGATTACCAAGAAAAAATGAATAATCTCTTAGATGATACTGAAACCTATTCTAAACTTAGGGAAAATCCTCTAGAAACCGTTAACAGCAATTTCAATAAAACAATAAAACTTCTACTGAAAGGCAAAGATGAATTAATCAAACAATTTACTTCCACTAATCCATCTTTACCTTACATGTATGGACTAATAAAAACACACAAACCAGGGAATCCAGTCAGACCAATTATTAGCTCCATAGGGTCAGTTTCATATAAATTATCCAAATGGCTTGTTGATATTTTGAGCCCTATTGTTGGCAAAATTTCTAACTTTAATGTTAAAAACAACATAGACTTGGTTGATAAATTAAGCTCCTTGACTGACTTAAATGATTTTAACATGGTTAGTTTTGATGTTACTTCCTTGTTTACGAAAGTTCCTGTTGATGATTTATTAAGTTTCTTATCTGAAGAACTCGTTAACTATGATTTACCATTGCCAGTTCCTACTATCATTAAACTTATTAAACTTTGCATTGTTGATGCAAAATTTGTATTTAATGATAAGTTTTACACTCAGAAGTTTGGTATGGCAATGGGAAATCCTCTTTCACCTGTTCTTAGTAACCTATACATGGAATTTTTTGAAACAAGGTTGCTTAACACAATCCTCCCTAATAGAGCTAAATGGTTCAGATATGTTGATGATATTTTGTGTCTTATGCCCAAAAATGTAGATATACACCATTTTCTTGAAAATTAAATAGCTTAGCCCATTCTATAAACTTTACTGTTGAGTTTGAAGAAAACTCATTGCCTTTTCTAGATGTTTTAATTATTAAGGGTAATAATGAATTCAAATTTAAAATTTACAGAAAACCTACAAATAACTGTTCCTATGTCCACTATTATTCCTCGCATCAAGATAGAGTCAAACTGTCTGTTTTCTCATCAATGTTTTTGAGAGCTTTACGAATTTGTAGTCCTGAGTTCATAGATGAGGAAATATCCAAAATTTATGAAATAGGTAATGATTTAAAATACCCAAGAAATGTAATTGATAAATCTTTTAAAGTTGCTAGGAACACTTTTTATAATCCAAAAAAGGGCAACCAGCCTTATTCAACTAAAAATATGTTGGTTCTCCCTTACCATGAAAACTTGGTTGATATGCCTTCTCTTCTTAAGACTTTTAATATTAAAGTTGTATTCAAAAATCTTGATACAGTAAAAAAACTTTTGATTAAGAATTCCCCCCAAAATGCTGATGGATGTGTCTATAAGATTCCTTGTAAAATTTGCGATAAAGTTTATTACGGTCAAACTGGTAAAAATCTCGAACTAAGATTAAAACAACATAAATATAGCATTAGAACTGGACAAGATTCCAATGCTCTATTTATTCATGTAAGAGATTTTAACCATCCAATTGATTTTCAAAAAGTTGAGAAAGTAGTATCAAGCAAGTCCATGGTCGACAGGAATATAATTGAATCTTGTTTCATAAAAAGCAGTTTTGACAATAATATGAATATTTCCTTTGGTTTATATAAATTAGATCCATTTATAATTAATAGAATTTGGGAAGAATTTAATAATACACTGGACAAATAAATAGCTTGGGGGTGAGTTTTGCAAAGGACCTATCCAAGTTGGCTCGCGGCGCGTCACGTGTTTAACCGTTGTGGGATCTGATAGTGAGGTGCTGGCCGACCCCTTATATAGCTTCCTTGGATGCTTCACTTTCATAGTTCCTTGATAATGTGAGTAGTCACGAAAGCGCTTGGAATTTCTCTATTCTTTCAGAGTGGTTGTTTTGCATATATATATATATATATATATATATATATATATATATATATATATATATATATATATATATATATATATGGAAGCATATATGTGAACAGCATTTAGATAAATGTAAGGAAGTTTTCATTGCATTTGTGGATTTAGAAAAGGCATATGATAGAGTGGATAGGGTAGCAATGTGGCAGATGTTGCCAGTATATGTAATAGGTAGTAAGTTACTACATGCTGTAAAGAGTCTTTATGAGGACAGTGAGGCTTAGGTTAGGGTGTGTAGGAGAGACGGAGATTATTTCCCAGTAAAAGTAGGTCTCAGACAGAGATGTGTAATGTCATCATGGTTGTTTAACGTATTTATAGATGGGGGTTGTAAAAGAAGTAAACGCTACTGTGTTGGGGAGAGGGGTGGGATTAAATTATGGGGAATCATATATTCAAAATTGGAGTTGACACAGTTACTTTTTACTGATGATACTGTGCTTATGGGAGATTCTAAAGAAAAGTTGCAAAGGTTAGTGGACGAGTTTGGGAGAGTGTGTAAAGGTAGAAAGTTGAAAGTGAGCATGGATAAGAGTAAAATAATGAGGGTATCAAACTGTTTAAAGAAAAATTGGATATCACATTGGAGGGAGGGAGTATGGAAGAAGTGAATGTTTTCAGATATTTGGAAGTTGACTTGTTAGCGGATGGGTTTATGAAGAATGAGGTTAACCATAGAGCTGATAAGAACGTAACATAAGAAAGAAGAAACACTGCAGCAGGCCTACTGACCCATGCGAGGCAGGTCCAATTCTCCTACCGGCTTAAGCCAATGCCCTAACCTAGTCAGGTCAGGTCACGTTCACTTAAGGAAGGAGCACGGCATCTGACCTAGTAGCACAAGCTAGTCAGGTCCAACTCACACCCACCCACACCCACTCATGTATTTATCCAGCCTATTTTTAAAACTACACAACGTCTTAGCTTCTATGACGGTACTCGGGAGTTTGTTCCACTCACCCACAACTTTATTACCAAACCAGTGCTTTTCTATATTCTTCCTGAATCTGAATTTTTCCAGCTTAAAGCCATTGCTGTGAGCCCCGTCTAGGATAGATATTTTTAGCACGCTATTTACATCCCCTTTATTCATCCTGTTTTCCATTTATACACCTAAATCATATCCCCCATATTCTACGCCTTTCGAGAGAGTGCAGATTCATGGGATCAACTTTGTCATCCTCCTTTGTACGTTTTCCAGTGCATTTATATCCATTCTGTAATACGGTGACAAAAACTGTGCAGCATTTTCTAAATGAGGCCTAACCAAGAATATATAGCGTTGAAGAACAACCTGATCACTTCTATTATTTATTCTTGATATGAAGCCAAGGATTATGTTAGCTTTATTGCGAACACTAATGCACTGTTGTCTTGGTTTCAGATTACTGCTAACCAGAACTCCTAAATCCTTTTCGCAATCAGTAGTATTAAAATCTGTATTATTTAGTTTATATGTGGCATGGTTATTTTACTGTCCAGCATTTAGAACTTTGCGTTTGTCTGCATTAAACTGCATCTGCCACTTCTCCGACCATTGCATCAGTCTATTCAAATCATCCTGGAGTGCTCTAATGTCCTCATTAGAATGAAATGGACGGCCTATTTTGGTGTCATCAGCAAATTTGCTTATGTCGCTACTTCTTCCCTCATCTAAGTCGTTTATGTAAATTGTGAACAACACTGACCCTTGTGGAACACCGCTTGTGACATGCCCCCATTCTGATTTCTCCCCATTTATGTAAACTCTCTGATGCTATTTGTCAATCATGCCTCTACCCAGTAAAAAATTCCTCCTATTCCGTGTGCCTTAAGTTTCCTTAATAGCCTCAGATGTGGAACTCTATCGAAAGCCTTACTGACGTCCATATGCACGAGATTCATTAATAAATTTATGCCATTCAAGATGGCTACGAGTGAGTGGTGTTTTGAGGTATCTATGGAGGCAAAATTCGTTATCCATGGAGGCAAAGGGAGTGTACGAGAGTATAGTGGTACGAACACTCTTATATGGGTGTGAAGCACGGGTTTTAAATGCTGCAGCGAGGAGGCGGTTTGGTTATTTAGAGAGAATGGAACAAAGTTGAATGACTTAAAGAGTGTATAAATCTGTAGAGGAAGGAAGGCGGGGTAGGGGTCGGCCCCGAAAAGGTTGAAGGGAGGGGGTAAAGGAGGTTTTGTGGGCGAGGGGCTTGGACTTCCAGCAAGCGTGCGTGAGCGTGTTAGGAATGGAGACGAATGGCTTTTGGGACCTGACGAAGTGTTGGAGTGTGAGGAGGGTAATATTTTGTGAAGGGATTCAGGGAAACCGGTTAGCCGGACTTGAGTCCTGGAAATGGGAAGTACAATGCCAGCACTTTAAAGGAAGGGGTTTGAGATATTAGCAGTTTGGCAAGTGATGGATTCCATGAAAATCGCAAATTGATTTTTCTCTGATTCTTGAGTATGTGTATCTAGCTTCTCCAATCAGCATACTGCTAGTCATTATGTGAGTCAACCTCCTTCAGCCTTGACACAAACTCAGGATTAATCACAAGTCATGCTGAGTGTCATAAGTTAACTTTAATGCTATTTGGATGGCAAACAATTCAGTTTCCAGTGAACATGCCCAGTTGTGATTTGAAGAAGCTGTTACCAGTGATGAGCTTCTTGGTGGGCGCATTCATGAATGTGACATTAAATTAACACAACTTCCATGGAGGGGAGAAATGCTCTTGTTGTCTACAGCGATACAATTCGTGCAGATTATAAAACCTGATAGTATTGCATGTTATCCAAGCCCATTTAGATCTTTATTTCCGTCTAGATATGTAGTAAGATTTGCAGTGATAGCAGCTGGTTGTGTGTGGGTGACATCTCAACTATGGGAAAATCAACCTCTTACCGTGTAGCAAGTGTGTCTAGAATGGACGGTAATAAATTTCAAGGTATGAATGGGGCTGTCAACCTCCTTTCTTGCCAAGAGTCCCTACAATGCAAGAGTTGCCAATGACTTTAAAATGGTCAGGGTATTTAAGGTGGAAGGTGGTGAAGCTGGTGGATGGTGAAGGTGGAAGGTGGTGAACGTGAAGGGCAGTGAAAGTTAAGGATGGTGAAGGTTGAGGTGGATGGTAGTGAAAATGGTGGTTATGGACGGGGGATAGTTGGTGGCTGGGTGTAGGGTCGCACGAGCAGTTGTATGGATGACCGTGGGTGGAAAGGGTGATTCAGGGTTGAAGTCTAGATAATGTGGGTCATCCTACAGGGAAGTAAACACCGCTAACCTTTCCATCAACTGTCAGGAGAAAGCCATCCTCTGTCATGATAAAGTCGTCCCTGTCTGCACTCACGAGAATGTCCGCTTTCCTCATAGAAAACCATTTTCCATTTATGCAGGAGAATGACGCCTTTTTTTTCTTTTGCCAACAGGAGAAAGTCCATAGGGGTGAATAACCAAAAAAACATTGGCTGTGGGAGTGTATCTACACTACGGACATATCTAAAAAAAAAAAGTGAGCCCCTTTGACTTTTCCTCTATGGCTTCGGTGAAGACACTCGTTGTGGATATTTACATTAAATGAAAGAGGGAACAGAGGTAAAAATTACCATTTACCATGAGTGACAAAGTACTGAGGTATCAGAGAGAAAAATAAGCACAGATAAGCAGTGAATGCAATACCTTAAATTTATAAACTACTGTATCTCACTAGCTTCAGTTATTGAACTACAGCAGTGTACATGTTAAATGGGACAGTAATAAGATATTTATTTGGAAAATCAATGTTTACTTAAAAAATGAACGGCAATGATAAGGCACATAATTTATTTAATAAGACATATGACTAACTTTTGCTTTTATATACACTGATACACTCTTTGGCATAGAATCGACCAATATTAACCACATTTCGTCGTGGTACCTGATCACTGCAAACTGAACTGTTTGCAATCCTAACGGCGCTAAAGCTAACTTATGACGCTGAGTTTCGCTCTATCATCATTACTGATTTTGTGTCTTTATAGAAGGCTCTTGACTCACATAATGGCTCAAACATGCTCATTGGTTAAGCCAGGTATAGATACTCAAAAATCCCGGAAAAAGGAATTAAATGTACAATTGATATGAATCCCATCACACATTGGATTACTCCTTCATGGTAAAGTTGATATGTTAGCCAAGAAGAGCACCCTGAAGGAGAATGTAGTAAATATAACTTTGGTATGTGTGTCTAGCATTAGGAATAATATTAGGAGAGAAGTAAATAATGAAAATGCAAGTTATAGGAATGTAATTAGAAGCCTGAGTAGAGCTATCACTATAACATGAACATAGATATGTTTATGGAGCAACTTGCAATGTGAACAGACTGACTGATGTTGTAGTGGCCAGGCTTAGTCTTGGTTACAAGTACTTCTGGCAGTTTGGCAGACACACAGATGATGATCAAACCAAATGCAACAGATAAATGTAACAGATAAGTGAACTGTAGTTATAAATCGAAATGTACTCCAATTAACCCTTTTGGGGCCTATTTCCTAGGCCTTTTGTGTATACATATGCTCTTGCGCTACTGTACATAGGATAGATATGTGATGTACAATAAACTAGCCACTTCGGTAGCAAAATATAAATCTACCAGGTCCTAATAACAGCAGCAATTAGCTTCTCCATAGCTGACAGTCCTGTTGTAAGAATCTGCGTTTGGTTATTGCCCAAAGAATCTCAATTGTTTTGAGGTCAAGAGAGTTTTCAGGCCAATCTAGAAGTCTTAGTCCATTCTGAAGAATGTCAACATTTTTCTGGAAGTGTGGCATGGAGCAAGATCCTGCTGGAAGATGTATTCTCCATCAGGAAAGTCTCTATCCACAACGAGAATCAAATGAGCTGCCAGGGTTGCCTTATATATATCACTGTTCATCGTTCCCTCAACATTAACAAATGTCCAGGGCTTTTCGTAAAAAATCTTCTTTTGTGGGTGATTTGGCGCTTGTTGAATTTGTCCATTCTGAAGAGGTTCATGTTTGCTTCGTCTCACTATCACTGATCTGTGTAACCTTGTACTTCAAAATGAGCCTCATCTGAAAATGTAACTTTTCTCGATTCATCTGTCGTTCTTTCCTTATGAACTAGTTCTCACTGCAGCTTCTTCTAGAAGCCTTCGGCGAACAGTTGAAAAATCAACATTTCCTCCAGCTGAAGCCAAATCTCTCTCTAGATCTTTGCTGATTTTCTTTATATAATTCACACTATTTTTTATAACTTTGTTATCGTGAGATGTTGTCTTGTGTTTTCTTCCACGTCTTCCTCGATGCAGCATTCCAAATCACCAATGTTATCACCTCAGCTCTCTTCAGAATCCGACCAACAGTTGACTTAGCTAGGCTCAAATTTTTGGCGATCTGTCTGATAATCAAATCAGCATCTTTTCTAAGAGCTACAAGACTTGCACACTTCCTAGGTTAACATCCATCATGAATTTCAGCAGTAATCATAAAGTGAAAGGGAGAATTTGGCAAAAACCATATTAACTCACGGAGAGCACGTGCAGGAATAATCTTACAGAACAATAGTTGTTGTAGCACTGACGAGAGTCGCAGGGTAACAACACAGCTGGATGGTTGTCAGAAGTCGGTTGCAAACTTTTCTGAAAAGAAAAAACCCTAACTACATTAACTAAGCAGGAGAAAAATCACAAAATATATTAGGTTTAAAGATACGAGACATGTAATATTTGATTATTTTATTATCACGCGCAATAAGTTTGAGTAAGTTTTAAAATCTAATCCGTACCTACTCTCTGCCTTTTTGCTTGACGCTTATAGTGGGCTGAAGAATCATCTCTTGCCATTGCCCAGCAACAGTCTGCAAGCATTCTTGTGACTAATTTGCCCTGGTATAATTTTTCCATGGTTGAAATATCTTGGTGAAACCTTTCGCTATGTTCGTCACTAACTGTCCCCACATGTTCTTGTAAGCCTTGATGAGGTTTTCCACTAATTCTTCATAATTACCTTCCCTTCTGTCCGAGAAATCCCTTCGCCACTAACTTGAATTCTTCCCAAGCAGCTTTCTCCTTCCATGAAGGTCTGATTCAAAGTCACCATCTTTAAGAAGCTCTCGAATCTGAGGACCACTGAAGACTCGCTCTCTTAGCGTCATAGCTTTCACAAAGCTTTTCATGAGCCCCAGTTTTATGTGTGGTGGTGGAAGCAAAATTTTGTTTGGTTCAATGAGAGGTGGATGTTGAACATTTTTCATCCCAGACTCCAATGATTGACGAGGTGGCCAGTCTCTCCTGATGTATTGGGAACCTCTTGCACGGCCTCACATGCATATCAATAGCTTGCTCAGTGAATATTTATTATAAGTTTAAAAAGTGTTTGGCTAAGAAATTCACCTACCTTTCACCTCAAAATATAAACTTGGACAGCACAACCACCTCCTATGACTGCTGGAACAATAATGAAGCATTAAGATTGAGTGTGGTAAGAAACACACTGCCACAAGCCTGATGGAACCTCTTGTGACACGTAGATGTATAATGAAAAGTAGTGTTAACAAACAATTTTAGCCATAATATTCATTATCAGTGGTCTAAAATTAGTTGGAAATTACTACTCTGGTCTCGGAAGCATTTTGTTTGTTGACCAGTGATACATAATCAGTCCCTCAGCCTTGGAGTTAGTAAGAGAATCTGAAGCACAGGCATGAAGACTGGCGTCAGATTGGCGGGATTCCTTAGAAAAAGTAGTACCCAAGGGATGAGCCAGGAGTAGGCAAGGTTATGGAGGTGTACTGAGAGTCCATGATGTTGCTGTGTCTGACAAGTTGTACATGGATGCTATACAATACCGACAAGATGAAGAATTAGACACGTTAACATGTGGGTATCTTTATCTGTATACTTTTTGCCAATTAGTCGCTTTATCAATGCAAAATCAAGGACATAATGGAAAGACTGTATCAGTACATACAGAAGACAAGTAATCAATCCCTCAGCCTGGAAGGCTGGGAGTCAAGCAAAAGGGTGTATAAATGGAAGACAGGAATAAATAAAGGGGATGTAAATAGTGTGCTGAAAATATCTAGCCTAGACAGGACTCGCAGCAATGGTTTTAAGTTGGAAAAATTCAGATTCAGGAAGGATATAGGAAAGTACTGGTTTGGTAATATTGTGGATGAGTGAAACAAACTCCCAAGTACCGTTATAGAGGCCAGAACGTTGTGTAGCTTTAAAAATAGGTTGGATAAATACATGAGTAGATGTGGGTGGGTGTGAGTTAGACCTGATAGCTTGTGCTACCAGGTCGGTTGCCGTGTTCCTCCCTTAAGTCAATGTGACCAGACCTGACTAGGTTGGGTGCATTGGCTTAAGCCGGTAGGAGACTTGGACCTGCCTCGCATGGGCCAGTAGGCCTTCTGCAGTGTTCCTTCGTTCTTATGTTCTTATGTTCTTAAAAGTCGCAAATTCTTCTAGAAATCGTCCCCTTTCATGAAAGTAGTATCGCTAATTCAGCGGCATTGCTATAAGCTTGTAACAGCTGGCGCCACTTCAGTACCAACAGCTGTGGTTAATAAACACCAAGTCTGCAGCTATCTTCGTCTCTACACCCACTGACTCTTCGTGCTTTGTTTGTGTATCGCTGTGTATAGCATCATTAAACATTACAGTGTTATATTAGGGCAAACTTACGTCTGCATTAAGACTGCCGCTATACTCAGTGTGAACATTATAAGTGATTTCATACATTTTTGAACCCTCCAGTGTGGTGACTGAGTTGAGATTGCCTCATTAGCAAATTGCTGCAGCAGATGATCATGTACAATAACATGAAAACGCATCTCAAGTGACTAGATTTGGTACTCGGCAAGCCTGAAGAAGCCAATCTTAAGATAAAGCTCTCTAAATGTGAGTTCCTCAGATCAGAGATGAAATTTCTTGGTCACGTAGTCAATCCTACCTGGAGTTTACCTGGAGAGAGTTTCGGGGGTCAACGCCCCCGCGGCCCTGTCTGAGACCAGGCCTCATGGTGGATCAGGGTCTGATCAACCAGGTTGTTACTGCTGGCCGCACGCAAGCTGACGTACGAACCACAGCCCGGTTGGTCAGGTACTGACTTTAGGTGCCTGTCAAGTGCCTTCTTGAAGACAGCCAGGGGTCTATTGGTAATCCCCCATATGTATGCTGGGAGGCAATTGAACAGTCTTGGGCCCCAGACACTTATTGTGTTGTCTCTCAGTGTACTCGTGCCACCCCTGATTTTCATCGGGGGAATATTTCATCTTCTGCCGAGTCTTTTGCTTTCATATGAAGTGATTTTCGTGTGCAAGTTTGGTACCAATCCCTCCAGGACCTTCCAAGTGTATATTATCATGTATCTCTCTCGCCTGCGTTCGAGGGAATACAGATTAAGGACCTTCAACCGTTCCCAGTAGTTTAGGTGCCTTATCGCACTTATGTGTGCCGTGAAAGTTCTTTGTACACTCTCCAGGTCTGCAATGTTGCCAGCCTTGAAGGGGGCCGTTAGTATACAGTAGTATTCCAGCCTAGAGAGAACAAACGATTTGAAGAGAATCATCATGGGCTTGGCGTCCCTAGTTTTGAAGGTTCTCATTATCCATCCTATCATATTCCTAAAGGAATATTACTGACTAAAGTAAATTAACAGCTGTACAAAATTTTCCAGCACCAAAAACTGCTGATACCGTAAGATTATTTGTGGGCGTAGCGGGTTTCTATAGAACTTTCATTGCAAATTTTACTTCTACTGCAGCTCCTCTGAGTTGTTTAAGAAGGATGATAGTTCCACTAGGATCGACTGTCAAGAGAGAGTTAACTTCTGCTCCTGTATTAACATTTCCAGATTTTAAAAATAACATTTCTGTCTGACAACAGACTCCAGCTCCATTGACAAAGGTGCCGCCATTGTTCAAAAGATTGATAGCAAGAATAGCACAGTTGCATTTGTTAGTCGAGTCCTCGCCAAGGCTGAACAAAATTATTCTGTAACTGAGCAAGAATAATTAGCTATAGTTTTGGCTTCAAAACATTTGTAAGATATCATATACCAGTGCCCAATCCACGTCTTGACAGATCATGCTCCACTGATTCCAATGTTCCGAAATAAACAACCAACTGGACGATTAGTCAGATGGTCCTTGACTATACAATCGTTTAACCCCACTTTTGCACACTTCCCTGGCAAGTTAAATGTGATCACAGATGCTCTATCTTGCTACACTGGCGCGGTTGTAGTCGAGCCTTCGTGTACAGCAAATGTGAAGAATGCTCAAAGATTAAAATGGTATAAAATACCGACAGGTTGTTAGGTAAGACACATATGCAACAGTTAGGTATCTTTATTGGACTGACCACCTCAAAACTTTAAGGATGATGGACTGATTACATCGTCTTCAAGTATCTTCTGCTTCTATCAACTTTTCTGTACTCGACTGAAGAAGCCTACTGTGTAGGCGAAACGTTTCGAAATAAAGATACCTAACTGTTGCATATGTGTCTTACCTAACAATGCTCAAAGAACAGATAAGAACATAAGAACATAAGAACATGAGAAAGGAGGATCACTGCAGGCCTGTTGGCCCATACTAGGCAGGTCCTTTACAATCCATCCCACTAACAAAACATTTGCCCAACCCAATTTTCAATGCCTTCCAAGAAATAAGCTCTGATAACTCTATCCACTCATTTGCAAGTCCCAATCAAATCCAACCCCTCCCACTCACATATTTATCCAACCTAAATTTGAAGCTACCTAAAGTCCTAGCCTCAATAACCCAACTAGGTAGATTGTTCCACTCATCAACTACCCTATTTCCAAACCAATACTTTCCTATGTCCTTTCTAAATCTAAACTTGTCTAATTTAAATCCATTACTGCGGGTTCTCTCTTGGAGAGACATCCTCAAGACCTTATTAATATCCCTTTTATTAATACCTATCTTCCACTTATACACTTCGATCATATCTCCCCTCATTCTTCTTCTAACAAGTGAATGTAATTTAGGAGTCTTCAATCTTTCTTCATATGGAAGATTTCTAATGCTATGTATTAATTTAGTCATTCTACGCTGAATGTTTTCTAACGAATTTATATCCATTCTGTAATGTGGAGACCAGAACTGAGCTGCATAATCTAGGTGAGGCCTTACTAATGATGTATAAAGCTGCAGTATAACCTCTGGACTTCTGTTGCTTACACTTCTTGATATAAATCCCAATAATCTATTTGCCTTATTACGTACGCTTAGGCATTATTGTCTTGGTTTAAGGTTACTGCTCACCATAACCCCCCAAGTCCTTTTCGCAATCTGTATAGCTAAGTTCTACATTATTTAACTTATAAGTGCTAGGGTTATGGACACTCCCGAGCTTCAGAACCTTGCATTTATCTACATTGAACTGCATCTGCCACTTTCCTGACCAAGAATAGAGTTTGTCTAAATCCTCCTGAAGTTCCCTAACATCTACGTTTGAATCAATTATCCTACGTATCGTTGTGTCATCGGCGAATTTGCTCATATCACTAGCAATACCCTCATCAAGGTCATTGACATATATTATAAACAACAACGGGCCTAAGACTGATCCCTGTGGTACGCCACTTGTTACAGATCCCCACTCGGATTTAACCCCATTTATGGACACTCTCTGTTTCCTGTCAGTGAGCCATGACTCGATCCACGAGAGCACTTTTCCCCCAATGCCATGAGCTGCCACTTTCTTTAACAGTCTTTGGTGTGGAACTCTATCAAAAGCCTTACTAAAATCTAAGTAAATAATATCAAATTCTTTATCTTGATCAACAGCCTCAAAAGCTTTACTGAATAAAGTTAATAAACTAGTTAGACAAGACCGGCCTCTTGTGAATCCATGCTGAGTATCATTAATCAAGCTATGCTTATCGAGATGGCTTCTTATAATCTCAAGCTATAATTGACTCTAGTAATTTGCCTACAATTGAGGTCAGGCTTATTGGGCGGTAATTTGACGGTAACGACTTGTCCCCTGTTTTAAAAATAGGAATTACATTAGCCATCTTCCACATATCAGACACCACACCTGTTTGAAGAGATAAATTAAATATATTAGTTAATGGTTCACATAGTTCCATTTTGCATTCCTTAAGAACCCTTGAAAAAACCTCATCAGGACCAGGCGACTTATTTTGCTTCAGTCGATCTATCTGCTTCACAACCATTTCACTAGTGACTGTGATGTTACATAATTTATCTTCTTCAGGCCCACTATAAAAATTAATTTCTGGAATATTGTTAGTGTCTTCCTGTGTAAAAACCGAGAGAAAATTATTTAAAATCGAGCACATTTCATTCTCTTTGTCAGTAAGATGCCCATAGTTACTTTTAAGGGAACCTATCTTATCTCTAACTTTTGTTCTATAGACCTGGAAAAAACTTTTTGGGTTAGTTTTAGAATCCCTAGCAACTTTAATTTCATAGTCCCTTTTAGCTTTTCTTATCCCCTTTTTAATGTCACTCTTAATGTCATTATACTGATTCATAAGATGACCCTCACCTCTTTTGATGCGCCTATAAATTCCTTTCTTATGCCCTAGTAGATATTTGAGCCTATTATTCATCCATTTTGGGTCATTTCTATTTGATCTAATTTCTTTATACGGGATAAACGTTCTTTGAGCAGCATGCATAGTGTTCAGAAAACTGTCATATTGATAGCTCTCTTCGTTACCCCAGTCAACAGATGATAAGTGTTCTCTAAGCCCATCGTAATCTGCTAAGCGAAAATCTGGGATTGTTACTGAGTTATCCTTACTATCATACTTCCATTCAATGCTAAATGTAATCGATTTGTGGTCGCTAGCACCCAGTTCCTCTGAAATTTCTAAATTATTAACAAGGGATTCATTGTTTGCCAGAACTAAGTCAAGCAGGTTATTACCCCTTGTAGGTTCTGTCACAAACTGCTTCAAGAAACAATCCTGAACTACTTCTAAGAAGTCGTATGATTCTAAATTCCCAGTCAAGAAATTCCAATCAATATGACTAAAGTTAAAGTCTCCTAGAATTACTACATTATCGTGTCTTGTGGCCGTAACAATTTCCTCCCATAGTAGTCTCCCCTGGTCCCTAAGTTTGGGGGACGGTATATCACACCTAAAATCAATTTTTCATGCTCCTCTGAAAATTCTATCCAAACAGACTCTGTATGTGTTACTTCAGACTTAATACCCGTTTTTATGCAACAGTTCAACCGATCTCGGACATACAATGCCACCCCACCCCCCTTCCCGATACTTCTATCTACTTGGAACAATTTAAATCCCTGAATGTGACATTCCGCAGGCATGCCCCGACTTTTTGAATTAAACCACGTCTCAGTTATGGCAAATACATCAATGTTACCTGCACTAGCAACTAGTTTCAACTCGTCCATCTTATTCCTAGAACTGCGACTATTTGTGTAATATATATTTAAGGACCCTCCTTTCTCTATACCCTTCCTGCTCCTTTCTGTTATTCCACTAAACCTATTACTGTCCTTGTCAATTAGTGCCACTCGCTTTCCAATATCTACCTCATTTTGCCTATTACTAGTTCTCCTAGTACTCATGTTTTGGTGTAATTCAATTTCTGCTGAAGGAAGATCGAACTCTCTCTGTGAAACCACCAGCTCCCATGTGTGACTTTGATTTGAATCAAGATTTGCTGTATCGCATAGCCGAACTTGGTACCCCTAGCTGAAGAGTATACAAGCTAGTTCATGACGTAATAGGTATTGCACACCCTGGCATAGATCATTCTGTAAAACAAGTTAGGTTGAAATATTTTTTGGCCTCGTATGGCAACAGACATTTCAAAGTACGTCAAGAAATGCAATGTATACTTGAAACATGAAGGCAATCTTGGAGAACCAAATCCGATTTAGGTATACCCTACTATTAGCGAACCATGGGAAAGAGTATCGATTGACTTGTTGACAAGTTTCCAACATTCCCTCCAGGGCAATAAGCATCTGTGTGTGAGGGTAGATCATTTCCCAAATACTGTTTGTATCTATCGCAGATACAACTACAGAGACAGTAGGTGAAGCTTTTAAAGAACACACAGTCTGCAGACATGCTACTCTTATTGTGGCTAGCTGGTCTAGTGGCTAACGCGACGGGCTGGAGTTTTGAGACTCTCTGACCGCGGGTTCAATCCCGGCCGGGGTATGGTTTGTTTGCAATCGTGTCATTACGATTTCGTGAGTCATGTTGACGGCAGTGAAGGGACTTGAGCTAGAGTTCGTCACGGCCACACTAGCTGGAGATTCGTCTGTAAAAACTTGCATTTGTGGTCACAGAGGTGCTTGTGCTAACCTTCCTATGGTGTGGAAATATACCTAGTTGGACGAATCTTATTGTGGCTAGCTGGTCTAGTGGCTAACGCGACGGGCTGGAGTTTTGAGACTCTCTGAACGCGGGTTCAATCCCGGCCGGGGTATGGTTTGTTTGCAATCGTGTCATTACGATTTCGTGAGTCATGCTACTCTTAAGTCCCTTGTAACAGAAAATGGAGGTGAATTTTGTAATGGGATCGTTATAAAGTTATGTACTATCGTCCCTCACCATCAATCGATTACAAATAAGAAAGTACTTGATGCCTTATGAGCATTCATTAATCATTACAGGGAAACATGGGATGTAGCAATACCTAATGTTCAGTGTGCAATTAATTCTGCATACAATGTCTCTTTAGAAGATACTCCACATTATGCCTTATATTGTGTAGATGAACGTCTACCCTACGAGTTGTCGTACTCCAGTCCACAATCTAATTACAATGCAGATGACTATGTAATGACTCACACTCGTATAGCTCAAGGTATCCTTAGAGGAATTAAAGAAACACATTGAAAGTCAACAGCAGAATTTACTAGTCACAGACGCTAGAGCAAAGCGTACCACAATTAAAGTCAGCTCGAGTCATTTTCACTAATTTCAATAAGATGTCTGTAATGCCAAAAGTTCGTTGGTCCCTGTTAAGCTGTTGAACATATAAGCTGTAATAAGTATAAAGGTAAAGAAATCAATAGTGGTCAGCACAAAGAGTAGCCTCTAGATCACGTGAAGTTATTTTGTGATGATGTTGATGAGACATGTGGCACCCAGACTGGTCAGCCAGACCTCGACCATCCTTCTGACCCAGTACCTTCTACCTCTGAACACCTGACTGCCACACGTCCCGATTGTTACTGCTCTTTACGGACTGGACAAATGATGAGACCTCTGGTATTACCCACTAACACTAATGTTGATTTCTTTCAGTCATGGCTAGTGTCAGCCATTGCCAATGACTGATGACCACTCTGCAAATATAATCTTATTCTAGCATAACTGGGGTAAATGTCAATGCCTTGAATACATAGTTATTTCAGTTCATTACCTTACCATAATTTGATATTTTTTTTACTCTGTGACATTTTGCAGTAGCTGTTTGCCTGTGTCATCTCACATTAATGCACCTTATTGTGTAACTTAGCATTTATAATTCAAATTTTTCCCGATGTGTATTCATGCAAATTTCGTTATAGATTATTAGAATTAAGATTTGCTTGGTGTGACTGTGTGTCATATTTCATGACTGTGTAATACATTACTGTTGATTTTTACTTTGGATTAATTTTTTTTTCTTGTACAGTGATTATTCACGTCCTCTATGAGATCTGCGATTTAACAGTTGTGACTTGTGTGCAACAAGTTATGCATTGTCAGTTAAGTACTTTATTCTTCTGTAAATAATTTTCCCTAGAACTCGTAGACCACCTGAATAACAATCGATCAATCTCCCTTATTTTTTCAATGATCCACCATGATTCATTATGCTTTTCTTAGAGCATGTGTCCTTGTTGTACAACATTTGTTGCACTCTATAGATTTATTGCCTGATACCCATTGTGTCTGTCATACCATTCAAATTGTAATAGTTACCCGTCTGCAAGATGAGGTCGACGTGCCATAGCTTGATCTGAGGTGTCAGTAGTATGCATACTTGTCATATTTACCAACTATGTATACCTACAGCTATTAAGACACTTAGGGTACGGTGAGGGTCACATCTTGATCCCAGCATTTCTCCGTCCACATGAGTGGTCAGCCAGATATCAACAAGGCAGGTCGAGGGCTGATGATTTATCAAACTCTTATTAATAGAGCTACTACGAGTCGAAGTATTAATTCCATTCCAATCACTCATTTGAATCCCCATGACACATACATGGGCACATATATACAATATATACATAAGCAGACAAACATGCAAATACTTTTTTTTTATTAGCACATCGGCCGATTCCCACCAAGGCAGGGTGGCCCGAAAAAGAAAAACTTTCATTATTCACTCCATCACTGTCTTGCCAGAGGCATGCTTACACTACAGTTATAAAACTGCAACATTAACACCCCTCCTTTAGAGTAGACACTGTACTTCCCATCTCCAGGACTCAAATCCTGCCTGCCGGTTTCCCTGAATCCCTTCATAAATGTTACTTTGCTCACACTCCAACAGCACTATCAAATATGGTCATGCACGCTTGCTGGAAGTCCAAGCCCCTCGCACACAAAACCTCTTTTACCCCCTCCCCCCAACCCTTCCTAGGCTGACCCCTACCCCGCCTACCCTCCACTACAGATTTATACACTCTCGAAGTCATCCTGTTTTGTTCCATTCTCTCTACATGTCTGAACCACCTTAACAACCTTCCTCAGCCCTCTGGATAATAGTTTTGGTAATCTCACACCTTGTCCTAATTTCCAAACTACGAATTCTCATTATATTCACACCACACATTGCCCTCAGACATGACATCTCCACTGCCTCCAGCCTTCTCCTCATTGCAACATTCATCACCCATGCTTCACACCCATACAAGAGTGTTGGTACAACTATACTCTCATACATTCCCCTTTTTGCTTCCACGGACAATGTTCTTTGCCTCCACAGACTCATAAGTGCACCACTCACCTTTTTTCCCTCATCAGTTCTGTAATTCACTTCATCCTTCATAGACCCATCTGCTGACACGACCACTCCTAAATATCTGAATACATTCACCTGAATACATTTGAAATTCATTTCTGAGGAAACGTTTCACTAGCCAGTGGCTTCTTCAGTCCAATACAGAGAAAAGCGGTGAAAGTTGAGGAGGAAAATGAGGTAATCAGTCCCTTAGTCTGGAGTCGATGTGTTCAGTCCATCACTACTGAGAAAAGTACAGCATATGTCTACAATCATGACCTACTTACACTATTGGATTTGTCCAATGGTGACTCTGCCTCCTCCTGCTTCTACTCACCTGACTGTAGCACAAGACACTTCTCCAAGCATATGCAGTAATTTTTTCAAGACTGATGGACCGAGACCGTCAACTTCAGACTGACGGACTGATCACCTCATTCTTCATATCTTTCACAGTTTTTCTCTGTATTGGACCGAAGAAGTCACTGGTTGGCGATACATTTCCTCAGTAAAGATTTCCAGATGTTGAACAAGTGCTTCATTCTTGAACATGTCAGTTTTCTAAAATACTACTTCGCATATACACAAGAGTTTATTCATACATTCATTTGCACTCATAGTCACAAGAATACATGTGCACAGGCATACATATGCTCCTACATGCATACACGGAAATGTACATACATTAACACAAGAATACACAATCTTATGCATTCACACAAGAATACACAATCTTATGCAGACATGTGCATACATATATACATACATAACTTGGACAAATAAGCTTATAATGACGTTTATGTTCAACTTAAAGACTGACTAGTGACACAACACACGAAGGGGAGGGAGCCACTATATATAGACGGGGACAGGGAGGGGACACTGAGAGGAACAATGAAGTGGAGAAGCAATGGTAGAGGTAATGCTAGTAGTGTAGTAGTAGTAGTAGAAGTAATAGTAGTAGTAGTGGAGTAGTAGAGGTAGTAGTAGAAGCAGAAATGGAGCAAGCCTATGGACAAGGAAAAAAAAATCACTGCTAGAGAACTAATGGCCATGAGGGTGGGACTAAAATCACAGGGAAAAACTTAAGGACAGAACCTCTACTACCACCACCACCACTACTACTACTACTGACACCACTACTACTACTGACACCACTACTACTACTGACACCACTTCTACTACTGACACCACTATTACTGACACCACTACTACTACTGACACTACTACTACTGACACCACTACTACTACTGACACCACTTCTACTACTGACACCACTTCTACTACTGACACCACTACTACTACTGACACCACTACTACTACTGACACCACTTCTACTACTGACACCACTATTACTGACACCACTACTACTACTGACACCACTACTACTACTGACACTACTACTACTGACACTACTACTACTACTGACACCACTTCTACTACTGACACCACTACTACTACTGACACCACTAATACTGACACCACTACTACTACTACTACTACTGACACCACTACTACTGATACCACTACTACTACTGACACCACCACTACTACTACTGACATCACTACTACTACTGACACCACTACTACTACTGACACCACTACTACTGACATCACTACTACTACTGACATCACTACTACTGCTGACACCACTACTACTACTGACACCACTTCTACTACTGACACCACTTCTACTACTGACACTACTACTGACACTACTACTGACACCACTACTATTACTGACACCACTTCTACTACTGACACCACTACAGCTACTGACAGCGCTACTACTACTGGCATCACTACTACTGACAATACTACTACTACTGACAATACTACTACTACTGACAATACTACTACTACTGACAATACTACTACTACTGACAATACTACTACTACTGACAATACTACTACTACTGACAATACTACTACTACTGACATCACTACTGCTACAGACACGACTACTACTGATACCACTACTACTACTGAAACCACTACTACTACTGAAACCACTACTACTGCTGACACTACTACTACTGACATCACTACTGCTACTGGTACCACTACTGCTGACACCACTACTACTGACACCACTACTACTGACACCACTACTTCTACTGACACCACTACTACTACTGACACCACTACTACTACTGACACCACTACTACTGACACCACTACTACTGCTGACACCACTTCTACCACTGACACCACTACTACCACTGGCACCACTACTACCACTGGCACCACTACTACTGACACTACTACTACTACTGACACTACTACTACTACTACTACTACCACTACTGACACTACTACTACTACTACTATTGCCTCGCTTCTTTTCTCTTTCTGTCTCATGTGCCACGACCACTACTCCTCATACTATTACTTGTGTTACTACTTCCACTACTCTAATTACTCTACCACTACCTCTGTCTTCCTCTCTCTGTCCAGTCCCTGTCCTCCTCTCCTACATATACTGTCTCCCTCACCTTCGTGTGTCTGTCAATGGTTCAAGTCGGACCGAAAGGTCATGTGTACATTCATACATGCATACATATGCAGACACAAACCTATGCAGACACACAAACATATGCAGAGACACAACCGTATGTAGACATAGAAATAAAGGCATATGTATGCATACACAAGTATATATACGCATATCCATAAATACACACATTCATAAGTATGTATTTTTATAATTTAAGGCATTAGAATTGTGTCTCTGTCCTACACTATTCCTAATGCTTGCACTGAGGTAGCGGAGACTCGGCTTAAGGAATACGGGGATACCTTTCTCGGATCCAACAATGATCGGAATACATCTAGTCATTTAAGTCAGAATTTAAGTATAAAATTAAAGAATACAAATGTTGGAAAATCTCACTTAGAACCAGCACTTCCATATGACAATGGACAGAAGTTAACCATGCCCAGAGGTTAAGTTTAGCAATGATCTCAATTTTGCCTAAGAATAATATTTCGACATTGGCCAATAGAGTTCAAACCTATGCTCTCACAGATTAATAATATAAAATTCGAACAGCCTTAGACGCCAAATTCAACACTGGACATAACTCCCAGGAACTCAGTTCAGTCCAAGACATATAGGGTATGTGTTTGCGTATGACTGTTTTATGGCGACTAGAGTACAGCTCAGCCTCTGATTAGTCTGGCAATAGAAGCCGACGGAGGAGTGTTTCAAAGGGAGTGTTGGAGGGTTGCTCCTGGAAATTACCAATAAAAGGGCTTCCCACCCCCATCCTCCACTTATTAAGCAGCAATTATGCAACTCAAGTGTAGCGATCAGCCGAGAAACACCTCCAGGTTGAACACCAAGCCTTCCCTTGCGGACACCCACTAATTAGTTAATGGTTGCTGTAGGCAAAACTGTACATAAAATATAATACAAACGATCAAGATGTTGTTTAATTAAAGAGTTTTGTCAGTGTAGCAATGTTAAGACATGGCAGAGGCGTGCACCGTGGAGTGGGAAAATTTATATCGTAATTATTGTGGACAAAGTCTTGACAGAAATCACGTCACCTGATCACTTGACAGATAAGGTTTACAAATGTCTTCATCATCCTGCATCTCAGGGGGTGGCAAGGGTGTGAACATGGCAGGAAGGTAGAACATAGTTGGGAGGATCAACAAGACAGGGAGGGAGAACATATAAGGGATGATGAACAAGACAGGGAGGGAGAACATAGGAGGGATGATGAACAAGACAGGGAGGGAGAACATAGGAGGGATGATGAACAAGACAGGGAGGGAGAACATAGGAGGGATGATGAACAAGACAGGGAGGGAAAACATAGGAGGTATGATGAACAAGACAGGGAGGGAAAACATAGGAGGTATGATGAACAAGACAGGGAGGGAGAACATAGGAGGGATGATGAACAAGACAGGGAGGGAAAACATAGGGATGATGAACAAGATAGGAAGAACATAGTAGGGATGACGAACAAGACAGGGAGGGAGAACATAGGAGGGATGATGAACAAGACAGGGAGGGAAAACATAGGGATGATGAACAAGACAGGGAGGGAAAACATAGGAGGTATGATGAACAAGACAGGGAGGGAAAACATAGGAGGTATGATGAACAAGACAGGGAGGGAGAACATAGGGATGACGAACAAGACAGGGAGGGAGAACATAGGAGGGATGATGAACAAGACAGGGAGGGAAAACATAGGGATGATGAACAAGATAGGAAGAACATAGTAGGGATGACGAACAAGACAGGGAGGGAGAACATAGGGATGATGAACAAGACAGGGAGGGAGAACATAGGAGGGATGATGAACAAGACAGGGAGGGAAAACATAGGAGGTATGATGAACAAGACAGGCAGGGAGAACATAGGGATGATGAACAAGACAGGGAGGGAGAACATAGGAGGGATGATGAACAAGACAGGGAGGGAAAACATAGGAGGTATGATGAACAAGACAGGCAGGGAGAACATAGGGATGATGAACAAGACAGGGAGGGAGAACATAGGAGGGATGATGAACAAGACAGGGAGGGAAAACATAGGAGGGATGATGAACAAGACAGGGAGGGAAAACATAGGAGGTATGATGAACAAGACAGGCAGGGAGAACATAGGGATGATGAACAAGACAGGGAGGGAAAACATAGGAGGTATGATGAACAAGACAGGGAGGGAGAACATAGGGATGATGAACAAGACAGGGAGGGAAAACATAGGAGGTATGATGAACAAGACAGGCAGGGAGAACATAGGGATGATGAACAAGACAGGGAGGGAAAACATAGGAGGTATGATGAACAAGACAGGGAGGGAAAACATAGGAGGTATGATGAACAAGACAGGCAGGGAGAACATAGGGATGATGAACAAGACAGGGAGGGAGAACATAGGAGGGATGATGAACAAGACAGGGAGGGAGAACATAGGAGGGATGATGAACAAGACAGGGAGGGAGAACATAGGAGGGATGATGAACAAGACAGGGAGGGAGAACATAGGAGGGATGATGAACAAGACAGGGAGGGAGAACATAGGGATGATGAACAAGACAGGGAGGGAGAACATAGGGATGATGAACAAGACAGGGAGGGAGAACATAGGAGGGATGATGAACAAGACAGGGAGGGAGAACATAGGGATGATGAACAAGACAGGGAGGGAGAACATGGGAGGTATGATGAACAAGACAGGGAGGGAGAACATGGGAGGTATGATGAACAAGACAGGGAGGGAGAACATGGGAGGTATGATGAACAAGACAGGGAGGGAGAACATAGGGATGATGAACAAGACAGGGAGGGAGAACATGGGAGGTATGATGAACAAGACAGGGAGGGAGAACATGGGAGGTATGATGAACAAGACAGGGAGGGAGAACATAGGGATGATGAACAAGACAGGGAGGGAGAACATAGGGATGATGAACAAGACAGGGAGGGAGAACATAGGAGGGATGATGAACAAGACAGGGAGGGAGAACATAGGAGGGATGATGAACAAGACAGGGAGGGAGAACATAGGAGGGATGATGAACAAGACAGGGAGGGCGAACATAGGAGGGATGATGAACAAGACAGGGAGGGAGAACATGGGAGGAAAAATATGACGGGGAAGAAGAACGATGAAGATGATAAATATTAAGAAGAGGAGGAGTAGGAGAAAAAAAGAGGGTTATATTGAGAATGGATTAAACTAGGATGAAAAGAAAAGGAAGATGGACGGAGAAAACAGGAAGAGAGAAAGACGAAGAACGAAGAAGAGTTAATGGAGGAGGAAGAGGAAGAGACTGAGATACAATGTTAATATCCTTAAATCACCAAAAGTAACTAAGTACAAAGGCTGACGACAATTTACAGGTTTCATGCACTGCCTGAAAAATGGTAGGTAATCAGGTTTGGTCCTGGAGGGAAGGAAGGACGGAAGGACGGAAGGACGGAAGGAGTTCCATCATTTCCTTGGATTACGAGACCTCTTGTGGAACCGTCCAGACATAATAACCGTACGGATATAGTAGCTACGCAAGTGTCACCATCGTAAAACGAATCACCGTTGGTATATAGTAACCGCTGGAGTGTCACCTTTATAAAACAAATAACCGTGGGAATATAGTAAACGCTGGAGTGTCATTTTCTAAAGGTGACACTTAGGAATTCCATTAACATATTCTAATTTCACACTTTCAGCTCATTTATCATGTTTAATCATATTCTCTCCTCATTCTTTGAGTTTTATCACAACATTAAGGCACCTTTCCCTAAGCTCTCCCTTCCTTTTTTCAGAATCACATGCAACCTTTACTTTTCAAAACATCATGTCACCTGTGCAAGAATAAACACCGCAACGAAAAATGACATCTATCTAGACAGGTGTTTCTGGATCTGCAACAGGGATGTGGAACTATGGATAGGTATCAGGAAAGCACTTAGGAGGTTAATAAACAATAAACATGAAAAAAAGAAGAACTATTGAATAGTCTAACAGGAATATATAGAGCATGGGAAGATAAGAAAGGAGTAAAGTTTAACACACAGAATGCCCAGTCTACAACAACTGACCCAAAAATAGACACCCACTGGAAAAAACACAGGAAACAAAAAAATCAGCTAGGTTAGTCCCCAGCCCTAGGGCTGACTCAGACCCAGCCCCCAGCAATAGTGAAAGTTCAGATTCAGTTAAAGACTCCTCCACAGCCATAGCCCCTAGTACAGATGTAGTAGAGTAGTCCTCTTCCAGGGAAAATGTTGGCATCATGACAACAGATGACGGTGTCTCTGGTTTGGCAATGGAGGACTGTAGTGCAATTCTAGTACCTGCACAGCTTAGGAATACATCCAGTACGAATTGTACCCAGCCAAAACCAAAATGGTGCAAATTCTATGTTTGGGGCATCTGTAAATATGGAATATCAGGAAAAACGAATGGGGCATGCAACTTTGAGCATCCCAAAAAATGTCGTGACCTCCTGTCTAAAGGAGTGTGTCGTTCTACTTCTTGCAAATTCTTCCACCCTGAGATGTATCATTCTTCAGCCCTTGAAAAACAATGTTACAATACCAATTGCCCTGCATACCACCTAAAAGGGACCAGGAGGCACACACCCCGTACAACTACTGATGCCAACAACAAAATCCCTCCAACAAACATTCAACACAACCTCATTTACATTTGCTAATATACAGGGCCTTAAGCCATCCACCTACAACAAAATACCTTTCATTAGTAGACTTCTAATGCACTGTTTGCAGCCTTCACAGAGACCTACGCAAAAGATTACTTTGACAGTGAAATATGGATACCTGGGTACAACCTTTTCAGATGCAGTAGGAAGAACGGGAAACAAGGGGAAGGGGGTTGACCTGTATGTCAAAGAGTTGCTCATTTGCAGAGATACTGAACACCACAAATTATGTAGTTGAAGTTCTGACTAAAAAAATCGAGAACCAAAAGTTAGTCATTGTACTGGTATATATGCCACCAGATGCAACTTCCCAACAGTTCAAAGAAATATAAAAATTGACTCCTGTCTGGAAAACTTTCCAGCACCATCCCCAAACATCTTGCTGCTTAGTGACTTCAATCTAAGACACACAAAATGGAAGAATAATCCCTGGAGGCTGCTCAGATGAAAAGCCACACACACACATGAGCTGCTGAATTTCTGCAACAAACATACCCTAAGTCAGCAGATAGTGGAGCCAACGAGACTAGAGAACACACTAGACCTTATTTTCACAAATAATGACGACCTGGTAAGAAACATAACAATATCAAAAACAACAAATTCTGATTACAGTCTAATCGAAGTCCAGACTTATATGCACAGGGATCCTGATCAGCAAAATGCATATAGCTATGAGGGTACCCTTACCAAATTCAACTTCAACAAGAACATCAACTGCGATCAGGTAAACTATGCCCTAAATGAAACATGCTCGGAAGACATCTTAAATTACATGGACCTAACCAATGCCTTGAAAAGATCAATCTCCTGGTACCTTAAGTATGCTCAAGGCATATTTCTCTAAGAAAAAAGAAGAGAAGAAGTAAACTGGAGAGATGCTCCCTCTACAGGAGAAGATGAAGAATCACTAAGCTCCTCAAGACTGCCAGATTTTCTGATACACGGAAGGAAGCACTAAAGAGGGAAGTGGAAAATATTGAGCTAAATTTAAAGGACTCACACAGGATCCAGGAGAGACAAGAGGAGCTATAAGCGATTAGTGAAATTGAAAGAAATTCGAAATATTTATTTTCATGTATCAAAAACAAGGCAAAAACCACTTCTAGTATAGGGCCCCTGCTCAGACAAGACGGATCCTGCACAGATGATAACAAAGAAATGAGTGAGATACTGAAATGTCAATATGACTCTGTGTTCAGCGAGCCACTAATCAGTCTAAAGATAGACAATCCAAACAGTTTTTTTCATGAATGAGCCTCAAAACCCTGCCAATACCAAATTTCTGACATAACCCTAACTCCACCAGACTTTGAGAAAACCATCGACGACGTGCCCATGCACTGCACTCAGCCTCAGGCACAGACTCGTGGAACTTTGTGTTCATTAAGAATTGCAAGAAACCCCTCTCACGGGCCCTAAGTATGCTATGGAGAAGGAACTTAGACACAGGCGAGATTCCACAGTCACTAAAAACAACGGGTATAGCCGCACTCCAGGTGGCAGCAAATCAGTAGCTAAGAACTATAGACCAATAGCTTTAACGTCCCATATTATAAAAATCTTTGAAGAGTTCTAAGAATCATGATTGCAAACCACCTGGACTCCTAAAAATTGCGCAACCCAGGGCAACATGGTTTCAGAGCAGGTCGCTCCTGCCTCTCGCAACTGCTAGACCACTATGATATGGTCTTAGATGCACTGGAAAACAAACAGAATGCAGATGCAGTATACACAGATTTTGCAAAAGCCTTTGACAAGTGTGACCATGGTGTTATAGCACACAAAATGCATACTATAGGGATAACTGGCATAGTAGGCAGATGAATCTTCAACTTACTAACCAATCGAACTCAAAGAGTAGAGGTAAACAAGAATTAAATCGGATGCTGCCATAGTGAAGAGCTCTGTCCCACAAGGCATAGTACTTGCACCTATCCTGTTCCTCATTCCCATATCAGACATAGGCAGAGATGTAAACCATAGCACTGTATCATCCTTTACAGACGATACTAGGATCCGCACGAGAGTCTTCTACTGAGGACACGGCAAATCTCCAAGAAGATATAAACCAAGCTTTCCAATGGGCAACAGAGAACAATAGTTGACAAATTCCAACTACTCCGTTATGGAAAACTGGAGGAAATAATAGCTAGGACTGAGTATACTACAATCTCTAATCACACAATAGAGCGGAAAAGTAATGTGAAGGACCTGGGTGTGGTAATGTCCGAGGACCTCACCTTCAAGGACCACAACAATGTCACTATCACATCTGCTAGGAAACTGATAGGTTGGATAATGAGAACATTCAAGACAAGAAATGCTAAGCCAATGATGATCCATTTTAAATCACTTGTTCTCTCTAGGCTGGAATACTGCTGTACATTAACATCCCCATTCAAGGCAGGTGAAATTGCAGATCTAGAGAATGTACAGAGAACCTTTACTGCACATATAAGTTATATCAAACACCTTAACTACTGGGACCGCTTGGAAGCACTTGACTTGTACTGACTGGAGCGTAGGCGAGAGAGAGATATCATAATCTACACCTGGAAGATTCTGGAGGGACTGGTCCCTAATATGTACACAGAAATCCCTCCATACGAAAGCAAAAGACTTGGCGGGCGATGCGTTACTGGTACACTAAGAGAAAACGCAATAAGTGTCCGGGGTCCAAGACTGTTCAACAGCCCCCCCACCAGCCATAAAGGGCATTACCAGTAGACCCCTGGTTGTCTTCAATAGGGAGCTGGACAGATACCTAAAGTCGGTGCCGGATCAGCCGGGCTGTGGTTCGTACATTGGACTGCGTGCGGCCAGCAGTAACAGCCTCGTTGATGACGCCCTGATCCATCGGGAAGCCTGGTCGTGGACTGTGCCGCGGGGACGTTTATCCGCAGAATACCCTCAAGGTAGACTCCTCCCACAACGTCCCACTCTCTTCTTCACATCTCCACCACCTCCCTCTCACCTCTACATCATATTCCCCTCAGCCCTGCCTTCTCCTGCCCCTCACCAGACATGAGGTAAAGATATACTAAACCATGTTGTGACCACGAGTTACGACACTTTCCACTCCTGAGGCTCCAGCACTGGAAAACAGTGGAAAAAACTTCATCCCATTCAATACAGACTCAAACTTGTGGCTGTAAAGTAACGTTATAATGATTCTCAACAACAGAGAAGCAAACTTAAATAAGGTGCGTCGAAATATCAGTAACGTACACTGTGTCTCTTTGACGTGGCATAAATTAAAAAAAAATTGAACAGGTTAAATATCAAGAACAAAATAAAAATTATGAAACAGTTCGGAGTGTAAAAATAATTGATATTTTAAGCCTAAAGGACAAAAAGATAAAGCAAGCGAAATCAAAGCTATGTACCGAGAGTGGTGTGAATAAGGTTGTTAAGTTACACGTAGCCTCAATGGCCTTCGTGTAGTCGATAGGCTTTAAACTTAGTAAACTAACCAACCATGCAAGAAAATATAAATAACGGTAAGCTATAATTTGAAAGGAGAATTAGAGGCAACATCAAAGCTAGCCCCCAAAATTCTTCATATATGTCAGGAGAAAAAAAAATAAACCCAACGATGGGATCTTTAAATAGCGCCAATTACAGAACGATAAACGACATCAAAAATATACCTTCAATGCTCAATATAGCCTTCAACTGTATATATACTGCTGAACAAGACACGAACATTCACGGGCCGCAAAATTTCCCGAGGTCATTCCACAAGGAATGGCACGCAAGGTTGGTGGACAAAATAAAGGGAAATGGTATAGGGAACAAAGTACAGACATTGACCAACGACCATGTCCTTGTATTACTAGACCTATCTAACCCAGTTAGTTTCTCAATATAAGTGATCTCGCGACGAAACTAACTTAACATAGAAATAAGAAAAAAACAAACAAAAAAAAACACCGCATCCTTTAGTGAATGTAAAATTATATAAACGTGTTTGACAAGACTGTAGTTTTGGATAAAGAATTTCAATGTGGTCAGATAAAATATATTGCACTCGTATATACAATGTTAAACATGATTAAAATGTTTGGAAACCCACTAACCGCGATGTCCTTAAAGAGTCTGGATAGTAATTTAATGTATTTCATGAAATAAACCCGTGTGGATTACATGGTTCATTCTAACGCAATGTGAATCAGTAATGAAAAACAATGACACGACTCTCCGCAGCAATAACCGCAACACATGAGTAGGTCAAGCTTTGATGTAGAGTTAGAAAATCACTAGTACAATGCTCATTGAAGTTATAAATTAAGGAAAATGGCTGACCAATTGGTTGGTCAGCCGTTTTCCTTAGCAAACGTTGCATTCGTTTAGTTACTGTGTAGGGACTTTCTGTGGCCAACAGAATCATGGAGTTACAACACAAAACCTTCGTTTAACAATGAACCACCTGAGGTGTAGTGGGAGTTGTATTACTAGAATTAGAAGTTGTGGTGATAATAGTTGCAGCTGACACAGTAGAAGTCCAACTCTACATCCAGTTCTCAGTTAATGTGCATTTGAATCCTCAGGGCAGGGTGTGGCCAGAGGATGTTTCGGCAGGTAAGAGAGTATTTGTCACTGCCATCCTCATCTCAAGTAACTAGACAGATTTAGATTTCAATTAGAGCTTCGCATCAGATACCCCTTGATATACATCATGAGAATTTTGGAATTCGGTTTCTTGTGTACTGTATTCTCTTCCCCATATTTCCTGTACCTCTTCTCTATTTCCTCACCTTTTCTCATCTTCTTAAGAGTTTACCATAGAGACAAACATCAACTCTCACCTCATCTCTATGGTATTTATTAGAGGAAAAACTGTGTTTAATTGCTGCACCACCAATATCACTTCACTCTCCTCTACTACTTATGCCACATTTCATGATGCAAAATCTACCTTTGATAACGTAAATAGAACTATTATTCTAAAAGAAGTATCCAAAATGAATATTGGTGGTATTCTACTGAGTTGCATACTAGGTAACCTGGCATAGAGAAAAGTCCCCTGTTCTCCACACCAAGATTTGAGAAGTGAAACTAAGGAAATGTCCCTTGGCACACCAGGCACCACACCAGGCACCACACCAGGCACCACACCAGGCACCACACCAGGCACACCACAAAATGTTCTCACTCCCAAGATATTTAATATATTAAGTAATGTTCTTGCAAATGTACTACCTAACTGGCATAAACACAGAGCAACAAGCTATGCTGATGTCATGATGTATACAACAGGGCATAAGAAAATGAGTATCATTGTTAATGACATTCTTGTTTTAGCAGAGTAAACTGTTAAATCTTAATTATCTTGGTGTAGAAGTATCCTTCAGTAAATCCACCATACCCCAGCTAAATAAGAAATGCGAAGATAGTATTGTTGGCTGCAGTTCTAAGACTGAGATGACAATGATGTACAGGATATAGCGTATAATTGAGCCTAATCTAATTATACTTCATCTGTGTTGATGATAGGTAAAGAAAAAATTTCTCTGGCCTTCGGAGCCGGCTCATGGGACAGCCAAGAATTATTAATGGTTGTCCTAATATTACCAACGTCCTTATAGGTGGAAATAATTTGAAATTCCTAATATTAATGAAAGATAAGTAAGCTAATTACTAACTGGTATTAAAATGTTGAAAAATGCATCACTGTCACCATAAATCTTGTTAAACGTCAACACGCAAATAAAAACACAAATCAAAATAAAATGAGTAAATACGCAATTGAAAATTTTTTTATAACTGCATAAACGGTATCGTTAATGACAAAGAGAACTCTTCACCTTTCCAAAGATATTTTATTTATTTAACATCACATATCTTGCAGCCCTGCTGAGAAGCTCATCACTTGCAATCCTTTTCTTAAATCAATAGCAAAGGCACCGGCTCAAGAAGAAATTTCTCTCTTAACTGTTAGTAAGATGATATCACGAATTATATGATCTGAAGGTTGTAAACAAGAGTCCACAACATGGCTGCATCTGCTCTTGTTGCCACCTCGAAGGATAAGAATTATAGGAACCATGTTGATATGCATATAAAAATAAACAACGGGCTTCTTATAACACCAGCTGAATGAATTACTTTCGTAACAGTACAAAATTTAACATATTACAATGAACCAGACTTCTTGCTATTTACTGATTTTTGTCATCGCTAAGTGTTTTTGACTTTCCTAATTAACCTGGTAACATTCATTCCGGTGAAGCCAGGAACAGAGATTAAGAAAAAACATAAGAAATTAATTAATGTGCAATTCTTATGGATTCCACAACTCTTTGAATTACTCCTCCATGATTAAACTGATAAATTAACTAATGAAAGTAGTTTGTAGGAAGAAGTTGAATATAACCTCGGTTTGTTTACTTCATACATTAAAAATATTAGGAGAGAAGTAAATAAATCTGAATTATACAGAATAGATCTATAATTACTAAGATAACATGAACGTACATAAACACAATTAGTCGTCAGACTGAGACATAATTACAGTTACTTCTGGCAGTTTGAGATATACACAGAGGATGATAATCCCAAATGCAAAACATGTCGTGCTTACGGTCACTTTCTGTGTGCTTGATTGTTCACTGAAGTAGGTATATATATAGAGTATAATAACCTATGTAATATATCAAGATATCTTATTATTCAATATATACTACCAGAAATTCTAATCAAATATCCTAAATTTGCTTGTATAAGTTGCTCTAAAATTCATTAAAGATTTGGGTGAAAAACTCATCATAGAAACCAAGGACCAAAGAGCGGCCAGCTTCCTCTTTCAGATCAAGAGGGAAAATGTCTGCAGCATTCTGGGCACGCGGCCCACCGCCGGGGAGCTGGACGAAGTATTCGAGATGTAGCTCTGAGTTATCTATGTTGTTTTACTCCCTATTGTATTTTTGTCAATGTATTTTGTCAATGTATTTTGCCTTTAAATAAAGTATATATAAAATATAGGGGGTGGTAGAAGAATATTTTCAAACAGCTTCAGGATGAACCTTGAGTTTTCCCTGAAACAAGTTTATTCTTTTCTATGAGGATGAGGGTCCCCAGGACAGTTCCAGAGGTGATACCTCCCAATATATATATATATATATATATATATATATATATATATATATATATATATATATATATATATATATATGTCGTGCCGAATATGTAAAACTGGTCAATTAGCAAGAGCTCATTTAAAATTAAGTCCTTTCTAAAATTTTCTCTTATACGTTTAAAGATATATATTTTTCATTAATATTAATGTAAAAAATTATAATTTTGCACCAAAAGAATCTTAGAAAACTTACCTAACCTTATTATAACAAGAACAATTTATTTTAGCCTAACCCAACTAAATATATTTTATATAAATTTACAATAATTTAATAATAAAGAAACAACGAAATATATTTTTTTTCCTTAGGTTCAGAATGATTTTGGCGAAATTATTGAATACACAAATTTTCGCTTGTCCTATATGGCAAGATGAGGGTTGCTATTTAAGCCAAGATCGCAAGTTTTACACACACACACACACACACACACACAGATATATATATATATATATCTATATATATATATATATATATATATATATATATATATATATATATATATATATGCAATAATATCGCAGTAAACAGGTGATATCAAAATATACCAAACAACCACTATGAAAGGATAGTGAAATTCCAAGCGCTTTCGTGACTTCTCACATTATCAAGGAACTATAAAGAAAATACATCAAAGGTACATAAGGGTCGAGACCACACCTCACCATCACATCCCACAACAAAGCAACACCTGACGTGCGACGACACCCAAATCATAAGGAGGAACACTGCAGCGGGCCCCCTGGCCCAACTAGACAGGTGTGTGCATATATTTGTCAGTGGGATGTTGTGAAGGACCTGTCTAGTTGGGCCAGCGGGCCTGCTGCAGTGTTCCTCCTTTCTTAGGAGTCGGGTGTCGTCGCGCGTCAGGTGTTGCTTTGTTGTGGGATGTGATGCTGAGGTGTGGTCTCGACCCTTTATATGCCGTCCTTTAATATATATATATATATATATATATATATATATATATATATATATATATATATATATATATATATATATATATATATATATAATGTCGTGCCGAATATGTAAAACTGGTCATTTAGCAAGAACTCATTTAAAATTAAGTCCTTTCTAACATTTTCTCTTATACGTTTAAAGATACATTTTTTTATTAATGTTAATGTAAAAATTTATAATTTTGCTCCAAAAGAATCTTAGAAAACTTACCTAACCTTATTATAACAAGAATAATTTATTTTAGCCTAACCCAACTAAATATATTTTAGATTTGTTTACAGTAATTTAATACTAAACAAAGTGAAATATATATTTTTAGTTAGGTTTAGAATAGTTTTGGCGAAATTATTGCATACACAAATTTTCGCTTGTCCTATATGGCGAGATGAGCGTTGCTGTTTAAGCCAAGATCGCAAGTTCTGCCTATTCGGCACGACATTATATATATATATATAAGACTGTTTCTACATCCACAGCAGGACTCGAACCTTCTAACTCCGTGTCAGAGTCCACAGTACTTTATCAAGAGACTAGACCTGCAGGTTCGAGTCCTGCTGTGGACGTAGAGACAATGTAAATAATTTCGCCTGTTTGCGAATTGTTAAGCATTTCAAATCTCTGTCGTTGTCCACTACATGTGGCAGGAATCGATGAAATAACTTTCAAAACGAGCTTGGTGTCCGGGGGTATGGTGTCCGGGGGTATGGTGTCCGGGGGTATGGGGAAATATCGCCTAGCTTCGGCTAAGCGCCCATACTTATCGCAGGTCTAGTCTCGTGGTAAAGTACTGTGAGCTCTGATACAGAGTTACCAGGTTCGAGTCCTGCTGTGGACGTACAGACAACGCTTGTAAATAATTTCGCCTGTTTGCGAAATGTTATGCATATTATATATATATATATATATATATATATATATATATATATATATATATATATATATATATATATATATATATATGTGTGTGTGTGTGTGTGTGTGTGTGTGTGTGTGTACTCACCTATTTGTACTCACCTATTTGTGGTTGCAGGGGTCGAGTCACAGCTCCTGGCCCCGCCTCTTCGCTGATTGCTACTAGGTCCTCTCTCTCCCTGCCCCATGAGCTCTATCATACCTCGCCTTAAAACTATGTATGGTTCCCGCCTCCACTACGTCACCCTCCAGGCTATTCCACGGCCTGACTACTCTATGACTGAAGAAATACTTCCTAACATCCCTTTGATTCATCTGAGTCTTCAACTTCCAATTGTGACCTCTTGTGTCTGTGTCCCATCTCTGGAACATCCCGTCTTTGTCCACCTTGTCTATTCCGCGCAGTATTTTATATGTCGTTATCATGTCTCCCCTGACCCTCCTGTCCTCCAGTGTCGTCAGGCCGATTTCCCTCAACC
>NC_091308.1:44453921-44498921 GCF_038502225.1 Cherax quadricarinatus | reverse complement strand
TATATATATATACATAATGGGGTCCACCTCTGGTGTAAACTGTGGGACCCATAGCCTCGGAGAAGTGGATACAAAGGCTTTAAGGAAGAATATTTGGATTTCTTCGTGAAGCCGTTTGAATATTCCACTTCCCCTACCACCCCATCTTTTCATATTTATTTTTTTACCAATAGGAATATTTTATTACATAATATAGTACAAAATATACATTGTTGATATAAAGGTGGCATATACGGTACATGTTACGTGTGTATCACCGATTATAAGGTGAAGATCTCATACAGCTCCTCAGAGCTGGGGCGTTTGCCCAAAATACAGCAGGCATTACCCCTTTGAACAGCCGCACTGAGCCGCTGGAACAGAAAACTAGCTGCCCTGGGATCCCTAGTTACCCTGATGAGTCTTTTTCCCAGTTCCTTAAGGAATTTAGATGCATTCTTTGCCCATGAGCCAAGGGTCTCTGAGCCTATGGGAACAAACATACAATGATGGGCAGGTTCTCCATATTTTCTAGACTTTTGGGACTTTCTGAAGCTGGCAGCTGCCCCTCCTTCCTCCCTGGTGTATTGGAGATAGGTATCGGCCAAGGTAGATGCAGATGTATAGACCCACACCACCTGCTTCCCATCTGTCCAGGCATGAAGGGTGATACCATATGGACGCTTCTGGCTGCCATCAGATATGCATAGCTGGGGTGGCTCCCTTACTGCTGGGCATCCGGCTGTTGTGAGGCTCCTCTTGATGTTATTAACCTCCTCATGTCTTGCAATCTTTCCCTCGGATTTACGGCACACAAGACCATGGTATCCGAATCGGTCTGTTGCTTCACTGCCACAAATACACCTGTGTTCGGCGAGAATAGGGGCGGCAAGTCGAAGGGCAACACCGATGCGGATGGTCTGTGAGTCGAGGCGTGTGCCAAGGCTAGAGTTGGAAACAGCCAACAGAAAATCCCCTACATGAGGGGCTGTCACTGCCAGGAGGCGGGCTCTATCCTTCCCTGACACACTCTGAAGCATTGTTGAGGCTATATTTTCCACTATTGGACCATCCCAGTGCGATTGTTTGTAGTTGTTTGGGGAAGCAGGTCTGGTTTCAGAGCCCATTAGATTATCCCAGATCATGGCTCCGTCAATGAACTTTTGGTCCTGGACTCCAGTCTTGTCCCTAAGATGTTCAGGGAGAATCGCTGTTACAAGCCCTCTGGATGCAATACATGAGGACAGAAAAGCAGGTAGCGCAATCTGTGATTTGCGGACACCAGTGCCTCCTAGTCTGACTGGAAGTGTAGCTTGGTTCAACTGCCCGTCTTCAAGAGTAAGATTAAGTACTCTCGTAAAAATCTGCCTCACGATACTGTCATATTCGTGCAGTATAGGGTTATCATATGAAGGTGCACATCTTAGGAAATATGTCAACCTGGGCAGACTCAAGCACTTTGTGAGAAGGTACAAGGCATCGTGGGTGTCCAGATTGCCTATTAGTTGTTCCATTCTCCTTAACTCTTCCAATTTCTTCCTGAGAATTGTGTCAATAGCATTGCTTCCAGAGGTGCTCCTAGCAAGACACTATTTGTGGGGACAATGACTGCTGCTCCTGGTATTTTGATCTCACTGCATTTATCTCTTGCTGACTGACTGAGATGATTTCACATTTGGATGGATTCAGGATGAGACCCATTTCCTGTCCCCGTGTCATTACCTGTGTAAGATCCTGTAGGAGGACTCCTAGGAACCAGATGTTTAGCTCGCTGGTCAATCTGACTGCTATACAGAAGAGAAATGGTGCAACAAGATCTCCTTTTTGGACACCCTCCGATGATGTGATTTCATGCTCTCCAAAGAGAAGCATTGATTCCTTGCTATACCCAGCTGCAACAAAATGGAAGAGACCAGGGAAATGTTCTTGTACTGCTGCTAATACCACGTCTCTTTTCAGGAGATTGAATGCATTCTTGAAATCTAATTTTACGCAACTGCCTTACCCCACCGAGGTGGGGTGGCCCAAAAGGCAAAACGAAAGTTTCTCGTTTTAAATTTACTAATATATGTATACAGAAGAAGGGGTTACTAGCCCTTTGCTCCCGGCATTTTAGTCGCCTTTTACGACACACATGGCTTACGGAGGAAGAATTCGACTCCGCTTCCCCATGAAGATAAGAGGAAATAAACCAGAACAAGAACTAGTAAGAAAACCCAGAGGTGTGTGTATATATATGCTTGTACATGTATGTGTAGTGTGACCTAAGTGTAAGTACAAGTAGCAAGACGCACCTGAAATCTTGCATGTTTATGAGACAGAAAAAAGACACCAGCAATCCTACCATCATGTAAAACAATTACAGGCTTTCGTTTTACACTCACTTGGCAGGACGGTAGTACCTCCCTGGGTGGTTGCTGTCTACCAACCTATTACTTTATTTACAATATATATATATTTTATTTTTTTTATTATCACACCGGCCGATTCCCACCAAGGCAGGGTGGCCCGAAAAAGAAAAACTTTCACCATCATTCACTCCATCACTGTCTTGCCAGAAGGGTGCTTTACACTACAGTTTTTAAACTGCAACATTAACACCCCTCCTTCAGAGTGCAGGCACTGTACTTCCCATCTCCAGGACTCAAGTCCGGCCTGCCGGTTTCCCTGAATCCCTTCATAAATGTTACTTTGCTCACACTCCAACAGCACGTCAAGTATTAAAAACCATTTGTCTCCATTCACTCCTATCAAACACGCTCACGCATGCCTGCTGGAAGTCCAAGCCCCTCGCACACAAAACCTCCTTTACCCCCTCCCTCCAACCCTTCCTAGGCCGACCCCTACCCCGCCTTCCTTCCACTACAGACTGATACACTCTTGAAGTCATTCTGTTTCGCTCCATTCTCTCTACATGTCCGAACCACCTCAACAACCCTTCCTCAGCCCTCTGGACAACAGTTTTGGTAATCCCACACCTCCTCCTAACTTCCAAACTACGAATTCTCTGCATTATATTCACACCACACATTGCCCTCAGACATGACATCTCCACTGCCTCCAGCCTTCTCCTCGCTGCAACATTCATCACCCACGCTTCACACCCATATAAGAGCGTTGGTAAAACTATACTCTCATACATTCCCCTCTTTGCCTCCAAGGACAAAGTTCTTTGTCTCCACAGACTCCTAAGTGCACCACTCACTCTTTTTCCCTCATCAATTCTATGATTCACCTCATCTTTCATAGACCCATCCGCTGACACGTCCACTCCCAAATATCTGAATACGTTCACCTCCTCCATACTCTCTCCCTCCAATCTGATATTCAATCTTTCATCACCTAATCCTTTTGTTATCCTCATAACCTTACTCTTTCCTGTATTCACCTTTAATTTTCTTCTTTTGCACACCCTACCAAATTCATCCACCAATCTCTGCAACTTCTCTTCAGAATCTCCCAAGAGCACAGTGTCATCAGCAAAGAGCAGCTGTGACAACTCCCACTTTGTGTGTGATTCTTTATCTTTTAACTCCACGCCTCTTGCCAAGACCCTCGCATTTACTTCTCTTACAACCCCATCTATAAATATATTAAACAACCACGGTGACATCACACATCCTTGTCTAAGGCCTACTTTTACTGGGAAAAAATTTCCCTCTTTCCTACATACTCTAACTTGAGCCTCACTATCCTCGTAAAAACTCTTCACTGCTTTCAGTAACCTACCTCCTACACCATACACTTGCAACATCTGCCACATTGCCCCCCTATCCACCCTGTCATACGCCTTTTCCAAATCCATAAATGCCACAAAGACCTCTTTAGCCTTATCTAAATACTGTTCACTTATATGTTTCACTGTAAACACCTGGTCCACACACCCCCTACCTTTCCTAAAACCTCCTTGTTCATCTGCTATCCTATTCTCCGTCTTACTCTTAATTCTTTCAATTATAACTCTACCATACACTTTACCAGGTACACTCAACAGACTTATCCCCCTATAATTTTTGCACTCTCTTTTATCCCCTTTGCCTTTATACAAAGGAACTATGCATGCTCTCTGCCAATCCCTAGGTACCTTACCCTCTTCCATACATTTATTAAATAATTGCACCAACCACTCCAAAACTATATCCCCACCTGCTTTTAACATTTCTATCTTTATCCCATCAATCCCGGCTGCCTTACCCCCTTTCATTTTACCTACTGCCTCACGAACTTCCCCCACACTCACAACTGGCTCTTCCTCACTCCTACAAGATGTTATTCCTCCTTGCCCTATACACGAAATCACAGCTTCCCTATCTTCATCAACATTTAACAATTCCTCAAAATATTCCTTCCATCTTCCCAATACCTCTAACTCTCCATTTAATAACTCTCCTCTCCTATTTTTAACTGACAAATCCATTTGTTCTCTAGGCTTTCTTAACTTGTTAATCTCACTCCAAAACTTTTTCTTATTTTCAACAAAATTTGTTGATAACATCTCACCCACTCTCTCATATATGTATATATATATATATATATATATATATATATATATATATATATATATATATATATATATATATATATATATATATATATCAGGTGTAATCCTGTTAATCAGTTTTTTGGGCCTAGTTCCTTGACGTTTAGTGTATTCTTCTTGCGCTACCGTTCACTGGATGGATATGAAGTACACAATAAACTAGCTGAGTCAGCGGGAAAATCTATATCTAATCCCTTCCTCCTTCTTTCACAATTCCTTGTCTAACTTTCTTCAATTATCCCCATTCTTTCCCCTTTCCCTTATCTATCTCATAATTTTCGTTTAGCCTCGTCTGTCCCCTTCACTAACCTTTCCTTCTTCTATTCCCATACCACTACCTCCATCCCACTGTCCACACCACCTACACCAAAACAGACAGGAGTCAGTGGTGCCGGCCGCGCCGCCAGTGTAATTAGACGGGGGTGTAGGGAAAGTCGGGGGTGTTCAGCAGACCTCGTAAACACTAGGGCCCATATTACCCTTCCCCCTTTTATCCCCACTAATATATCTTAAGACGCTAGATTATGGTTTAATGCTCGCATAAGGGGCAGGGGAGCCGGGTGTGGGGGAGCGATCACGGATGTCTGAGGAACGTTAGGTAACCATGAGATGGTGGTGGTGGGGGTGATGATAATGGTGGTGGTAGTAGTGGTTATGGTGATGGTTATGGTGGTGGTTGCGGTGGTGGAGGTGAGGGTGGTAGTAGTGCTTATGGTGGTGGTGGTGTAGGTGATGATGGTGGTAGTAGTGCTTCTGTTGGTGATGGTTATGGTGGGGTGATGATGGTGGTGATGGTGATGGTTGTGGTGGTGGTGATGGGTATGGTGGTGATAGTGGTGGTGAAGGTGGTGGTGGTGATGGGTATGGTGGTGATAGTGGTGGTGAAGGTGGTGGTGAAGATGATGGTTGTGGTGGTGATGATGGTGGTTGTGGTGGTGATGATGGTGGTTGTGGTGGTGATGATGGTGGTTGTGGTGGTGGTAGTGGTGGGGGTTATAGTTGTGGTGGTGATGGGTGTGGTGGTGACGGTGGTGGTGGTGGTGGTGATGATGATGGTTGTGGTGGTGATGATTGTGGTTATGGTGTTGGTAGTGGTGATGGTTATAGTGGTGGTGATGTAGTGGTGGTGATCGTGGTTATTGTGCTAGTGGCGGTGGTGGTGGTAATGGTGGTGATGGTGATGGTGGTGGTGATGGTAGTGACGGTGATGGTGTTGATGTTGGTGATCGTGGTGGTGATGGTGCTGTTGTTGGTGGTGGTGGTGGTGATGTTTCTGTTGGTAGTGGTGATGATGGCGATGGAGGTTGTGGTGGTGTTGATGGTGGTGGTGATGATAATGGTGATGATGGTGGTGATGGTGTTACTGTTGGTGGTGGTGATGATGACGATGATGATAGTTGTGGTTGTGGTGATTGTGATGGTGATTTATGATGGGTTGATTGTGATAGTGGTGGTAATAGTGGTGATAGTGATGGTGATAGTGGTGGTGATAGTGGTGGTGGTGATTATTGTGAAGGTGTTGGTGAAAGTGGTGGTGGTGCTAGTAGTGGAAGTGGTGGTGGAAGTGGTGGAAGTAGTGGTGGTGGTAGGGTGGTGGTGAGGATGATGATTATGATGGTGGTGCTGGTGTTTGGGGTATTGGTTGTGGTTATGATGGTATTGGTGGTGATGATGGAAGTGGTGGTGGAAGTGTTGGTGGTGGGTGGAAGTGGTGGTGGTGGTGGTGGTGGTGGTGGTGGTGGTGGTGGTGTTGGAAGTGGTGGTGTTGGTGGAGGTGAAAGTATGTGATGGTTGGGGTGACAGCAGGGATGGTAGAGTGGTGGGAGTGTTAAAAATCGTGAGTGAGAGTTGATGGGTGTAGAAGGTGATGATAATAAGGGTGGGGATCGTAGTGGGTGGAAGTGGTCGTTATGGGGGTTAAAGGTGGGGGGGGGGTTTAGTAAAGGTGGGGGGGGGTTTAGTGGAGGTGGTGTCATAAGACTGGCAAAAAATCCTTCTGGCTCAAAACTAAGAAGAGAGAGACAAGAGCCGGCAAAAGAGAAATAAGAGCCGGCTCACTAAAGAACCCGAGGAGACACAGTCACAGCGTTTTATGACGTTGATTAAACCGGACAGAGAATCACTCTTTGACACGGAGGAAAATAAAACAACGGGGCGCAAATGGAAACTAGAAGTTCAAATGAGCAAGAGGGGCATAAGACAGAAGTTCATCAGAGTGAGGGTAGTAAGCAAGAGGAATGCATTATGAAAGTTAAGACACATGTGCAACATCTGGATATCTTTATTGTAGACGTTTCGCCATCCAGTGGCTTTATCAATACAGATTCTAGGACATAATTAGAAGACAGTAGAACTATATACAAAAGATGAGGTAATCAGTCCCTCAGCCTTGGAGTTAGTGTTCACAGCATCGTGGTGGTGGAGAATCTGGAGCAAAGGCAAGAAGACTGGCGGTTATATAGGCGTCAGTGGATAGGGACGTGTAGCAGACGAGGGCATAATCACTGGTAGGCGGGATTCCCCAGTGGAAGTAGGTCCTTCCCAAAGAGATGGGTTAGTTGCAGCAGCCGTGAAGGTCTTGTAGATGTCCTCTGAACCAAGATTCCATGATGTTGCAGTGTCTGACAAGTTGTGCAAGAAAGGTATAAAATACCGACCTACTTCCACTGGGGAATCCCGCCTACCAGTGACTATGCCCGCGTCTGCTACCCGTCCTTATCCACTGACGCCTATATAACCGCCAGTTTCCGTGCCTTTGCTCCAGATTCTCCACCACCACGATGCTGTGAACACTAACTCCAAGTCTGAGGGACTGATTACCTCATCTTTTGTATATAGTTCTACTGTCTTCTAATTATGTCCTAGAATCTGTATTGATAAAGCCACTGGATGGCGAAACGTCTACAATAAGATATCCAGATGTTGCACATGTGTCTAAACTTTCATCTTGTTGGTATTTTATACCTTTCTTGCACAACAGGAATGCATTAGGAAGGTATGAAGTGAGAACCAGTGTAATACACAGCCTCAAGGGTAGATATAAAAAGAGTCCAACGGAGTAGGGGGTAATCAAAGCAACACAGCTAGAAGGCTGTGTCCAAAACTGGAACTCAACCCTCGTACTAAAAGCCATTCACGATAAAAGCAATAACAGAGACAAACACACTGACAAAGACACCCAGGAAGAAAACGAGAAAATATTAAACAAGAAACACAAACACACACACACACACACAAACTACCATAATATCGAGCCTGCCTTCCACACCCACAGCCAGCACCAACCCCTCCCACTCCCCAGATTACAGTTCTGGAAAGGAAGCTGAAGATGTGGTACACCAACGCAGATTGAATTACGAATAAGAGTGAGGATTGGCAGGAAAGAATCACTGAGGCATCCCTGGACATCATAACAATCACAGAAACAAAATTGACGGAAGTGATAACAGACGCGATCTTCCTGTCTGGTTATCAGATCCTGAGGAAAGATGGGAGGGGGGAGAGGAGGAGTTGCTCTGCTCATAAAAAACCAGTGGAGTTTTGAGACGTGAGGGGTAGCGGATGACTACATAGTAGAAGCATTGCATACTGGGGGCCCAAAAGTGATGTACAACCCACCATCGAGCAGTAGAAGGTAAAGACAGGAATATGATGATAGCAACAGAATGATGAACACACTAGCATCGATTGCCAGAAGGGCCCACATGAGCAGGGCAAAATTACTCATCATGGAGGATTTCGACCAAAAGGAGATTGGGAGAATCTGGAGCCACATGCGGAACCATAGACATGGAAAGCCAAGGTGCTGGAGACAGTACTAGAAAACCTCATGTACCAACATGTTAAGGACAACCAGAGAAAGAGAGAGAGAGAGAGAGAGAGAGAGAGAGAGAGAGAGAGAGAGAGAGAGAGAGAGAGAGAGAGAGAGAGAGAAAGAGACGACAAACCAGCACGGCTAGACCTCGTATTCATCTTGTGCAGTTCAGACAGAATATATCACACACGAAAGGCCTTTAAGTGCTAGTGATGACATAGTCTTAAGTTTCCAGTACATAGTAGAGTTAACACTGGAGAGTGAAGCAGCATGAGAAAGATGTGAGAAGCCAAATTTCTAAGAAAGGGACTACACAAGTATGAGGTAATTCCTACATGAGGTGCAGTGCAAAAGCAAGGTAGAGGGAAAGACAGTAAACGAAATGATGGAACACAAAACCACAAACTGCAGGGAGCCAGTGGGCCAAAGGGCAACAGAAACAGGAAGACCAGAGTGAGCCCATGGTTTACCAAGAGAACAGAAGCAATGGGAAGACCAGAGTGAGCCTGTGGTTTACCAGGTGTGAAGAGGCCAAAGCCAAGTGTGCTAGAGTATGGAAAAAAGTGTAGAAGGCAAAGAACCCGGGAAAACAGGTAGCTGAGCCGATGAATCAGAACTAAATATGCATGGATAAGGAAAGAAGCCCAGCATCAAAAGCCAAATCTCATGCGAAGGTATTATACAGCCACATCAGGAGGAAGACAGCTGTTAATGATCAGGTAATCAGGTTGAGGAAGGAAGGAGGGGAGCTCACAGGGAATGACCAGGAAGCATGTGGAAAGCTCAGCTCAGGGAGGTATTTACAGTGGAGACAGAGAGGTTCCCAGAAAACTTAGGTAGTAGGGTGCACCAGCAAGTGATGGACACACTGCACACAACCGAGGAAGGGTGAAGAAATTGCTAGGGGGAACTAGATACCTCGAAGGCGGTTGGTCCAGATAATACCTTTCTGTAAGTCCTGAGAGAGGGAGAAGATGCAGTGTATGCGCCACTAATAACAATCTTCAGTAAATCTATCGGAACAGGGTAACTGTCTGAGGTGTGGAAGACAGCAAATGTAGTAACGATTTTTAAGAGGAGAGACTGTTAGGGTGCACTAAATTACAGACCAGCGTGGAAAGATTATCAGGAAAAGAGTGGTGGAGCAACTAGAACAGAATGGGTTAATACATGACAACCCTCACGGCTTCAGGGAAGGAAAATCCTGCTTCACGAATCTTTTGGAGTTCTTCGACAAGGTAACTGAAGCCAGGAGAAAGAGGGATGGGTTGACTGCATCTTCTTGGACCGTAAGAAGGCTTTCGACACAGTACCACACAAGAGACTTGTTGAAAAACTAGAGGAGCAGGCAAGAAATACCTGACAGGAGAAAAACGTGTGTCGGTCCGAGATGAGGGGTCAGAGTGGGTGCATGTGTCGAGTGGGGTTCCACAAGGTCAGTCCAAGGACCGGTGCTGTTTCTTGTATGTGTGAATGACATGACGGAAGGGATGGAGTTAGAGATGTCCCTGTTTGCAGACGATGTGAAACTAATGAGGAGAATACAAGATGAGGATCAGATAGGTCTACAAGAGGATCTGGACAGGCTGCAAGCCTGGTCTGACAAATGGGGGACAAAGGAGACAGCAAACAGAATACAGCCTAAGAGGTAAAAGGCTGCAAAACTCAATGAAGGAAAAGGATCTTATGCTGAGCATCATATAGAACGCATCTCCGGAGTCGCACATCAACCAAATAACTGCTGCAGACACCCCAACCTTGCACTCTCGGATCCCCCCCCCTCCTGCAACCACAATTAGGGTCCGTGGTTCCAGGAGTTCACCTGTGCGAAGGCCAGGTGCTCCCCCTTCCCCACTTCCCCCACACCCCAACCTTGCACTCCCCCCCCGGGTCCGTGGTTCCAGGAGTCCACCTGTGTGACGCCAGGTGCTCCCCCTTCCCTACTTCCCCCACACCCCAACCTTGCACTCCTCCCCCGGGTCCGTGGTTCCAGGAGTTCACCTGTGCGAAGGCCAGGTGCTCCCCCTTCCCCACTTCCCCCACACCCCAACCTTGCACGCCCCCCCCGGGTCCGTGGTTCCAGGAGTTCACCTGTGCGAAGGCCAGGTGCTCCCCCTTCCCCACTTCGCCCACACCCCAACCTTGCACTCCCCCCCCCTGGGTCCGTGGTTCCATGAGTCCACCTGTGTGACGCCAGGTGCTCCCCCTTCCCCACTACCCCCACACCCCAACCTTGCACACCCCCGCCGGGGTCCGTGGTTCCAGGAGTTCACCTGTGCGAAGGCCAGGTGCTCCCCCTTCCCCACTACCCCCACACCCCAACCTTGCACCCCTCCCCCCACACCCCAACCTTGGGTCCGTGGTTCCAGGAGTTCACCTGTGCGAAGGCCAGGTGCTCCCCCTTCCCCACTTCCCCCACACCCCAACCTTGCACCCCCCCCCCCGGGTCCGTGGTTCCAGGAGTTCACCTGTGCGAAGGCCAGGTGCTCCCCCTTCCCCACTACCCCCCCCCGGGTCCGTGGTTCCACACCTGTGTGAACCAGGTGCTGCCCACTACCCCCACACCCCCCCCCCCCCCGGGTCCGTGGTTCCAGGAGTTCACCTGTGCGAAGGCCAGGTGCTCCCCCTTCCCCACTACCCCCACACCCCAACCATGCACACCATCCCCCCCCAGGGTCCGTGGTTCCAGGAGTTCACCTGTGCGAAGGCCAGGTGCTCCCCCTTCCCCACTTCCCCCCCACCCCAACCTTGCACCCCCCCCCAGGAGTTCACCTGGGTCCGTGGTTCCAGGAGTTCACCTGTGCGAAGGCCAGGTGTTCCCCAACAACCTTGCACTCCCCCCCCCCGGGTCCGTGGTTCCAGGAGTCCACCTGTGTGAAGGCCAGGTGCTCCCCCTTCCCCACTTCCCCCACACCCCAACCATGCACCACCTGTGCGAAGGCCAGGTGCTCCCCCTTCCCCACGTCCCCCACCCCCCAACCTTGCACTCCCCCCCCGGGTCCGTGGTTCCAGGAGTTCACCTGTGCGAAGGCCAGGTGCTCCCCCTTCCCCACTTCCCCCACACCCCAACCTTGCACTCCCCCCCCCCGGGTCCGTGGTTCCAGGAGTTCACCTGTGCGAAGGCCAGGTGCTCCCCCTTCCCCACTACCCCCACACCCCAACCTCGCAACCCCCCCCGGGTCCGTGGTTCCAGGAGTTCACCTGTGCGAAGGCCAGGTGCTCCCCCTTCCCCACTTCCCCCACACCCCAACCTTGCACTCCCCCCCCCGGGTCCGTGGTTCCAGGAGTCCACCTGTGTGACGAAGGCCAGGTGCTCCCCTTTCCCCACTACCCCCACACCCCAACCTTGCACCCCCCCCCCGGGTCCGTGGTTCCAGGAGTTCACCTGTGCGAAGGCCAGGTGCTCCCCCTTCCCCACTACCCCCACACCCCAACCTTGCACCAGGAGTTCACCTGTGCGAAGGCCAGGTGCTCCCCCATCCCCACTTCCCCCACACCCCAACCTTGCACTCCCCCCCCGGGTCCGTGGTTCCAGGAGTCCACCTGTGTGACGCCAGGTGCTCCCCCTTCCCCACTACCCCCACACCCCAACCTTGCACCCCCCCCAGGGTCCGTGGTTCCAGGAGTTCACCTGTGCGAAGGCCAGGTGCTCCCCCTTCCCCACTTCCCCCACACCCCAACCTTGCACCCCCCCCCGGGTCCGTGGTTCCAGGAGTCCACCTGTGTGACGCCAGGTGCTCCCCCTTCCCCACTACCCCCACACCCCAACCTTGCACCCCCCCACCGGGTCCGTGGTTCCAGGAGTTCACCTGTGCGAAGGCCAGGTGCTCCCCCTTCCCCACATCCCCCACACCCCAACCTTGCACAACCCCCCCCCGGGTCCCCCCCTGTGCGAAGGCCAGGTGCTCCCCCTTCCCCACTTCCCCCACACCCCAACCTTGGGTCCGTGGTTCCAGGAGTTCACCTGTGCGAAGGCCAGGTGCTCCCCCTTCCCCACTTCCCCCACACCCCAACCTTGCACTCCCCCCCCCGGGTCCGTGGTTCCAGGAGTTCACCTGTGCGAAGGCCAGGTGCTCCCCCTTCCCCACTTCCCCCACACCCCAACCTTGCACCAGGTGCTCCCCCCCCACACCCCAACCTTGCACTCCTCCCCCGGGTCCGTGGTTCCAGGAGTCCACCTGTGTGACGCCAGGTGCTCCCCCTTCCCCACTACCCCCACACCCCAACCTTGCACCCCCCTCCCGGGTCCGTGGTTCCAGGAGTTCACCTGTGCGAAGGCCAGGTGCTCCCCCTTCCCCACTACCCCCACATCCCAACCTTGCACCCCCCCCCCCCTTCCCCACTTCCCCCACACCCCAACCTTGGGTCCGTGGTTCCAGGAGTTCACCTGTGCGAAGGCCAGGTGCTCCCCCTTCCCCACTTCCCCCACACCACAACCTTGCACCCCCCCCCGGGTCCGTGGTTCCAGGAGTTCACCTGTGCGAAGGCCAGGTGCTCCCCCTTCCCCACTTCCCCCACACCCCAACCTTGCACTCCCCCCCCCGGGTCCGTGGTTCCAGGAGTCCACCTGTGTGACGCCAGGTGCTCCCCCTTCCCCACTACCCCCACACCCCAACCTTGCACACCCCCCCCGGTGCGAAGGCCAGGTGCTCCGTTCCCCACTTCCCCGACACCCCAACCTTGCACCCCCCCCCCGGGGCCGTCCAGGAGTTCCAGGAGTTGCACCTGTGCGAACCTGTGGCCAGGTGCTCCCCCTTCCCCACTACCCCCACACCCCAACCTTGCACTCCCCCCCCCACTTCCCCCACACCCCGTGGTTCCAGGAGTCCACCTGTGTGACGGCCAGGTGCTCCCCCTTCCCCACTACCCCCACACCCCAACCTTGCACCCCCCCCGGGTCCGTGGTTCCAGGAGTTCACCTGTGCGAAGGCCAGGTGCTCCCCCCTCCCCACATCCCCCCCACCCCCACCCTGGTCCGTGGTTCCAGGAGTTCACCTGTGCGAAGGCCAGGTGCTCCCCCTTCCCCACTTCCCCCACACCCCAACCTTGCACCCCCCCCCCGGGTCCGTGGTTCCAGGAGTTCACCTGTGCGAAGGCCAGGTGCTCCCCCTTCCCCACTTCCCCCACACCCCAACCTTGCACTCCCCCCCCCGGGTCCGTGGTTCCAGGAGTTCACCTGTGCGAAGGCCAGGTGCTCCCCCTTCCCCACTTCCCCCACACCCCAACCTTGCACTCCCCCCCCGGGTCCGTGGTTCCAGGAGTTCACCTGTGCGAAGGCCAGGTGCTCCCCCTTCCCCACTTCCCCCACACCCCAACCTTGCACTCCCCCCCCGGGTCCGTGGTTCCAGGAGTCCACCTGTGTGACGCCAGGTGCTCCCCCTTCCCCACTACCCCCACACCCCAACCTTGCACCCCCCCCGGGTCCGTGGTTCCAGGAGTTCACCTGTGCGAAGGCCAGGTGCTCCCCCTTCCCCACTTCCCCCCCCACCCAACCTTGCACCCCCCCCCCGGGTCCGTGGTTCCAGGAGTTCACCTGTGCGAAGGCCAGGTGCTCCCCCTTCCCCACTTCCCCCACACCCCAACCTTGCACTCCCCCCCCCGGGTCCGTGGTTCCAGGAGTCCACCTGTGTGACGCCAGGTGCTCCCCCTTCCCCACTACTCCCACACCCCAGCCTTGCACCCCCCCCCCCTTGGGTCCGTGGTTCCAGGAGTTCACCTGTGCGAAGGCCAGGTGCTCCCCCTTCCCCACTTCCCCCCCCCGCCCACCTTGCACCCCCCCCCCCCCTTCCCCACTACCCCCACACCCCAACCTTGGGTCCGTGGTTCCAGGAGTTCACCTGTGCGAAGGCCAGGTGCTCCCCCTTCCCCACTTCTCCCACACCCCAACCTTGCACACCCCCCCCGGGTCCGTGGTTCCAGGAGTTCACCTGTGCGAAGGCCAGGTGCTCCCCCTTCCCCACTTCCCCCACACCCCAACCTTGCACTCCCCTCCCCCGGGTCCGTGGTTCCAGGAGTTCACCTGTGCGAAGGCCAGGTGCTCCCCCTTCCCCACTTCCCCCACACCCCAACCTTGCACCCCCCCCCCGGGTCCGTGGTTCCAGGAGTTCACCTGTGCGAAGGCCAGGTGCTCCCCCTTCCCCACTTCCCCCACACCCCAACCTTGCACTCCCCCCCCGGGTCCGTGGTTCCAGGAGTCCACCTGTGTGACGCCAGGTGCTCCCCCTTCCCCACTTCCCACACACCCCAACCTTGCACTCCCCCCCCCGGGTCCGTGGTTCCAGGAGTTCACCTGTGCGAAGGCCAGGTGCTCCCCCTTCCCCACTTCCCCCACACCCCAACCTTGCACCCCCCCCGGGTCCGTGGTTCCAGGAGTTCACCTGTGCGAAGGCCAGGTGCTCCCCCTTCCCCACTTCCCCCACACCCCAAACCTTGCACCCCCCCCCCGGGTCCGTGGTTCCAGGAGTTCACCTGTGCGAAGGCCAGGTGCTCCCCCTTCCCCACTTCCCCCACCCCCCCACCTTGCACGCCCCCCCCCCGGTCCGTGGTTCCAGGAGTTCACCTGTGCGAAGGCCAGGTGCTCCCCCTTCCCCACTTCCCCCACACCCCAACCTTGCACCCCCACCCCCGGGTCCGTGGTTCCAGGAGTTCACCTGTGCGAAGGCCAGGTGCTCCCCCTTCCCCACTTCCCCCACACCCCAACCTTGCACTCCCCCCCCGGGTCCGTGGTTCCAGGAGTCCACCTGTGTGACGCCAGGTGCTCCCCCTTCCCCACTACCCCCACACCCCAACCTTGCACCCCCCCCCCCGGGTCCGTGGTTCCAGGAGTTCACCTGTGCGAAGGCCAGGTGCTCCCCCTTCCCCACTTCCCCCACACCCCAACCTTGCACGCCCCCCCCCGGGTCCGTGGTTCCAGGAGTTCACCTGTGCGAAGGCCAGGTGCTCCCCCTTCCCCACTTCCCCCACACCCCAACCATGCACGCCCCCTGTGCGAAGGCCCCCCCTTCCCCACTTCCCCCACAACCCAACCTTGCACTCCCCCCCCCGTCCGTGGTTCCAGGAGTCCACCTGTGTGAATGCCAGGTGCTCCCCCTTCCCCACTTCTCCCACACCCCAACCTTGCACACCCCCCCGGGTCCGTGGTTCCAGGAGTTCACCTGTGCGAAGGCCAGGTGCTCCCCCTTCCCCACTTCCCCCACACCCCAACCTTGCACTCCCTCCGAAGGCCAGGTGCTCCCCCTTCCCCACTTCCCCCACACCCCAACCTTGGGTCCGTGGTTCCAGGAGTTCACCTGTGCGAAGGCCAGGTGCTCCCCCTTCCCCACTTCCCCCACACCCCAACCTTGCACTCCCCCCCCGGGTCCGTGGTTCCAGGAGTTCACCTGTGCGAAGGCCAGGTGCTCCCCCTTCCCCACTTCCCCCACACCCCAACCTTGCACCCCCCCCCGGGTCCGTGGTTCCAGGAGTTCACCTGTGCGAAGGCCAGGTGCTCCCCCTTCCCCACTTCCCCCACACCCCAACCTTGCACCCCCCCCCCCGGGTCCGTGGTTCCAGGAGTTCACCTGTGCGAAGGCCAGGTGCTCCCCCTTCCCCACTTCCCCCACACCCCAACCTTGCACTCCCCCCCCGGGTCCGTGGTTCCAGGAGTCCACCTGTGTGACGCCAGGTGCTCCCCCTTCCCCACTACCCCACACCCCAACCTTGCACCCCTCCCGGGTCCGTGGTTCCAGGAGTTCACCTGTGCGAAGGCCAGGTGCTCCCCCTTCCCCACTTCCCCCACACCCCAACCTTGCACTCCCCCCCCCGGGTCCGTGGTTCCAGGAGTCCACCTGTGTGACGCCAGGTGCTCCCCCTTCCCCACTACCCCCACACCCCAACCTTGCACCCCCCCCCCCGTGGTTCCAGGGTCCGTGGTTCCAGGAGTTCACCTGTGCGAAGGCCAGGTGCTCCCCCTTCCCCACTTCCCCCACACCCCAACCTTGCACCCCCCCCCGGGTCCGTGGTTCCAGGAGTTCACCTGTGCGAAGGCCAGGTGCTCCCCCTTCCCCACTTCCCCCACACCCCAACCATTCACCCCCCCCCGGGTCCGGGTCCGTGGTTCCAGGAGTTCACCCCCCCCCTTCCCCACTTCCCCCACACCCCAACCTTGGGTCCGTGGTTCCAGGAGTCCACCTGTGTGACGCCAGGTGCTCCCCCTTCCCCACTACCCCCACACCCCAACCTTGCACCCCCCCCGGGTCCGTGGTTCCAGGAGTTCACCTGTGCGAAGGCCAGGTGCTCCCCCTTCCCCACTTCTCCCACACCCCAACCTTGCACCCCCCCCGGTCCGTGGTTCCAGGAGTTCACCTGTGCGAAGGCCAGGTGCTCCCCCTTCCCCACTTCCCCCACACCCCAACCTTGCACTCCCCCCCCGGGTCCGTGGTTCCAGGAGTCCACCTGTGTGACGCCAGGTGCTCCCCCTTCCCCACTTCCCTCACACCCCAACCTTGCACACACACCCCCCCAGGGTCCGTGGTTCCAGGAGTTCACCTGTGCGAAGGCCAGGTGCTCCCCCTTCCCCACTTCCCCCACACCCCAACCTTGCACTCCCCCGGGTCCGTGGTTCCAGGAGTTCACCTGTGCGAAGGCCAGGTGCTCCCCCTTCCCCACTTCCCCCACACCCCAACCTTGCACACCCCCCTCCCGGGTCCGTGGTTCCAGGAGTTCACCTGTGCGAAGGCCAGGTGCTCCCCCTTCCCCACTTCCCCCACCCCCCAACCCTGCCCCCCCCCCCGGGTCCGTGGTTCCAGGAGTTCACCTGTGCGAAGGCCAGGTGCTCCCCCTTCCCCACTTCCCCCACACCCCAACCTTGCACTCCCCCCCCCCGCCCGGGTCCGTGGTTCCAGGAGTCCACCTGTGTGACGGCCAGGTGCTCCCCCTTCCCCACTTCCCCCACACCCCAACCTTGCACCCCCCCCCCCCCCAACCTTGCACCCCCCCCCGGGTCCGTGGTTCCAGGAGTTCACCTGTGCGAAGGCCAGGTGCTCCCCCTTCCCCACTTCCCCCACCCCCCAACCTTGCACTCCCCCCCCGGGTCCGTGGTTCCAGGAGTTCACCTGTGCGAAGGCCAGGTGCTCCCCCTTCCCCACTTCCCCCACACCCCAACCTTGCACTCCCCCCCCCCCGGGTCCGTGGTTCCAGGAGTCCACCTGTGTGACGCCAGGTACTCCCCCTTCCCCACTACCCCCACACCCCAACCTTGCACACCCCCCCTCGGGTCCGTGGTTCCAGGAGTTCACCTGTGCGAAGGCCAGGTGCTCCCCCTTCCCCACTTCCCCCACACCCCAACCTTGCACTCCCCCCCCGGGTCCGTGGTTCCAGGAGTTCACCTGTGCGAAGGCCAGGTGCTCCCCCTTCCCCACTTCCCCCACACCCCAACCTTGCACTCCCCCCCCGGGTCCGTGGTTCCAGGAGTCCACCTGTGTGACGCCAGGTGCTCCCCCTTCCCCACTACCCCCACACCCCAACCTTGCACCCCCCCCGGGTCCGTGGTTCCAGGAGTTCACCTGTGCGAAGGCCAGGTGCTCCCCCTTCCCCACTTCCCCCACACCCCAACCTTGGGTCCGTGGTTCCAGGAGTCCACCTGTGCGAAGGCCAGGTGCTCCCCCTTCCCCACTTCCCGCACATCCCAACCTTTCACTCTCCCCCCCCCGGGTCCGTGGTTCCAGGAGTTCACCTGTGTGAAGGCCAGGTGCTCCCCCTTCCCCACTTCCCCCACACCCCAACCTTGCACCCCCCCCGGGTCCGTGGTTCCAGGAGTTCACCTGTGCGAAGGCCAGGTGCTCCCCCTTCCCCACTTCCCCCACACCCCAACCTTGCACTCCCGCCCCCGGGTCCGTGGTTCCAGGAGTCCACCTGTGTGAAGGCCAGGTGCTCCCCCTTCCCCACTTCCCCCACACCCCAACCTTGCACCCCCCCCTGGGTCCGTGGTTCCAGGAGTTCACCTGTGCGAAGGCCAGGTGCTCCCCCTTCCCCACTTCCCCCACACCCCAACCTTGCACCTTCCCCCCCGGGTCCGTGGTTCCAGGAGTTCACCTGTGCGAAGGCCAGGTGCTCCCCCTTCCCCACTTCCCCCACACCCCAACCTTGCACCCCCCCCTCGGGTCCGTGGTTCCAGGAGTTCACCTGTGCGAAGGCCAGGTGCTCCCCCTTCCCCACTTCCCCCACACCCCAACCTTGCACTCCCCCCCCGGGTCCGTGGTTCCATGAGTCCACCTGTGTGACGCCAGGTGCTCCCCCTTCCCTACTACCCCCACACCCCAACCTTGCACACCCCCCTCCCGGGTCCGTGGTTCCAGGAGTTCACCTGTGCGAAGGCCAGGTGCTCCCCCTTCCCCACTTCCCCCACACCCCAACCTTGCACACCCCCCTCCCGGGTCCGTGGTTCCAGGAGTTCACCTGTGCGAAGGCCAGGTGCTCCCCCTTCCCCACTTCCCCCACACCCCAACCTTGCACTCCCCCCCCCGGGTCCGTGGTTCCAGGAGTCCACCTGTGTGAAGGCCAGGTGCTCCCCCTTCCCCACTTCCCCCACACCCCAACCTTGCACCCCCCCCCCGTGGTTCCAGGGTCCGTGGTTCCAGGAGTTCACCTGTGCGAAGGCCAGGTGCTCCCCCTTTCCCACTTCCCCCACACCCCAACCTTGCAACTCCCCCGGGTCCGTGGTTCCAGGAGTTCACCTGTGCGAAGGCCAGGTGCTCCCCCTTCCCCACTTCCCCTACACCCCAACCTTGCACTCCCCCACCGGGTCCGTGGTTCCAGGAGTCCACCTGTGTGACGCCAGGTGCTCCCCCTTCCCCACTACCCACACACACACCCCACCCGTGCACACGCTTCCCCCGGGGCCGTGGTTCCAGGAGTTCACCTGTGCGAAGGCCAGGTGCTCCCCCTTCCCCACTACCCCCACACCCCAACCTTGCACCCCCCCCCCGGGTCCGTGGTTCCAGGAGTTCACCTGTGCGAAGGCCAGGTGCTCCCCCTTCCCCACTACCCCCACACTCCAACCTTGCACACCCCCCCGGGTCCGTGGTTCCAGGAGTTCACCTGTGCGAAGGCCAGGTGCTCCCCCTTCCCCACTTCCCCCACACCCCAACCTTGCACCCCCCCCCCCGGGTCCGTGGTTCCAGGAGTTCACCTGTGCGAAGGCCAGGTGCTCCCCCTTCCCCACTTCCCCCACACCCCAACCTTGCACTCCCCCCCCCCGGGTCCGTGGTTCCAGGAGTCCACCTGTGTGACGCCAGGTGCTCCCCCTTCCCCACTACCCCCACACCCCAACCTTGCACCCCCCCCGGGTCCGTGGTTCCAGGAGTTCACCTGTGCGAAGGCCAGGTGCTCCCCCTTCCCCACTACCCCCACACCCCAACCTTGCAACCCCCCCCCCCCCCCGGGTCCGTGGTTCCAGGAGTTCACCTGTGCGAAGGCCAGGTGCTCCCCCTTCCCCACTTCCCCCACACCCCAACCTTGCACTCCCCCCCCCCGGGTCCGTGGTTCCAGGAGTTCACCTGTGCGAAGGCCAGGTGCTCCCCCTTCCCCACTTCCCCCACACCCCAACCTTGCACTCCCCCCCCGGGTCCGTGGTTCCAGGAGTCCACCTGTGTGACGCCAGGTGCTCCCCCTTCCCCACTTCCCCCACACCCCAACCTTGCACAACCCCCCCCCGGGTCCGTGGTTCCAGGAGTTCACCTGTGCGAAGGCCAGGTGCTCCCCCTTCCCCACTTCTCCCACACCCCAACCTTGCACCCTCCCCCCGGGTCCGTGGTTCCAGGAGTCCATCTGTCCGCCTTCAGATATTCTCCCTTCCCCACTTCCCCAAGGTATCCTCGCCTTTCCCAGGTCCATGTGTCCAGGAATCCATCCGTGGGCCCCCGGATGTCTCCCCTTCCTCACTTCCCTTAGGATATCTTCCAGTCTCAGCCTTCCCCAGGTTATTTATCCCGAAGTCAGCTCAGCCAGCCTCCGTGATCTAGCCAGATGAGAACGAGGCCTTGTTTAGCTGGTCTACGGTAGAGACTGTCCAGGTGGGTGGAATTACAGGAGGGAACACACAGAAACTGCGTCCTGTAGTTACACCACCAAGACAGTCTAGAACGTAGGTCAGCCAGACGCAGCCAAGCTACCGTCCAGTTCGCCCACCAAGGCCTGGCCACTCAGTGAAAATTTGGGAGTTCTATTTATATTACACAATTCATCAACATTAAATATAAGTTTCTTTTTGTGCTTAATAAGCAGCTTAAGTGCATTTGTGAATGTTTTGTTGTAATAACTGTAATAAGTATTAAACTTCGTGTTTTTATTTTGTTATTTGTCTTATGTATTTGCAAAACGATCAGTTACAAGCGCCGCTCACAATGTTAATAAGTCACTTTATCTGACTTTTTGGGTTATCCTGGGTAATTTACATATTCGTTAATATGTATGATAGATTGTGTAAGTGTTTTTACATGTACTTGTACCTAAGTAAACTTACTTAACTTACACATACACTTGTTTTTACACTCATTTGCGCATTTCCGTAAACGAAGCTTGTTGGTTCACCATCATTCATACACTCGTAAAACTGCGCACATGAGCACACACACACACACACACACACACACACACACACACACACACACACACACACGTACTCATATACAACAGGCCTAGTGTCTAATCGACATGTGCCTAGGACAAAATGGTAACTAACACACACACACACACACACACACACACACACACACACAACTACCAGTCCACTACGACCAACACTACCTGTCCACTACCACAAGCTACACCACCAATCCACTACCACCAACACTACCAGTCCACTAATACCAACACTACCAGTCCACTACAGCACCAGTCCACTACGACCACCACTACCAGTTGACTACCACAAGCTACACTATTAGTCCACAACCCTTAACACGGATTCCAACAAGTTTAAAAATTACTACAGTAATAAAGGCGTCACTCAAACAGTTGGCACCTAGGCGTATCTTACGACTTCGTGCGTCAAGTTAAACCTAACTAAAAGCACCGGTTCAGATAACTTCCCAGCCAAATTCCTAAAGGATGGCGCCTCTGAATTGCCAGTCCCCACTGCGCATATAATAAATATGTCTCTCATCACTAATACCGTTCCGAAGGAATTCAAGGAGGCCAAAGTTAATTCTATCTTTAAGAAAAATAGTAAGTCTGACTTCAGCAACTATAAACCTGATAGCATTCCCAGAGTGATATAACAAATTCTAGAGAAGGCGTTGTGCTGTCAAGTATTTAAGTATCTTAAAAACAAAAAAATTCTCCACAGTTACCAAACAGGTTTCAGGATATCTTATTCGACCAATACCTACCTAATTAATCTGATGGACTACCTGACAACTCAAATGTCGCTATTGCATCTCATAGGCATGGCGACGATAGACTTGCAAAACGCCTTCGATACGGTCAACTATAGCGCATTATATACAAAACTACAAGCTATCAGCATAAGTTCTGTAGAATGGTTAAAGTCATACCAGAACAGAAGGAAACAAACTGTCAAATACAACAACACAGATTCAGAACCTCTGACGATAGCATATGGGGTTCCCCAAGGTAGTATTCTGGGTCCCTTATTGTTCCTATGTTATGTACATGACATGCCCAGCTGTATCAAGTTCATGCTTCAGTTGTATGCAGACGAAAATACTGTTAGTGTCAGGTAAAGACTCACAAGATGTAGCTAATGTACTATCCCTAGATCCCTAATGTACTATCCCTAGATCTAGAATCCTGCAGCAAATGGTTAGCAGATGGCAAACAGAAGCCATACTCTTTGGCACGAAAAGTACACTGATAAGGGTAAATAATTTTAATGTCTAGTGAAGTGATGAAATCATCACTTCATCATCTTCAGTGAAATATCCTGGAATCCCCTTTGACCCAAACATGTCATGAGAATTGATGAATAACAGTGTAGTAAAGAAAGCAAATGCCACGCTAAACTTCCATTATAGACAGGCACAATGTTTACCTACTGAAGCTAGCAGGACCCTATGTCTAGCTCCTGTACAATATCATACAGATTATTCTTGTTCTTCTTGGTACTCTGCCTTAAGAAAAAAAAACAGAACAAAATGGTGACATTCATCCTGGACCTGAGTCCAAGAGAACACGTAGGCCAGGATGAATTACAACAAGTGGTTATGTTATGCAGAATGTTGAACACAGAATAAAGCAACGGAAGTTAAATCACGTTTATAAAATTACTAGCAAGTGGTGTCCGGAATATCTTGCTGCCAAGTTTGTCAAGGTTGACAACCAAAACAAATATAGTGCTGGGAGTAGTGAGCACAATTTTGTAGGACCAAAAGTATGTGGTAAGGCTTCAAACACCTTTTATTGTACAATAATAAAGGAGTGGAACGGACTGCCTAGCATGAACCAGTTCAGGAGCTGGTTCATGCTAGGAGGAGAGTTAACATTTGTGTATTACTGTAAGCTGATCCTCTCTTTAATGTTAATGCAAATAACTCACTTTACCTTATTCTTAGTATATCTTTTATTATAATTAATTTTTACACAGTTGAGCTACTTAACTTATTTTTTTAAGGTTTAAATAATAAGATATTATAAGAACCTTGATGGAAATAAGTTACTTCGTCTGGCTTTTTTTTGAGGTTATCCTGGGTAATTTACACATGTTATTATGTGTGATAATTTGTCCAACTGTATTTATGTGTACGTGTACTTATGTAAATTTACACCAGATACACTACCACCAGCTACACCACCAGTCCACTACCACCAGCTACACCACCAGTCCACTACCACCAGCTACACCACCAGTCCACTACCACCAGCTACACCACCAGTCCACTACCACCAGCTACACCACCAGTCCACTACCACCAGCTACACCACCAGTCCACTACCACCAGCTACACCACCAGTCCACTACCACCAGCTACACCACCAGTCCACTACCACCAGCTACACCACCAGTCCACTACCACCAGCTACACCACCACTCCACTACCACCAGCTACACCACCAGTCCACTACAACCAGCTACACCACCAGTCCACTACCACCAGCTACACCACCAGTCCACTACCACCAGCTACACCACCAGTCCACTACCACCAGCTACACCACCAGTCCACTACCACCAGCTACACCACCAGTCCACTACCACCAGCTACACCACCACTCCACTACCACCAGCTACACCACCAGTCCACTACAACCAGCTACACCACCAGTCCACTACTACCAGCTACACCACCAGTCCACTACCACCAGCTACACCACCAGTCCACTACCACCAGCTACACCACCACTCCACTACCACCAGCTACACCACCAGTCCACTACCACCAGCTACACCACCAGTCCACTACAACCAGCTACACCACCACTCCACTACCACCAGCTACACCACCAGTCCACTACAACCAGCTACACCACCAGTCCACTACCACCAGCTACACCACCACTCCACTACCACCAGCTACACCACCAGTCCACTACAACCAGCTACACCACCAGTCCACTACTACCAGCTACACCACCAGTCCACTACCACTATCGACACTACCAGTTCACTACAACGAGCTACATCACTAGTCCACTACCAAACCAGTTCACTACCACTAGCGACACAACCAGTACACTACCAATAGCGACACTACTCTCCCTTCACACTGTCCGTGTGAAGGGTTGAAACACTGGACGTGTTTCCTTACACCTGTTGTCCCGTTCACCAGCAAGTAGCTACCTGGGTGTTAGTCAACTGGTGTGGGTCGCATCCTGGGGGACAAGATTGAGGACAGTCCCTCGATGACTCGCTGTCCTACTTGGGTTATCCTAGGTGAATGACCAGAAAGAAATCATATCTTATTGATCGGTTCACCACCACCAGCTACACCACCACTCCACTACCACCAGCTACACCACCACTCCACTACCACCAGCTACACCACCACTCCACTACCACCAGCTACACCACCACTCCACTACCACCAGCTACACCACCACTCCACTACCACCAGCTACACCACCACTCCACTACCACCAGCTACACCACCACTCCACTACCACCAGCTACACCACCACTCCACTACCACCAGCTACACCACCACTCCACTACCACCAGCTACACCACCACTCCACTACCACCAGCTACACCACCACTCCACTACCACCAGCTACACCACCACTCCACTACCACCAGCTACACCACCACTCCACTACCACCAGCTACACCACCACTCCACTACCACCAGCTACACCACCACTCCACTACCACCAGCTACACCACCACTCCACTACCACCAGCTACACCACCACTCCACTACCACCAGCTACACCACCACTCCACTACCACCAGCTACACCACCACTCCACTACCACCAGCTACACCACCACTCCACTACCACCAGCTACACCACCACTCCACTACCACCAGCTACACCACCACTCCACTACCACCAGCTACACCACCACTCCACTACCACCAGCTACACCACCAGTCCACTACCTCCAGCTACACCACCACTCCACTACCACCAGCTACACCACCAGTCCACTACCTCCAGCTACACCACCACTTCACTACCACCAGCTACACCACCAGTCCACTACCTCCAGCTACACCACCAGTCCACTACCACCAGCTACACCACCAGTCCACTACCTCCAGCTACACCACCAGTTCACTACCACCAGCTACACCACCAGTCCACTACCACCAGCTGCACCACCAGTCCACTATCACCAGCTAAACCACCACTCCACTACCACCAGCTACACCACCAGTCCACTACCACCAGCTACACCACCCGTCCACTACCACCAGCTACACCACCAGTCCCCTCCCACAAGCTACACCACCAGTTCAATACCACTAGCTACACCAGTAATCCACTACCATCATCTACACCAGTTAACCACAAGCTACACCACCAGTTCAATACCACTAGCTACACCACTAATCCACCACCATCATCTACACCAGCTAACTACCACCATCTACACCACCAGTTCACTACCACCAGCTACACCACCAGTCCACTACCACCAGCTACACCACCAGTCCACTACCACCAGCTACACCACCAGTCCACTACCACCAGTCCACTCCCATCAGCTACACCAGTTCAATACCACTAGCTACACCAGTAATCCACTACCATCATCTACACCAGTTAACTACCATCATCTACACTAGTTAACTACCACCAGCTACACCAGTCCACTACCACCAGCTACACCACCAGTCTAATACCACTAGCTACACCACTAATCCACTACCAGCATCTGCACCAGTTAACTACCACCAGCTACACCACCAGTCCGCTTGCACAAGGAACACTACCAGTCTACTTCCACCACTAATCCTGGTACACTACCACCGCCTTCAGAATCAGTCAACCCCCACTAGCTTCACTACCATTCCAATACTACCACTTACACCACCAGTACGCCGGTATTGTCTCCTCTCCTCAATATCATGCTGTCGTTCTCAAAATCAACAGCCGACGAAACAGACTGACAGTGAGACAAACCACGTCCAGCGACTGGTTGGGTGTCAGGCAGACGCTGAGAAGTACGATCGGTACCATTATGAGAAAGAAAGCGAAAAGTAGCACGAGTTACCTGTGCAGCCGACATACCAGACTGAAATGACAACAAGCTTAGTTCATTGCGTATTAGCTTATGAAGCTGTGCAGCAGTTAAAGTAAGTCGATGTTCAATGACAATTGAAAGAGCAATACGCATTATTGTATACGCCGCCACCAGATACCTAACACGCGCAGGAGGCATTATTAACAAGCTACCATTATTAACAAGCACCGCCCTGTAGCTATACGTTCAACGCACAACAGCCATAACGATAAAAAAGCAACATAAGCAAGCAGCGTAAGCAAGCAATACAATGCAAAGAAACAATGGATTCAGGACCGGTTCCCATATTAGAAACGCAGGCAACAGTATTTTCATGGCCTACCCGTTGTATTATACGGTAAATTCTCTTTCTATTTAAATACTTTAACATATTTGCTATTAATTTTTATTTCGATGGTGCGTTGTATTATATGAACATAAAAAGGGAGGAGCACTGCGGCAGGCCTACTGGCCCTTACTAGGCAAGTCTTTAACAAACTCAAACTCACTAATAAAAGTATTTGCCCAACCCATTTGACTAATCCTATTAACTCACGTGCATTCTCCACTCAAATCCAATCCGTCTCGTTCATATATTTAAGTAACCAATATCTGAAGCTACTTAAGGTTTTAGCTTCAATGACTCTACTAGGCAGACTGTTTCACTCTTCGATTATTGTATTTCCAAGCCAGTACTTAGATCATGACCCATCACTGGAGCTTGTGGTCAGCTGAGTTATTTTTGAGGAAAAGCATCCTCACCTCCTCGGCTCTTCTAAGAGCTTCCAACTCTATTAAATTTTTCCTTACAATATCTATAACAATAAAAGAAACTCTGTTTAGTGACAAAAATATTTTTAGCATCCTTTTAGACAAATCCTCTATCGCAATCCTTTAATTAATGGATAAATATTGTTCTACTTCCTCGTACTCAAAACACGCCTCTATTGCTTTAACCTCTATGAATACTGAAAAATAATATAATCACAAAAAAATATAATCACAAGAAATATAATCACAACAAATGTAACAGGCAAAACACTCCTCCAGCAACATTGTTTTTAACACTGGAATTCGTGAAGTCTGAGTTATTAGCTGGAAATTTATAGTTTCTGATTTTTAAAAAAACAATCCGTAAGTTATCAAGGTATTGTGAGTTGTGTTCACTGTACTAGTACCTCAGTAGTCCAGTAGTCACTGTGCTAGTACCTCAGTAGTCCAGTAGTCACTGTGCTAGTACCTCAGTAGTCCAGTAGTCAGTGCTAGTACCTCAGTAGTCCAGTAGTCACTGTGCTACCACCTGAGTAGTCCATCAGTCACTGTGCTACCACCTCAGTAGTCCAGTAGTCACTGTGCTACCACCTCAGTAGTCCAGTAGTAACTGTGCTACCACCTCAGTAGTCCAGTAGTCACTGTGCTACCACCTCAGTAGTCCAGCACTCACTGTGCTACCACCTCAGTAGTCTAGAAGTCACTGTGCTACCATCTCAGTAGTCCAGTAGTCACTGTGCTACCACCTGAGTAGTCCATCAGTCACTGTGCTACCACCTCAGTAGTCCAGTAGTCACTGTGCTACCACCTCAGTAGTCCAGTAGTAACTGTGCTACCACCTCAGTAGTCCAGTAGTCACTGTGCTACCACCTCAGTAGTCCAGCACTCACTGTGCTACCACCTCAGTAGTCTAGTAGTCACTGTGCTACCATCTCAGTAGTCTAGTAGTCACTGTGCTACCACCTCATTAGGCCAGTAGTCACTGTGCTACCACCTCAGTAGGCCAGTAGTCACTGTGGTACCACCTCAGTACGCCAGTAGTCACTGTGGTACCACCTCAGTAGTCTAGTAGTCACTGTGCTAGTACCTCAGTAATATAGTAGTCACTGTGCTAGTACCTCAGTAATTCAGTATACTAGTCATTGTGCTAGTACCTCAGTAGTCCAGTATAGAAGTCATTGTGCTAGTACCTCAGTAGTCCAGTATAGTAGTCATTGTGCTAGTACCTCAGTAATACAGTATAGCAGTCATTGTGCTAGTACCTCAGTAATTCATTAATCTCAGTAATCCAGTAATCTCAGTAATACAGTATAGTAGTCATTGTGCTAGTACCTCAGTAATCCAGTATAGTAGTCATTGTGCTAGTACCTCAGTAGTCCAGTATAGTAGTCATTGTGCTAGTACCTCAGTAATCCAGTATAGTAGTCATTGTGCTAGTACCTCAGTAATTCAGTATAGTAGTCATTGTGCTAGTTCCTCAGTAATCCAGTAGTCATTGTGGTAGTACCTCAGCAATCCAGTATAGTAGTCATTGTGCTAGTACCTCAGTAGTCCAGTATAGTAGTAACTCTGCTAGTACCTCAATGACTATACTGGTTGTGAATCCCTTTAACTGTAAAATTGCTGATGTGCTAGAAGAGCCTGAAGGATTGGCAGAGGCATTTCTTGAAGCACGCACTGAATTTCAGAACAACGCAGATGTGTCCTTTTTTGGATGTCAAGAGTTGCAGAGGCTTTCAAACTTGCACATGAGGAAGCGATAAAAATACCGCTGCAGTTTGCAACTACCTCTCTTTGCGAACAAGGATTTTCCACTCTAACTTAAAAATAAAGTCCAGAAATCGGTTTAACGCTGAAGACAGTATCCAAATTGCGCTGACATTATAAAGTCCTAATTTTGATGATGCTGTATCAAAAATTAAACATCATCTCTCCAAGACCTGTAGTGAAAATATTTTCGATGAAATTCTTTGGTTCCCTAATAAGATTTTTATTAAATTTGTCTGTTACTATAATTCATTTCATGCAGATTTTACTATTTTATTAATTTTGTGTTTTACTTTTAAAGTTGCTTTATCGAGTATAATACATACTTTTTAGCTTGTATGACTGTATTCATCATACAAATGGATTCAATAAACTATATTGAATTTGAAGGCTCCTTGTGTTTTCCGGATTCTGTTGATTTTCGAGTCAAGTGGGTAATTAGGCTATACACAAATTTGTTGTGGGGTTTTCAAAAAAGTTCGCTGACCTCTGTCTTATAGGTTTTGCAGGGGTCCCTTGGACAGTTGCTTGCTACATGATTGACGATGGGGGGGGGGGAATATGAACTGTGCTGGCTTCAGCAAGTTTTGCTTATACTATTGAAAAAGACTCTGCATTATGTCTCTACTCACAGAGGATACATCAAGACACTTCGTTTCTCAAATCAAGTCAGGAACTCAGACTGGAAAAAAAATGACTCACAGGCTAGACTCTTACCAGAGGAACTATTTGAGTGATTTGTTACAGAGCAAAAAAAAAAAAAAAAAAAAATAGTGAGGATTATCGTATTCATCACATTCTGATTATAGGCTTTTCAAAATGTTCTGGTGTTTTTGCTATAGATTATGCTAAAACTGGTACTGACTGTCCAGTCATGGACCAGAGCACGAAAACCTCTTGGACATGGAAAAGTTTTGGTAAAAGAGATGCTCCGAATGGGAATCTGGATAACGCATTACTGTTTGCTGATAGAAGCGATATAGAAAGAGAAGCATATGCAGATGACTGTACACTAATATTCACTTATCCAAGAGAAGAAATACCAGCTGCTCTAAGCTACATCAATCACCAGCTAAGAGCTATATCAGCTTGGGGAAATAGATGGCAAGTAACATTTGCACTTGAGAAAACGCAAATGACGATGGTCTCTAGGCACCATGATGGTAATGCTGGTGCAGTAGTAAGGATGAATGGGAGGGTGCTGGAACCTGGGGAAGAAGTTGATATCCTTGGGGTGAAATTTGACTCCAAACTGACCATGAAGACCATGTTGTAAATCTTGCAAACAAGGCAGCCAGGAAGCTTACAGCACTTCGCCGTATCTCGCATCTGCTAGACAGTAGCGGTTGCAAGATTCTGTATGAGGCACAAGTACGCTCACACCTTGAGTATGCTCCACTTTCTTGGTTTGCCTGCTCTCCCCCCTCTCATCTGCGACTGCCTGACAGAACAGAGAACAGAGCAAGACGTCTCATCTCTCGCCTGAACCAATCCTGGATAGATCTGCCATTTCAGCAGAGCCTTCAACACAGGGGGGATGTGGGTGGCCTTACTGTTATGTACAAGGCCAATATTGTCAAAGTACCACACTTGGATCCAGTTCGAGGACAGCATGAAACAAGCTTTTATGCCACAAGACGGGCAGAAAGCAGCAACTTCACTCTGGCTGTACCCTTCTCCAGAACATCACTCCATCTGAGATCATATATACCCAGGATGACTTGAGTATGGAACACATTCGTACAGCATAATGATGTCAACGAGATAAAGTCAGTTGATCAAATGAAAATGCTGGCCCACAGATGGCTCCAACTTCATCCTGTTCCCTACTTTTATGTCTCATAACAATAAAAATGCTTTCAAATGAGCTGATGTAGGTAACAGCTCTTAGCTTGCCAATAAAGTTAGGAATCGTAAACCTGCAAATAGCTTGTCAATAAAACTAGGGATCCTTAACCTTGTCAAACCCTATGTATGTATGTATATATATATATATATATATATATATATATATATATATATATATATATATATATATATATATATATATATATATATATATATATATATATATAAAGAGATGATGACCTTTTCTCTGGTCGTCTTTTTATCTTCAGTTTAGGACGTGGAGTTTTCCCTGACACCCAAGTAGAGAATGTGGAACATTTAGTAAATACTGTAAAGAATTATAAATGCTTAGGCAATAAGACGAGCGAATAAGCGTATTGCCTAGTAATGCTGAGGTGGCGCAGTCCACTTCAGGCAAGATTTTAAATAATAATGAGCACTTGGGAAAAGTCAAAGACGTTTTGAAACCGGAACATTTTTTTGTACACCGATACATCAAAGAATATGTGGATTAATCATAATGTTTAGCGAGAGAGGTAGTTTTGTCAAGCCCATCAGTTGAAAGTATCTAGCTGATAAAAGCTATTTTATAAGAGATGCAGAAATAAATGGTTTTGAATATTTAGTTAAGTTCAGCCTCTCGAGTTGTATATGACATAGTAGTCTTGGCAATACATGTTTGAGAGTTATCTTTAAGGAGAAGAATTATCAATAGCAGATGAAGCGATATTAGATTCGCATGTAGATGAAATGGAAGTTTCTGCTAATGATAGAATAGGAGACCGAGATCAAATTTTTAACCTGGCTTCATGAGGTGAAAGAGAGGGTAAGTTGTTACAATTATAGTCTTCGCTCAGAAATACTTTAATAAAAGATTAAGGAAGCTAAGGAAAAAGGTAACACTGTCAGTGATGTGTCAGGAATACTAATTTAAATCGATAAAATAACTGGTGTTCTTCAAAACTCTGATTTAATCATAATTACCACAAGACTTTGTATGGGTACAACATGGCAATGAAATACAACGGAATTCTTCAAAGAGAAGGAGAGTAGAAAAGATCCGCATAGTTCTTCACCAATGAAGAATTGAGACACTTATGCAACACATGGGAATCTTTATTGAAGAAACGTTTCGCCACACAGTGGCTTCATCAGTCCAATACAAAGTAGAAATGGGTAAGGAGAGTAGAAGTATGAGGTAATCAGTCCCTCAACCTGGATTCGATGTGTTCAGTCCATCACTCTTGTAGTAAGTGCAGCATAGGGCCAGAGAGGTGGCTTATATACTGCGGTGAGATGAGTTGAAGCAGGAGGAAGCAGGAAGCAGTGGCAGGTCCCACTAAGATCCCGCCTCCTCCTGCTTCAACTCATCTCACCGCAGTATATAAGCCACCTCTCTGGCCCTATGCTGCACTTACTACAAGAGTGATGGACTGAACACATCGAATCCAGGTTGAGGGACTGATTACCTCATACTTCTACTCTCCTTACCCATTTCTACTTTGTATTGGACTGATGAAGCCACTGTGTGGCGAAACGTTTCTTCAATAAAGATTCCCATGTGTTGCATAAGTGTCTCAATTCTTCAACTTGTCGGTTTTCAAAACCATTCATCACATCTGTCAGACACTGCAACATCATGGAATCTTGGTACAAAGACTTCAACGCTTGCCCAAACCTTTGGACGATGACCTACTTACATTAGTGGCAGGTCCCACTAAGATCCCGCCTCCTCCTGCTTCAACTCATCTCACCGCAGTATATAAGCCACCTCTCTGGCCCTATGCTGCACTTACTACAAGAGTGATGGACTGAACACATCGAATCCAGGTTGAGGGACTGATTACCTCATACTTCTACTCTCCTTACCCATTTCTACTTTGTATTGGACTGATGAAGCCACTGTGTGGGGAAACGTTTCTTCAATAAAGATTCCCATGTGTTGCATAAGTGTCTCAATTCTTCAACTTGTCGGTTTTTAAAACCATTCATCACATCTGTCAGACACTGCAACATCATGGAATCTTGGTACAAAGACTTCAACGCTTGCCCAAACCTTTGGACGATGACCTACTTACATTAGTGGCAGGTCCCACTAAGATCCCGCCTCCTCCTGCTTCAACTCATCTCACCGCAGTATATAAGCCACCTCTCTGGCCCTATGCTGCACTTACTACAAGAGTGATGGACTGAACACATCGAATCCAGGTTGAGGGACTGATTACCTCATACTTCTACTCTCCTTACCCATTTCTACTTTGTATTGGACTGATGAAGCCACTGTGTGGCGAAACGTTTCTTCAATAAAGATTCCCATGTGTTGCATAAGTGTCTCAATTCTTCAACTTGTCGGTTTTCAAAACCATTCATCACTTCTTCACCAATGTTGGTTGCTTTTTTTCTCTCGAGATGTCAGTAGACCAGACAGCCGCACGGATCCTTTCTATTAGAACTGCCGTTGGAGTTAAAATAATAAACGGATCTGTTAACAAGGAAGAATTTGAATGCTTCACCAGAGAAAGTGCATATATCTCAGATATGGAGCAATTCATAGATGATACTCCTGTTCTTTCAAAAGAACAAGAGCTAGAAGAATGATTTAGGATTGTTCGTGGTAGATTACTTACAGCTGATAAGGACTTTTGGTGATGTGAACCGTTTGCAAGAAATCAGAGAAATATTTCAAGGGCTGAAAGCAACTGCACAGGAATTAGATATTCCCGTAATTGTCAAGAGCGGTTGAGACAAGAGACGACAAAAATCCATTATTGTCTGATTTAAGAGAAATTGACAGAATAGAACAAGATGCAGATGTTGTAATATTTATGTATAGAGAAGAATGCACCAGGAACGAGAGTACCTATAGATTGTGAAAAAAAACGCCGATTGGCAAGAAAGATATACTGCTAAAGTTAAGAACGCTGCAGAAGTTATTGTTACAAAACAAAGAAACGGATCTGTTGGTGGGTGTTCTTTGAGATTCAACACGTCAACGACAAATTTCTGTAATCTTGATAGCCTACACTGACTTTTTCTGAAATACCTGCTGGATGGCACTCCCTGTCGCCAGAGGAATTTTGTAATTTTTTAAAAAGCTACTCACAACAACACAGGCTGCAACTGCATCATCGATTGTCTCCCTTGTTCTTCTAATATCAACCTTTTCTAGCATTTTGTTTTCGACGCATGAAGAGAAACTCTGATCCTGGAAATATTATTTCATCGGCTTTTTTTTTTTTTAAGTTCTTGACTATATACTGATTTGGAGGTGATAATTTTCCATCCTGAATGGGTATCTGCATTACAGTATAATCAATGTTATATTCTCAATGTATTTTTCTGATCCGTAATTTTTATTACTTTGCAAGGAACAAAGACCGACTTGGACAAATGAGTTGATCCTATAAAAATTTTTTGCTACTGATGTCTAGGCAAAATAACTTTCATCCATTTCAATAAGTCTTTTACAGACGTTTCAATTTCTCCAAGTTTTCTGTTCATCTTTAAAGCTTTAGAAATTTTAATGAATTTCTAGCACTATAGCATCATCCATCAATATATAATTGTTCTTAATTTTGTAAATGAAGCAGCTGCAGTAAGTCTTTGTGCTGATTTTGTTTAATTACTTGAAAACTACCAGTTATAGGGGTTGCAAAGGACATCATTGTTAGGGATATTGATGCAACAGGCGGTGTTAACGGACTGGAGATTGACCCATCAAGTATTGATGATAAGATCCTCAATAAGAGTAAAGGCCTAACAATTTGGGGCCCATTAGCGAGTTGTTCGAGAGATAATTTGTTTTCTCTTATAAATATCTTCATATTTCTGAAACAGTAGTTGAAGATCTATTGCCAGAACAAAGTAACATGAACGCTGCTGTTGTTGCAGGTAAAAAAGTTAATACTAACTCTGTAGTGCTTGCAACTACGGCTTTTATAGGAGGAATAAGTCATCTAAGTGACAAAAGTTTCTCTTCAGGTAGATAGAGTGATACAGCCTCGGTAATACTAGCTAATACCGTTAGCAATATTGGGTTGGATGTGAAGCGTTTAAAGTCGAACACCAGCGAGGTTATGTAGGGATTCAGTATTTTCTTTTTTTATTTTGAAGCGTCAGAAAAGTGGTGAATTTCTGATTTAATTGAAACTGTTAGAGTTCCCCAGATAGTGAGTTACGTAACACATACAAACCAAAAAATCAATGACATTGTAAAAAACATATATATATATATATATATATATATATATATATATATATATATATATATATATATATATATATATATATATATATATATATATATGTATATATATTTTGTTTATTAATAAATGTTCACATAGATAAAACATATATAGGGGGTGGTAGGAGAAGAAAATATTCAAACAGCTCCGGGGAGAACCTTGAGTTTTCTCTGAGGTACGTTTATTGTCTTCTCTGAGGATGAGGGTCCCCATTCCAGCTATAGAGGTGGTACTTCCCTATATATTTAACAATATATATATATATATATATATATATATATATATATATATATATATATATATATATATATCTATATATATATATATATATATATATGTCGTGCCGAATAGGCAGAACTTGAGATCTTGGCTTAAATAGCAACGCTTATCTTGCGATATAGGACAAGTGAAAATTTGTGTATGCAATAATTTCGCCAAAATCATTCTGAACCTAACGAAAAAAATATATTTCACTGTGTTTGTTTAGTATTAAATTATTGTAAACAAATCTAAAATATATTTAGTTGGGTTAGGCTAAAATAAATTGTTCTTGTTATAATAAGGTTAGGTAAGTTTTCTAAGATTCTTTTAGTGCAAAATTATAAATTTTTACATTAACATTAATGAAAAAAATATATCTTTAAGAGTATAAGAAAATTTTTTAGAATGGACTTAATTTTAAATGAGTTCTTGCTAATTGACCAGTTTTACATATTCGGCACTACAAATATATATATATATATATATATATATATATATATATATATATATATATATATATATATATATATATATATATATATATATATATATATTATATTATTAACACATCAGCCGATTCCCACCAAGGCAGGGTGGCCCGAAAAAGACAAACTTTCATCATTCACCCCATCGCTATCTTGCCTGAGGGGGGCTTTACACTACAGTTATAAAACTGCAGACACTGTATTTGCCATCTCCAGGACTCAAGTCCGGCCTGCCGGTTTCCCTGAATCCCTTCATAAATGTTAAATGATAACAAAAAGATTAGGTAACGAAAGATTGGATATCAGATTGGAGGGAGAGAGTATGGAGAAGGTGAAAGTGTTCAGATATTTAAGAGTGAACGTGTCAGCAGATGGGTCTATGAAGGATGAGGTGAATCACAGAACTGTTGTGGGGAAAAAGTTGAGTGGTGCACTTAGTAGTCTGTGGAGGCAAAGAACTTTGTCCATGGAAGCAAAGAGGGGAATGTATGAGAGTAAAGTTGTACCAACACACTTGTATGGGTGTGAAGCATGGGTGATAAATGTTGCAACAAGGATAAGGCTGGAGGCAGTGGAGATGTCATGTCTGAGGGCAATGTGTGGTGTGAATATAATGCAGAGAATTCGTCGTTTGGAAATTAGAAAAAGGTGTGGGATTAGCAAAACTATTATCCAGAGGGCTGAGGAGGGGTTGTTAAGGTGGTTCGGACATGTAGAGAGAATGGAACAAAACAGAATGACTTTGAGAGTGTATAAATATGTAGTGGAGGGAAGGCAGGGTAGGGGTCGGCCTAGGAAGGGTTGGACGGAGGGAGTTTGTGTGCGAGGGGTTTGAACTTCCAGCAAGCGTGCGTGAGCGTATTTGATAGGAGTGAATGGAGACAAATGATCTTTAATACTTGACGTGCTGTTGGAGTGTGAGCAAAGTAACATTTATATACATACATATATATATATATATATATATATATATATATATATATATATATATATATATATTATATATATATATATATAATGTCATGCCGAATAGGTAAAACTGGTCAATTTGCAGGAACTCATTTAAAATTAAGTCCTTTCTAAAATTTTCTCATTTATGTTAATGTAAATTTAATAATTTTGCACCAGAAGAATCTTAGCAACACTCCTCTTGCCGAATGGGGCAAGCGAAAATTTGTGTATCCAATAATTTTGCAAAAAATCATTCTGAACCTAACGACAAAAATATACCATACCTCCGGCCGGGATTGAACCCGCGGTCATAGAGTCTCAAAACTCCAGCCCGTCGCGTTAGCCACTAGACCAGCTAGCCACAATAAGATTCATCCAACTAGGTATATTTCTACACCATAGGAAGGTTAGCACAGGCACCTCTGTGACCACAAATGCAAGTTTTTACAGACGATAAATTGAATGGATGATAAATTGAATGGATGGTTCCACACTGTTCAGACTATTCCTGAGATTATCTGGGTTGAATAGTGATGGGCCAGTCAACAGAATATCGTCCAAATAACGACGCTATGTGACCGTTGTGGATATGATGCTGATGAAATCTCTCGGCCTCCGAGAGATTTTATATACAGATTCGCGAGAATGGAACTGATTAGTGAACCGGCAATGCCAGCTGTTCCTATATTATCAAACGCTGCTGGATCACGGAACTGTTACCAGAAGATACTCCAAGTAACTTAAAAAGCGCATAGCTCTGCAACAGTACATAATTTTTTATGACCTCGTATTGAAAAAAATGGTGGCACCCAAGTCCACTCCCACGCACTTGACACACTCAGAACCTCCTTCCCCATTACCACTACGACTTCACCTAGAAGAAAGAATTCTTCCACACTGCAAGAATTATGGAACTGCTAACTGGGGCCGGACACATTAGATCCACGTTGGTGAGAGACAAACTACAGAAACATAAATAGGACATACCATAGACAATGGAAAGACGCAGGCAGACCTTATATCAACAACAACCTATCATCCAGGCCACTATCATCCAGACCGATATCCAACACTGAAACCTCAGACCACAGCCCAGATATCTACTTCGCTTCAGGTATTCACAAGACGATAGACATCGACACGATTTTAGGAAAGATTTTATCGCGGGCATCAAAGCCGTCTCACTTTTACAACCCACTAAACCAACACTACCACAACCCTACATAACAGTAGTGGACCGTACAACACCTGGGGTGTGGCAGGCGAGGAGGAGGAGGAGGAGGAGGAGAAGAACAGAATGGAGAAGTAGGAGAGGAAGAAGAAGAAATAAGAGAAGGGGAGAAGTAAGGGGAGAAGAAACACCGCTCTGTGGTGCAGTGGTCAACATTGCTCTGTGGTGCAGTGGTCAACACTGGTCTGTGGTGCAGTGGTCAAGACTGGTCTGTGGTACAGTGGTCAACACTGCTCTGTGGTACAGTGGTCAACACTGGTCTGTGGTGTAGTGGTGAACACTGCTCTGTGGTGCAATGGTCAACACTAGTCTGTAGTGCAGTGGTCAACACTGCTCTGTGGTGCAGTGGTCAACACTGCTCTGTAGTGCAGTGGTCAACACTGCTCTGTGGTACAGTGATCAACACTGGTCTATGGTAAAGTGGTCAAGACTGGTCTGTGGTACAGTGGTCAATACTGCTCTGTGGTGCAGTGGTCAAGACTGGCCTGTGGTAAAGTGGTCAACACTGCTCTGTGGTACAGTGATCAACACCGGTCTATGGTAAAGTGGTCAAGACTGGTCTGTGGTACAGTGGTCAACACTGCTCTGTGGTGCAGTGGTCAACATTGCTCTGTGGTGCTGTGGTCAACACTGCTCTGTGGTGCAGTGGTCAACACTGGTCTGTAGTGCAGTGCTCAACACTGCTCTGTGGTGCAGTGGTTAACACTGCTCTGTGGTGCAATGGTCAACACTGGTCTGTAGTGCAGTGGTCAACACTGCTCTGTGGTGCAGTGGTCAACACTGCTCTGTAGTGCAGTGGTCAACACTGCTCTGTGGTACAGTGATCAACACTGTTCTATGGTAAAGTGGTCAAGACTGGTCTGTGGTACAGTGGTCAACACTGCTCTGTGGTGCAGTGGTCAAGACTGGCCTGTGGTACAGTGGTCAACACTGCTCTGTGGTACAGTGATCAACACTGGTCTATGGTAAAGTGGTCAAGACTGGTCTGTGGTACAGTGGTCAATACTGCTCTGTGGTGCAGTGGTCAACATTGCTCTGTGGTGCTGTGGTCAACACTGCTCTGTGGTGCAGTGGTCAACACTGGTCTGTAGTGCAGTGCTCAACACTGCTCTGTGGTGCAGTGGTCAACACTGGTCTGTGGTATAGTGGTCAACACAGGTCTGTGGTACAGTGGTCAACACTGGTCTGTGGTGCAGTGGTCAACACTGCTCTTTGGTGCAGTGGTCAAGACTGGTCTGTGGTACAGTGGTCAACACTGGTCTGTGGTACAGTGGTCAACACTGGTCTGTGGTGCAGTGGTCAACACTGCTCTTTGGTGCAGTGGTCAAGACTGGTCTGTGGTACAGTGGTCAACACTGGTCTGTGGTACAGTGGTCAAGACTCGTCTGTGGTACAGTGGTCAACACTGGTCTGTGGTGCAGTGGTCAAGACTGGTCTGTGGTACAGTGGTCAACACTGGTCTGTTGTACAGTGGTCAACATTGGTCTGTGGTTCAGTGGTCAACATTGGTCTGTGGTTCAGCGGCCAACATTGGTCTGTGGTACAGTGGCCAACACTGGTCTGTGGTACAGTGGTCAACACTGCTCTGTGGTACAGTGGTCAACATTAGTCTGTGGTTCAGTGGTCAACATTGGTCTGTGGTACAGTGGTCAACATTGGTCTGTGGTTCAGTGGTCAACATCGGTCTGTGGTACAGTGGTCAACACTGCTCTGTGGTTCAGTGGTCAACACTGCTCTGTGGTACAGTGGTCAACACTGCTCTGTGGTTCAGTGGTCAACATTGGTCTGTGGTACGATGGGCAGCACTGGTCTGTGGTACAGTGGTCAGCACTGCTCTGTGGTTCAGTGGTCAACACTGCTCTGTGGTACAGTGGTCAACAGTGGTCTGTGGTACAGTGGTCAACACTGCTCTGTGGTTCAGTGGTCAACATTGGTCTGTGGTACAATGGTCAACACTGCTCTGTGGTAGAGTGGTCAGCACTGGTCTGTGGTACAGTGGTCAGCACTGCTCTGTGGTTCAGTGGTCAACACTGCTCTGTGGTTCAGTGGTCAACATTGGTCTGTGGTACAATGGTCAACACTGCTCTGTGGTAGAGTGGTCAACATTGGTCTGTGGTACAATGGTCAACACTGCTCTGTGGTAGAGTGGTCAACATTGGTCTGTGGTACAGTGGTCAGCACTGCTCTGTGGTTCAGTGGTCAACACTGCTCTGTGGTAGAGTGGTCAACACTGGTCTGTGGTACAGTGGTCAACACTGCTCTGTGGTTCAGTGGTCAACATTGGTCTGTGGTACAATGGTCAACACTGCTCTGTGGTAGAGTGGTCAACATTGGTCTGTGGTACAGTGGTCAACACTGCTCTGTGGTTCAGTGGTCAACACTGCTCTGTGGTACAGTGGTCAACACTGGTCTGTGGTACAGTGGTCAACACTGGTCTGTGGTACAATGGTCAACACTGCTCTGTGGTTCAGTGGTCAACATTGGTCTGTGGTACAGTGGTCAACACTGTTCTGTAGTTCAGTGGTCAACACTGCTCTGTGGTACAGTGGTCAACACTGGTCTGTGGTACAGTGGTCAACACTGCTCTGTGGTACAGTTGTCAACACTGCTCTGTGGTACAGTGGTCAACATTGGTCTGTGGTACAGTGGACAACACTGCTCTGTGGTACAGTGGTCAACACTGCTCTGTGGTACAGTGGTCAACACTGGTCTGTGGTACAGTTGTCAACACTGCTCTGTGGTTCAGTGGTCAAGACTAGTCTGTGGTACAGTTTTCAACACTGCTTTGTGGTACAGTTGTCAACACTGATCTGTGGTACAGTTGTCAACACTGCTCTGTGGTACAGTTGTCAACACTGCTCTGTGGTACAGTTGTCAACACAGCTCTGTGGTACAGTTGTCAACACTGCTCTGTGGTACAGTTGTCAACACAGCTCTGTGGTACAGTTGTCAACACTGCTCTGTGGTACAGTGGTCAACACTGCTCTGTGGTACAGTGGTCAACACTGCTCTGTGGTACAGTGGTCAACACTGCTCTGTGGTACAGTGGTCAACACTGCTCTGTGGTACAGTGGTCAACACTGCTCTGTGGTACAGTGGTCAACACTGCTCTATGGTACAGTGGTCAACATTGCTCTGTGGTACAGTGGTTAACACTGGTCTGTGGTACAGTTGTCAACACTGGTCTGTGGTACAGTTGTCAACACTGCTCTGTGGTACAGTTGTCAACACTGCTCTGTGGTACAGTGGTCAACACAGCTCTGTGGTACAGTTGTCAACACGGCTCTGTGGTACAGTTGTCAACACTGCTCTATGGTACAGTGGTCAACACTGTGGTACATTGGTCAATACTGTGGTACAGTGGTCAACACTGTGGTACAGTGGTCAACACTGTGGTACAGTGATCAACACTGTGGTACAGTGGTCAACACTGTGGTACAGTTGTCAACACTGCTCTATGGTACAGTGGTCAACACTGTGGTACAGTGGTCAACACTGTGGTACAGTGGTCAACACTGTGGTACAGTGGTCAACACTGTGGTACAGTGATCAACACTGTGGTACAGTGGTCAACACTGTGGTACAGTGGTCAACACTGTGGTACAGTGGTCAACACTGTGGTACAGTGGTCAACACTGTGGTACAGTGGTCAACACTGTGGTACAGTGGTCAACACTGTGGTACAGTGATCAACACTGTGGTACAGTGGTCAACACTGTGGTACAGTGGTCAATACTGTGGTACAGTATTCAATACTGTGGTACAGTGGTCAACACTGTGGTACAGTGATCAACACTGTGGTACAGTGGTCAACACTGTGGTACAGTGGTCAACACTGTGGTACAGTGATCAACACTGTGGTACAGTGGTCAACACTGTGGTACAGTGATCAACACTGTGGTACAGTGGTCAACACTGTGGTACAGTGGTCAACACTGTGGTACAGTGATCAACACTGTGGTACAGTGGTCAACACTGTGGTACAGTGATCAACACTGTGGTACAGTGGTCAACACTGTGGTACAGTGGTCAACACTGTGGTACAGTTGTCAACACTGTGGTACAGTGGTCAACACTGTGGTACAGTGGTCAACACTGTGGTACAGTGATCAACACTGTGGTACAGTGGTCAACACTGTGGTAGAGTGATCAACACTGTGGTACAGTGGTCAACACTGTGGTACAGTGGTCAACACTGTGGTACAGTGGTCAACACTGTGGTACAGTGGTCAACACTGTGGTACAGTGGTCAACACTGTGGTACAGTGGTCAACACTGTGGTACAGTGGTCAACACTGTGGTACAGTGATCAACACTGTGGTACAGTGGTCAACACTGTGGTACAGTGGTCAACACTGTGGTACAGTGGTCAATACTGTGGTACAGTGGTCAACACTGTGGTACAGTGATCAACACTGTGGTACAGTGGTCAACACTGTGGTACAGTGGTCAACACTGTGGTACAGTGATCAACACTGTGGTACAGTGGTCAACACTGTGGTACAGTGATCAACACTGTGGTACAGTGGTCAACACTGTGGTACAGTGGTCAACACTGTGGTACAGTTGTCAACACTGTGGTACAGTGGTCAACACTGTGGTACAGTGGTCAACACTGTGGTACAGTGATCAACACTGTGGCACAGTGGTCAACACTGTGGTACAGTGATCAACACTGTGGTACAGTGGTCAACACTGTGGTACAGTGGTCAACACTGTGGTACAGTGGTCAACACTGTGGTACAGTGGTCAACACTGTGGTACAGTGGTCAACACTGTGGTACAGTGGTCAACACTGTTGTACAGTGATCAACACTGTGGTACAGTGATCAACACTGTGGTACAGTTGTCAACACTGTGGTACAGTTGTCAACACAGCCGCCACTAAAGCAGCGGCCTCAGGTTCAACTCCTGACGGAACAATACTTTATATTTTTCCTGTTGTTTGTTTTCGACTGATAGACAATTTATGTTAATATTTTCAACAATTTATGTGAAATATTCATCACTGTTCTCCCGGGAATGTATTATCTATGTATCTAAATTAATTTGTTTTCATTTGTGTCGCCGCATAAGGGAATTTATTAACTTTTGTGTAGATGAGTTTCAGTGTGTTAATTTATTTTCCACGTCCTTGATAACTGTAATAAAAATTAATAAGTTTTTTCACTTCACTTTTATTTTCAAGTCTGGCAAAGATCAGCAACAGCAGCAGGAGGAGGAAGAGGAGGAAGAGGAGGAGGAGGAGGAGGAGGAAGAGGAGGAGGAGGAGGAAGAGGAGGAGGAAGAGGAAGAGGAGGAGGAAGAGAAGGAAGAGAAGGAAGAGGAGGAAGAGGAGGAGGAAGAGAAGGAAGAGGAGGAAGAGGAGGAGGAAGAGGAGGAGGAAGAGGAGGAGGAAGAGGAGGAGGAAGAGGAAGAGGAGGAGGAGGAGGAGGAGGAGGAGGAGGAAGAGGAGGAGGAAGAGAAGGAAGAGGAGGAAGAGAAGGAAGAGGAGGAGGAAGAGGAGGAGGAAGAGGAGGAGGAAGATGAGGAGGAAGAGGAAGAGAAGAAAGAGGAGGAGGAAGAGGAGGAGGAAGAGGAAGAGAAGAAAGAGGAGGAGGAAGAGGAGGAGGAAGAGGAAGAGAAGAAAGAGGAGGAGGAAGAGGAGGAGGAAGAGGAAGAGAAGAAAGAGGAGGAAGAGGAGGAGGAAGAGGAAGAGAAGAAAGAGGAGGAAGAGGAGGAAGAGGAAGAGAAGAAAGAGGAGGAGGAAGAGGAGGAGGAAGAGGAAGAGAAGAAAGAGGAGGAGGAAGAGGAGGAGGAAGAGAAGGAAGAGGAGGAAGTGAAGGAAGAGGAGGAAGAGAAGGAAGAGGAGGAGGAAGAGGAGGAGGAAGAGGAGGAGGAAGATGAGGAGGAAGAGGAAGAGAAGAAAGAGGAGGAAGAGGAGGAGGAAGAGGAAGAGAAGAAAGAGGAGGAGGAAGAGGAGGAGGAAGAGGAAGAGAAGAAAGAGGAGGAGGAAGAGGAGGAGGAAGAGGAAGAGAAGAAAGAGGAGGAGGAAGAGGAGGAGGAAGAGGAAGAGAAGAAAGAGGAGGAGGAAGAGGAGGAGGAAGAGGAAGAGAAGAAAGAGGAGGAGGAAGAGGAAGAGAAGAAAGAGGAGGAGGAAGAGGAAGAGAAGAAAGAGGAGGAGGAAGAGGAGGAGGAAGAGGAAGAGAAGAAAGAGGAGGAGGAAGAGGAAGAGGAAGAGAAGAAAGAGGAGGAGGAAGAGGAAGAGAAGAAAGAGGAGGAGGAAGAGGAGGAGGAAGAGGAAGAGAAGAAAGAGGAGGAGGAAGAGGAGGAGGAAGAGGAAGAGAAGAAAGAGGAGGAGGAAGAGGAGGAGGAAGAGGAAGAGAAGAAAGAGGAGGAGGAAGAGGAGGAGGAAGAGGAAGAGAAGAAAGAGGAGGAGGAAGAGGAGGAGGAAGAGGAAGAGAAGAAAGAGGAGGAGGAAGAGGAGGAGGAAGAGGAAGAGAAGAAAGAGGAGGAGGAAGAGGAGGAGGAAGAGGAAGAGAAGAAAGAGGAGGAGGAAGAGGAGGAGGAAGAGGAAGAGAAGAAAGAGGAGGAGGAAGAGGAGGAGGAAGAGGAAGAGAAGAAAGAGGAGGAGGAAGAGAAGGAAGAGGAGGAGGAAGAGAAGAAAGAGGAGGAGGAAGAGGAGGAGGAAGAGGAAGAGAAGAAAGAGGAGGAGGAAGAGGAAGAGAAGAAAGAGGTGGTGGTGGTTCTGAAACTCAGTTAAGCATATTATCACTCACGTTTATACATCTCTACAAACACACAGTCTCACAAACACACACACACACACAGTCACACAGTCACAAACACACACACACACAGTTACACACACACACACACACACACACACACACACACATACAAAGACTGAAAACCTCACTCAAGGAAAAAGATCTGGGGGTGAGTATAACACCGAGCATATCTCCTGAGGCGCACATCAATCAGATAACTGCTGCAGCGTACGGGCGCCTGGCAAACCTACGGATAGCGTTCCGATACCTCAGTATTATTCGTTCAAGAGTCGGTATACCATTTACGTCACGCCCATACTGGAGTATGCAGCACCAGTTTGGAATCCACACCTAGTCAAGCACGTCCAGAAATTAGAGAGAGTGCAAAGGTTTGCAACAAGGTTAGTCCCAGAGCTACGGGGATTGTCCTACGAAGGAAGGTTGAGGGAAATCGGCCTGACGACACTGGAGGACAGGAGGGTCAGGGGAAACATAATAACGACATATAAAATACTGCGCGGAATAGACAAGGTGGACAAAGACGGGAGGTTCCAGAGAAGGGACACAGACACAAGAGGTCACAATTGGAAGTTGAAGACTCAGATGAATCAAAGGGATGTTAGGAAGTATTTCTTCAGTCATAGAGTAGTCAGGCCGTGGAATAGCCTAGAAAGTGACGTAGTGGAGGCGGGAACC
>NC_091308.1:44276421-44448921 GCF_038502225.1 Cherax quadricarinatus | reverse complement strand
TATACCAGACTTTACTTATTTTCTTATTCACACTTGTAGGTATATTTTACCACTTACATACATTTATGTGGGCATATGTGTGATACAGAGAAGTGAATGTGTTGTTGTATGTGTAGGTTGTATATGTGGAGACAAGTAAATGAGGTTGAAAACATGTGGGTGTTTACTAGTGTGGATCTTTGCATGAGATGAAAGTACAAACTATTAATAACAAAAATGAACACTGGTTATGATGTACAACTTTTTCACTGAAGTAGACAAATAGATAAACACACGGACATTTATCTACATACAATATAACATTCATAAATATACTTAACTACATAATTGAGAAAATGTATTTAATATAGATATATAATACAATATAAATAAAAGTTCAAGTTTTTCTTAATTAGCCTCCTCGGTGGCCGAGTTGTGTAGCAGCTTGGTCCCGTCTAGATGGTCTACGGTCGCCGCTGTCTCGGTGCATGTAATTACCGGACGCAGTTTTCTGTGTGTCCCTTCCGGTAATTCCACCAACCTGGACAGTCTCTACCGTAGACCAGCTAGACAAGACCAAGTTTCCACCCAATAAGATCACTGAGGGTGGCGAAAACCGCCGACTTTGGGGAAGTGGAGAAGGGGAGACATCCGGGAGCGAACGGATGGATTCCTGGATCCATAAACCTGGGGAAGGCGAGCTGTTGAGGCTGACCTTGGGGAAGTGAGGAAGGGAAGACATCCGGGAGCGAACGGATGGCTTCCTGGATACATGGACCTGGGGAAGGCATGAATACTGCAGTTGAGGTTGACCTTAGGGAAGTGAGGAAGGGAAAACATCTGAGGGGACACAGATGGATTCCTGGACACATGAACCTGGGTGAGGCATGAATACCGATAGTTGAGGTTGACCTTAGGGAAGTGAGGAAGGGAAAACATCTGAGGGGACACAGATGGATTCCTGGACACATGAACCTGGGGAAGGCATGAATACCGATAGTTGAGGCTGACCTTAGGGAAGTGAGGAAGGGAAAACATCTGAGGGGACACAGATGGATTCCTGGACACATAAACCTGGGGAAGGCATGAATACCGATAGTTGAGGTTGACCTTAGGGAAGTGAGGAAGGGAAAACATCTGAGGGGACACAGATGGATTCCTGGATACATGAACCTGGGGAGGCATGAATACCGATAGTTGAGGTTGACCTTGGGGAAGTGAGGAAGGGGAAACAACCGGAGGCGGACGGATGGATTCCTGGATACCTGAACCTGGGGAATACATGAATACTGCAGTTGAGGCTGACCCTGGAGAAGTGGGGAAGGGAAAACATCTGAGGGGACACAGATGTATTCCTGGACACATGAACCTGGGGAAGGCATGAATACCGATAGTTGAGGTTGACCTTAGGGAAGTGAGGAAGGGAAAACATCTGAGGGGACACAGATGGATTCCTGGATACATGAACCTGGGGAAGGCATGAATACCGATAGTTGAGGCTGACCTTAGGGAAGTGAGGAAGGGAAACATCTGGAGGCGGACGGATAGATTCCTGGATACATGAACCTGGAGAAGACATGAATACTGCAGTTGAGGCTGACCCTGGAGAAGTGGGCAAGGGAAAACATCTGAGGGGACACAGATGGATACCTGGACACATGAACCTGGGGGAGGCATGAATACTGGATTGCTGAGGCTGAGCTTGGAGAAATGGGGAAAGGAAAACATCCGGAGGCGGACGGATGGATTCCTGGATACATGAACCAGCCTCCAGGCTGGAAGCCAGATCTGAGAGAGAGGCGAGGCTGACCTTAGGGAAGTGGGGAAGGGGAGACATCCGGGGGCCCACGGTTGGATGCCTGGACACATGAACCTGGGGAAGGCAAGGGGGGGGGGTGGACCCTAAAGACGAACCACTGGCCTCCACGTGGCAGGGTCTGGTAACTCAGAGGTAACTCTGAGGCTGACAGTGGTCGCAAATAAATTTTGTTATTAATAATTATAATTAGTGATTTCTTAATCTGGTTCAATGTTATGTAATACAAGTACATATTGAGTGTGAAGAAATAATTAAGACCTACAGACCAGAAATCACAAAAACATACACACATACACTCACACATACACACATGCTCATACACTATTACGATGTTCCATAGGATTTCTAAAGTATTTATGGCATTAGTCTAGGGGATCTTCAGTATGTAATATACACATGGGAAATCGTAATAAGAAATTATATGTTACGGAGATAGAAAAATTCAGAAAATATCTCTTTTAATAAATGTATATTACTTTATGGTTTAAAGGTATTTTAATGGTAACTTTTACTTATCAATTAGATATAAACACTTCAACAGACTTATAATCATATATTGTTACATTCTAGCTGAATGGGTAGATTTGATATAGATAGTCAATTTCCCGAGACGATCTGTGCAACACAGGAGAGCTTCTAAGTGAAAGTGTCACATGTAGTTGCATTTTCGGGAGACTAAGGAATAAAGCTATTCTCCAGGTAGTCTCTTAATCAAAGTAAATGAGCAGAAAAGGAAGACCTTCTTGAGACTGAGAGAGGTGTTGTACTGCCTGCTCTACTCCACTCACCTCTGACGTAAGCTTGCGTCAGGCGAGTAGTAACCAGAGGTGAGGTCATAAATGGTTATCATCACTGGTAAATGATGCATCAGCGCAAAATACACACACACACACACACACACACACACACACACACACACACATACACACACACACACACACACGCACACACACATACACACACACACACACACACACACACACACACATACTATACACAACAGGCTAAGTATACGTCGACAAGTGCCTTTGAATGCCTGTACAAACACTCACAAAGAAGTCATACAAACAAGCAGACATACATACAAGCAGACACATGCACACACAAGCAGGCATACACACACACACACAAGCAGGCATTAACACACACACAAACACACAGACACAGTCACACACACACACACACAGTAACACACACACAAACAGTCTCACACACACACACACAGTCTCTCACACACACACAGTCAAACACACACACATTCACACACACAGTCACACACACACACACACACACACACACACACACACACACACACACACACACACACACACACACACACACACACACACACACAGTCACACACACACACACACAGTCCCACACACACACACACACACACGCGCACACACACACACACACACACACACACACACACACACACACACACACACACACACAGTCACACACACACAGTCACACACACACACGATTTTCTCATTTTTTCACATGTATAAACACTCATACACATGGACGGACATTTCAAGCCAAACCCCCATAGAACAGACTAATAAATACACAAACAGATGTTCACATTCACATGACATTATCTGAAGTCTTCCAGATCGTTGTTAAAATTAAACAGTATAGTCAATGTATGGAAATTTAGCATTTTCTCGGGAAAAAATATATATATATATATAAGATATCCTTTGAGAAGGATGAAAATATGTGAAGAAATAGCAAATATGAGACGCTTGAGAATCTATCAAATGTGTTTAATGATCATCTTGTGAAGGATGGTTTAAATGGAAATAATTAATTAATTGAATAATTCTGTCTCAAATGTCACACATACACTTCTCTCCTCTCTACTATAATAACAAAAAAATAAATTCGACACCATAAATGCAAAACAAAAACTCTTGAGGATGATAATAAAAAGTATTTACTGTGAAGTGTTGGTCTCTTGATAAAAGAATTTTAATGATGGTTTGTGTAGTCTGGTAAGTACACATCTTTGTTGATGTTCCCCATACTACTTTATATTGTGATGTGCTGTGATGTGTGAATGTTGTGGTACACTATCTTGTGTTGTGATGTGTGAATGTTGTGGTACACTGTCTTGTGCTGTGATGTGTGAATGTTGTGGTACACTATCTTGTGTTGTGATGTGTGAATGTTGTGGTACACTGTCTTGTGTTGTGATGTGTGAATGTTGTGGTACACTGTCGTGTGTTGTAATGTGTGAATGTTGTGGTACACTGTCTTGTGTTGTAATGTGTGAATGTTGTGGTACACTGTCTTGTGTTGTGATGTGTGAATGTTGTGGTACACTGTCTTGTGTTGTGATGTGTGAATGTTGTGGTACACAGTCTTGTGTTGTAATGTGTGAATGCTGTGGTACACAGTCTTGTGTTGTGATGTGTGAATGTTGTGGTACACTGTATTGTGTTGTGATGTGTGAATGTTGTGGTACACTGTCTTGTGTTGTAATGTGTGAATGCTGAGGTACACTATCTTGTGTTGTGATGCGTGAATGTTGTGGTACAGTCTTGTGTTGTGATGTGTGAATGTTGTGGTACACTGTCTTGTGTTGTGATGTGTGAATGTTGTGGTACACTATCTTGTGTTGTGCTGTTCGTATATTATAGGAGGGAATGTCATGAGAATACTGGTAATGCCTTGAGAATACTGGGAATGTCTTGAGAATACTGGTAATGTCTTGAGAATACTGGTAATGCCTTGAGAATACTGGGAATGTCTTGAGAATACTGGTAATGTCTTGAGAATACTAGGAATGTCCTGAGAATACTGGGAATGTCTTGAGAATACTGGGAATGTCTTGAGAATACTGGGAATGTCTTGAGAATACTGGGAATGTCTTGAGAATACTGGGAATGTCTTGAGAATACTAGGAATATCTTGAGAATACTGGGAATGCCTTGAGAATACTGGGAATGTCTTGAGAATACTGGAAATGTCCTGAGAATACTGGGAATGTCTTGAGAATACTGGGAATATCTTGAGAATACTGGGAATGTCTTCAAAATACTCAAAACTATCATTCCCATCGTTTTTATTCAAATTACAGGAATGTATTGAAATTTTATTTTGCAGAATTTAACAACGTATGTGATAGTAAAGAAATGCTGTTGAGAATGTGCGTGAGTTTGTGTCATGGAGTGTGATGTGTGTTCGTATGTAAAAACTTCATGTTGACATACATGTTTAAATGATTAAAGATTGTGGACATTGGTGTATGTATTTTAATAAGATACAAAATGCAGCTTAGGGCATTTATTGTATTTATTAATACCTGATAGATATAGTCTTGGTAGACTTAACGATCCCTGAAGGGTAGATACAATCCTGGTAGACTATCATTCCCTGATAGATTGATAAAATCCTGGTGGACGAGACGTCTTCTCAGTATATACCAGACTTTACTTATTTTCTTATTCACACTTGTAGGTATATTTTACCACTTACATACATTTATGTGGGCATATGTGTGATACAGAGAAGTGAATGTGTTGTTGTATGTGTAGGTTGTATATGTGGAGACAAGTAAATGAGGTTGAAAACATGTGGGTGTTTACTAGTGTGGATCTTTGCATGAGATGAAAGTACAAACTATTAATAACAAAAATGAACACTGGTTAAGATGTACAACTTTTTCACTGAAGTAGACAAATAGATAAACACACGGACATTTATCTACATACAATATAACATTCATAAATATACTTAACTACATAATTGAGAAAATGTATTTAATATAGATATATAATACAATATAAATAAAAGTTCAAGTTTTTCTTAATTAGCCTCCTCGGTGGCCGAGTTGTGTAGCAGCTTGGTCCCGTCTAGATGGTCTACGGTCGCCGCTGTCTCGGTGCATGTAATTACCGGACGCAGTTTTCTGTGTGTCCCTTCCGGTAATTCCACCAACCTGGACAGTCTCTACCGTAGACCAGCTAGACAAGACCAAGTTTCCACCCAATAAGATCACTGAGGGTGGCGAAAACCGCCGACTTTGGGGTAGTGGAGAAGGGGAGACATCCGGGAGCGAACGGATGGATTCCTGGATCCATAAACCTGGGGAAGGCGAGCTGTTGAGGCTAACCTTGGGAAAGTGAGGAAGGGGAGACATCCGGGAGCGAACGGATGGATTCCTGGATACATGGACCTGGGGTAGGCATGAATACCGATAGTTGAGGTTGACCTTAGGGAAGTGAGGAAGGGAAAACATCTGAGGGGACACAGATGGATTCCTGGACACATGAACCTGGGTGAGGCATGAATACCGATAGTTGAGGTTGACCTTAGGGAAGTGAGGAAGGGAAAACATCTGAGGGGACACAGATGGATTCCTGGACACATGAACCTGGGGAAGGCATGAATACCGATAGTTGAGGCTGACCTTAGGGAAGTGAGGAAGGGAAAACATCTGAGGGGACACAGATGGATTCCTGGACACATAAACCTGGGGAAGGCATGAATACCGATAGTTGAGGTTGACCTTAGGGAAGTGAGGAAGGGAAAACATCTGAGGGGACACAGATGGATTCCTGGATACATGAACCTGGGGAGGCATGAATACCGATAGTTGAGGTTGACCTTGGGGAAGTGAGGAAGGGGAAACAACCGGAGGCGGACGGATGGATTCCTGGATACCTGAACCTGGGGAATACATGAATACTGCAGTTGAGGCTGACCCTGGAGAAGTGGGGAAGGGAAAACATCTGAGGGGACACAGATGGATTCCTGGACACATGAACCTGGGGGAGGCATGAATACCGGATTGCTGAGGCTGACCTTGGAGAAGTGGGGAAAGGAAAACATCCGGAGGCGGACGGATGGATTCCTGGACACATGAACCTGGGAAAGGCTGGAGGCTGGAAGCCAGATCTGAGAGAGAGAGGAGAGGCTGACCTTAGAGAAGTGGAGAAGGGGAGACATCCGGGGGCCCACGGTTGGATGCCTGGACACATGAACCTGGGGAAGGCAAGGGGGGAAGGGTGGACCCTAAAGACGAACCACTGGCCTCCACGTGGCAGGGTCTGGTAACTCAGAGGTAACTCTGAGGCTGACAGTGGTCGCAAATAAATTTTGTTATTAATAATTATAATTAGTGATTTCTTAATCTGGTTCAATGTTATGTAATACAAGTACATATTGAGTGTGAAGAAATAATTAAGACCTACAGACCAGAAATCACAAAAACATACACACATACACTCACACATACACACATGCTCATACACTATTACGATGTTCCATAGGATTTCTAAAGTATTTATGGCATTAGTCTAGGGGATCTTCAGTATGTAATATACACATGGGAAATCGTAATAAGAAATTATATGTTACGGAGATAGAAAAATTCAGAAAATATCTCTTTTAATAAATGTATATTACTTTATGGTTTAAAGGTATTTTAATGGTAACTTTTACTTATCAATTAGATATAAACACTTCAACAGACTTATAATCATATATTGTTACATTCTAGCTGAATGGGTAGATTTGATAGTCAATTTCCCGAGACGATCTGTGCAACACAGGAGAGCTTCTTAGTGGAAGTGTCACAAGTAGTTGCATTTTCGTTATACTAAGGAATAATGCTATTCTCCAGGTAGTCTCTTAATCAAAGTAAATGAGCAGAAAAGGAAGACCTTCCTGAGACTGAGAGAGGTGTTGTACTGCCTGCTCTACTCCACTCACCTCTGACGTAAGCTTGCGTCAGGCGAGTAGTAACCAGAGGTGAGGTCATAAATGGTTATTATCACTGGTAAATGATGCATCAGCGCAAAATACACACACACACACACACACACACACACACACACACACACACACACACACACACACACACACACACACACACTCACACACCACACACACACACACACACACACCTGCAAAGGTTCGCAACAAGACTAGTCCCAGAGCTAAGAGGTATGTCCTACGAGGAGAGGTTAAGGGAAATCAACCTGACGACACTGGAGGACAGGAGAGATAGGGGGGACATGATAACGACATACAAAATACTGAGAGGAATTGACAAGGTGGACAAAGACAGGATGTTCCAGAGATTGGACACAGTAACAAGGGGACACAGTTGGAAGCTGAAGACACAGATGAATCACAGGGATGTTAGGAAGTATTTCTTCAGCCACAGAGTAGTCAGTAAGTGGAATAGTTTGGGAAGCGATGTAGTGGAGGCAGGATCCATACATAGCTTTAAGCAGAGGTATGATAAAGCTCACGGCTCAGGGAGAGTGACCTAGTAGCGATCAGTGAAGAGGCGGGGCCAGGAGCTCGGACTCGACCCCCGCAACCTCAACTAGGTGAGTACCTACACACCTACACACCTACACCAGGCCTAGTGTCTAATCGACATGTGCCTAGGACAAAATGGTAACTAACTAACACACACACACGTGCTCATATACAACAGGCCTAGTGTCTAATCGACATGTGCCTAGGACAAAATGGTAACTAACACAGACACACACACACACACACACACACACACACATGTGCTCATATACAACAGGCCTAGTGTCTAATCGACATGTGCCTAGGACAAAATGGTAACTAACACAGACACACACACACACACACACACACACACACACACACACACACACACACACACGTGCTCATACACAACAGGCCTAGTGTCTAATCGACATGTGCCTAGGACAAAATGGTAACTAACTCACACACACTCTCACACACACACACACACACACACACACACACACACACGTGCTCATATACAACAGGCCTAGTGTCTAATCGACATGTGCCTAGGTCAAAATGGTAACTAAGACAGACACACACACACACACACACACACACACACGTGCTCATATACAACAGGCCTAGTGTCTAATCGACATGTGCCTAGGACAAAATGGTAACTAACTAACACACACACACACACACACACGCACACACACACACACACATACTGTACACAACAGGCTAAGTATACGTCGACAAGTGCCTTTGAAAGCCTGTACAAACACTCACGAAGAAGGCATACAAACAAGCAGACATACATACAAGCAGACACATGCACACACAAGCAGGCATTAACACACACACACACGCACATACATTCCACATTCCAAGCCGAATATATATTCTAATATACATACATTATATATATATATATATATATATATATATATATATATATATATATATATATATATATATATATATATATATAAATATATATAAGCATAATTATGTATATATTACATATTCTAATAAAATTATGAATCAAAGTAGATGGTGAATGTGGTTTTACACTATACGGAAATCTTCCATTGTTAAAGATGCAAGAAAGTGGGAAAGTAAAGAAATGTATATGTGAATACCGAGAGACTTATATAATAATTAATTATATTTACATATTTGCATATTTGCATCCTACCCCATAGACATTTCTCTCACAGATACAAAACAACAAACTCTCGGGAATGAAAATAAAAACTGCAAACTTGGATCATTCGATGTCTTGACAATAAGAATTTTGGTGGTGGCTGCCACAACCTGGCCAGTACGACTGTGTGTTAATGTCTCCCATACTGTTGTTATATACTGTGATGTATGAATGTTAACATATATTGCACACTGAATGTTGTGGTGCACAATGTTGCAGAGATATATGTCACAAAGTAATGAAAAACACGCAATCGTAGACAGGAACTATTGAATAAAGAAGTCTGTTTCACAGGTGAAAGTTCCTCTCTGCTGTTATGAGTTTTTTTTCACCACCATCGTTGTGTTGTGATGTATACAAAGTCCATCTGTATTTCACATAGTTAATAAGACTGTATGTAACCTGTATGGTACAGAGATAATAAGACTATGTAACCTGTATGTTACAGAGATAATAGGACTGTATGTAACCTGTATGTTACAGAGTTAATAAGACTGTATGTAACCTGTATGTTAACTAATATAATTATGACTGCTCAGATTCTGTGGATATTACAAAGAGATTTATGTTATGTGTAATATTAAATGTTTGAATGTGAACTAAAACAGACGAAATACAATATTACCCAAGTTATAAAAATATTCACAGTTGAAATACATGTTAATATGTGAGGTGATGTTAAGGTGAACCACAGGTGAAGGTGAACCACAGGTGAAGGTGAACCACAGGTGAAGGTGAACCACAGGTGAAGGTGTAGTGTTGCAGCTACACAGACCAGCAACATCTCTTAAGAGGCTGAAAATGTACAGTACAAAACTGAAGTTAATTAGCTTAGCAACTACATTTATTCAGTGAAAGTAAACACCATATTTATAATTTAGTACGCAGCTTCTCGCTACTATTTATGGCACGATTTCTGAAACTAGTTTATCCATAATAGATTTTTTTTATTTCTAAGAGCAGAATGGAGAACAAATCATCATTAATTCTTTATTAATGTTGGTGGAATTTCCAGAATTTATTAGGTAAAAGGACACATGTGCAACTAACCAGACGTATTATTATTTTTTTTGCCAAATCTATATAAACAATACAAGGATAAAGAGGCTATATACAGTATTGGTAACAAAATAATGTGACAGTCTAATCAGTAACCCTTTTGGTCCATGCTTTGGTGGTGGTGGTGGTGGTGGTGGTGGTGGTGGTGGTGGTGGTGGTGGTGGTGGTGGTGGTGGTGGTGGTAGTGGTAATGGTAGTATTAGTAATAGTAGTACTACTACTATTAGTAGTAGTAGTGGTTGTAGTACTACTACTACTAGTAGTGGTAGTGGTGGTGGTAGTAATAGTAGCAGTAGTAATAGTAGCAGTAGTAGTAGTAGTAATAGTGGCAGTAGTAGTAGTAGCAGAAGTAACTTTTGGTTGTTATGTAATGGTGGAGTCAAATGTTCTAAGACCCCGTGATAATAGTGTCTGAAATGACGATACAAGACGAAAATGACTTGAGTGACCTATAATCACTGAAATATTAGGACGAGTTCCCCTTAAAAAAATAAACTCCCCCATTAAATGGTAACCAAGAGTTGCCTCTATTTCTTATACTGGTCATACTGTTATTATTACTCCTACTACTACTACTATTACCACTACCACCACAACTACCTCGACCTACATGTGTCCTTTTACTAAATCACCAAATCTATTTCAGATCTTTTACTTGTTGAGATTCACAGAGCTGAATGTTTGCTAACACATGTAAGTGGAGACAAACAATTATGTGTAAATAACAGCCTTTAATAAACTTTAAAATATGTTATCTTATGAGGATCACATATTTCTAAATGGACTTGTAGTTGATTAAGTGTTCTTAAGTGATTCAGAAAAGTGATTGTTGAACAATTAACTTTAACACATAAGGCTTCAGTAATATTTTACTCTCTCGTTATGAGTATGGTAAAAGGTAATGCAGAGTATAACTGACAAGACACTTTTCAGAGCAAACTTGTCAGTTTCTGAGCTGTATCATTTGAGTGGGACGTTGAGAGGTGTGAACCCCAAACACAGCATTTCCTCAGAGAGGAACTTAACTTGTCAAATGTAGCAACACCATGGAGCACTGCCCATATATGATATTACAACACAAGTGTTTAAATATCAATATATATAAGCAAATGTAATAACAGGGGAGGACACACAGAAATCTGCGCCCAGTAAATACGTCCGCCAGGGAAGGCTGGAAATATAGTCCAGCCAGAAGAGAAGAACTCTACCTAGACCACCATGGTGAAGCCATTTATTGTTTATTTTAGTAGTCTATTTAAATGTCATTGCTTTTTATGTTCTTATTTGAGCTTTTCTGCGTTTTCACTCGTGTTAAGTGTGATTTCTCTATGTTCCTATGCGTTACTTTCTTATCTCCGTATTAATTTCTGGTGTTACTGTGTTTAACATTCTCATATTTGTATCACCGGTGTTAATGTGTGCTACAACTTAACATTTATATGTCTGATACTGTTATGTATAAAAGCGTTATCTTTGTATCCTTTATATTACTATACATAAAAGCATGATATATGCTTTTCTAATTTTACAAGAATAATACTGTGACCTCTGCATCTCAGGTGTTATTATGTATAACTGTAACATTCATGTTTCTGGTATTGCACACAACACAGTGATCTTTGTATCTCTGATAGCACTAGCAATGGTTTTCTGATAGTCTATCCATTCCTATATTCAACAGTTTCTCCTATAATAACTTTACAGAATATAAATATAAGATTTGATAAACATTAATTCAAATTGTTTATCAGTTATTAAAGTTGAATCCATTTTTCTTTAAGGACTTTTTCCACTATTGTTACATCACTTCACATTTTTTTTTAACTTTGGGACAGTGTCCATTTATATTTGCCTGCATATGTATCATCTTGCAATATTTTCATGTGTGTGTGTGTGTGAGTGTGTGTGTGTGTGTGTGTGTGTGTGTGTGTGTGTGTGTGTGTGTGTGTGTGTGTATGTGTGTGCTTCTCCTTCACAGTATCCTCACCTCTGGCTTCCTACGTCAATCCTTCCCAAGGATCTTGTGTCCAGGAAGTCATTCGTCTATCCACTGGATGTCTTGCCTTCTCTCCTTTCCGGAGGTGCCAGGAGACGTCACTGGTAAAGGAATTACAGGAGGGGACAGAGAAATCTTGCTGCTATAATTACACCGACCAAGACTGCCATGAACGTACACTTATGTCACAGTATCTTTAATTTTTTTTCGTTATGTAGCAGAATAGTCGTATGTGAAGGTTGTATTGTGTGTAAATGACTGAACGATTCTTAATCTAATTATCCACTTTCACGAAAAATGTAATAGGTATCATTATTTATTTTGTGAGTTGTCTTTTATATTTCAAAACAAACAGATGTCCATAAATGCACACACACACACACGATATATATATATATATATATATATATATATATATATATATATATATATATATATATATATATATATATATATATATATATATATATATATATATGTTGATGGGTGTTAATGTTGCAGTTTAAAAACTGTAGTGTAAAGCACCCTTCTGGCAAGACAGTGATGGAGTGAATGATGGTGAAAGTTTTTCTTTTTCGGGCCACCCTGCCTTGGTGGGAATCGGCCGGTGTGATAATATAAAAAAAATATATATATATATATATATATATATATATATATATAGGATGGGGTCCACCTCTGGTGCAAATTGTGGGACACACAGTCTCGGAGAAGTGGATGAAAAGGCTTCAAGGTGTTCACTAGAGTTCACTCCAGTGAACGCGGTCCCCTGGGAACGTATTCGCTTGGAAACCCTCCTGTTTTCTGCAATTTTGCAAGCTCCTGATGATGTGTTGATTGCAACAAGAAAGGCGTAGAGCTATCATTCAACTCCCCCCGTGGTTGTTTTGCATATTTAGTTGGATTAGGCTAAATTAAATTATGCTTATTATAATGAGGTTAGGTATGTTTTGCAAGTTTCTTTTGGTACAAAATAATTAATTTTTACATTAACATAAATGAAAAAAATTATATATTTCAACGCATACGCTAAAATTTTAGAAACAATTTAATTTTAAATGAGTTCTTGCTAATTGACCAGTTTTACCTATTCGGCAAGACACACACACACATACATACACACACACTCACACACACACACACACACACACACACACACACACACACACACACACACACACACACACACACACACACACACACATATATATATATATATATATATATATATATATATATATATATATATATATATATATATATATATATATATATATATATACGGGAATAAAGCCATGAGCTACCAAGGAGGAGTTTGGAGTGCTCTGGGAGAGTACAGGATGGATGTTTGTGTGCACTAGGAGAGTATATGATGGGTGTTGGAGTGCTATGGGAGAGAACAGCATGACTGTGGGAGTGATCTGGGAGAGTACAGGAAGGGTGCTGGAGCTCTGAAAGAGTGCAGGATGGGTGTTGGGGTGCTCTGGGAGAGTACAAGATGGGTGTTGGGGTGCTCTGGGAGAGTACAAGATGGGTGTTGGGGTGCTCTGGGAGAGTACAAGATGGGTGTTGGGGTGCTCTGGGAGAGTACAAGATGGGTGTTGGGGTGCTCTGGGAGAGTACAAGATGGGTGTTGGTGAGCTACGGAAGTGTACAGGATGGGCGTAGGGGTACACCGGGAGAGTACAGGGTTGGTGTTGGAGATCTCTGGAATAGTGCAGGATGGGTGACGGTGTGCTCTGGGAGTGTGCCGGATGTGTGGTGGAGTGTTGAGGGAGAGTACAGGATGCTTGTTGGAGTGCTATGGGAGAGAACAGGATGAGTATTGGAGTGTTCTGCGAGAGTACATGATATGTGTGGGAGTGCTTTGGGAAAGTGCAGGATGGGTGTGGGAGTGATCTGGGAGAGTACATGATGGGTGTTGGAGTGCTCTGGGAGAGAACAGGATGGGTGTTGGAGTGATCTGGGAAAGTACAGGATGGGTGTAGGAGTGCTCTGGGAGAGTACAAGATGGGTGTTGGAGTGATCTGGGAGAGCACAGGATGGGTGTTGGAGTACTATGGGAGAGTACAGGACGGGTGTTGGAGTACTATGGGAGAGTACAAGAAGGGTGTTGGAGTACTATGGGAGAGTACAGGATGAGTGTTGGAGTGATCTGGGAGAGTACAAGATGGGTGTTGGAGTACTATGGGAGAGTACAGGATGAGTGTTGGAGTACTATGGGAGAGTACAAGATGGGTGTTGGAGTACTATGGGAGAGTGCAGGATGGGTGTAGGAGTACATTGGGAGTGTGCCGGATGGGTGGTGGAGTGCTGAGAGTACAGGATGCTTGTTGGAGTGCTATGGGAGAGTGCAGGATGGGTGTTGTAGTGCTCCTAGAGAGTGCTAGAAGAGTGTTGGAGTACTCTGGGAGAGTACAGGATGGATAATGGGTTTCTCAAGAGGAGTACAATTTTGGTGTTAGAGTGCTAAGGAAGACTGCAGGATGGGGGATGGAGTGGCCTGGTAGAGCACTGGATGGGTGATGGAGTGCTTTGGGAGAGGACGGGATGGGTGTTGGAGTGCTATGGGAGAGTACAGGATTGGTAATGGAATGATATGGGATAGTGCAGGATGGAGTTTGGAGTGCTATGGGAAAGTACAGAATGGGTGTTGTAGTGCTCTGGGAGAGTACAGAATGAGTGTTTTAGTGATCTGAGAGAGTACAGAATGGGTGTTTTAGTGATCTGGGAGAGTACAGAATGAGTGTTGGAGTGCTCTAGGAGATTACATGATGGGTGTTGGAATGCTATGGGAGAGTACAGAATGAGTGTTGGATTTTTTTGGAGAGTACAGGATGGATGATGGGGTACTCTGGAAGAGTACAAGATTAGTGTTCGAGTGCTAATGGAGAGTGCTGGATGGGTGTTGGAGTGCTCTTGGAGAGTACATGATGAGTGTTGTAGTGATCTGGGAGCGTACAAGATGGGTGTTGGAATGTTCTTGGAGAGTACAGGATGGGTGTGGGAGTGTTCATTGAGAGTTCAGGATGAGTGTTGGATTGCTATGGGAGAGTAGACGATGAGTGTGGGAGTGCTCTGGGAGACAATAGGATGGGTGTTGAAGTGCACTGGGAGAATACAAGATGGGTGATGGAATTCTCTGGGAGAGAACAGGATTGGTGTTGGGGTGCTAAGACAAAGAACAGGATGGGTGATGGAGTGCTCTGTCTGACAACATAATTGGTGATATAGTGTTCTGGGAGAGTACAGTGTGGGTGTTGGAGTTCTTTGGGAGAGCACAGGATGAGAGTGAGTGTGCTCTGGTAGAGTACAAAATGGGTACTGGAGTGTTCTTGTAGAGTACAGGATGGGTGTTTGAGTGCTCTGGAAGAGTAAAGATGGATGTTGGAGTTTTCTGGGAGAGTACAGGATAGGTGTTGAGGTGCCACTGGAGTGTACATAATGGGTGTTGGTGTGCTATGGGGTATTTCAGGGTGGGTGTGAGAGGGCTTTGAGAGAGTTGTGGATGACTGTTGGAGTGCTCTTTGAGTGTACAGGATGTGTTGGTGTGCTAGAGGAGAGTGCTGGATGTGTGTTGGAGTGCTCTGGGAGAGAACAGTAGAGGTGTTCTAGTTCTCTAGAAGAGAACAGTAGAGGTGTACTAGTGCTCTGGGTGTATACAGGTTGGGTGTGGCCGTTTTATGGTATAGTATAGGATGGGTGTTGGAATGGTGTCGGAGAGTACAGAATGTGTGGGAGTGGTACAGGATGATTATGTGATTGGTATTGGAGAGCATAGGATGGGCGTCGTAGTGCTATGGGAGAGTACAAGATTGTGGGATTGGAACTGGATGACACAGGATGGGCGTGTGTGCTCTATGGGAGAGTACAGGATTTTTGTTGTATTGGTATTGGAGAATACAGGATGGGCGTGAGAGTGCTATGGGATAGTACAGGATGAGCGTGGGATGCTATGGGAGTGTATAGGATAGGTGTGGAAGTGGTATGGGAGAGTAGAGGATGGGTGTGGGAGTGTCATGGGAGAGTTGCTTTGTTCAAGTATATTACAAAATATTGGATCCCCTCAAGGAAGGTTCCTTGATGTTGGTGAGGGGCTCTTGATTTAGGGAATTGGATCTGTGCTCCAGTTCCCCAAATTAAGCCTGAATGCCTTCCACACCCCCCCCTAGGCGCTGTATAATCCTCCGGGTTTAGCGCTTCCCCCTTGATTATAATAATAATAATAATAATAATAATAATAATACAAAATATTGGACTGATTCAGTTTTTTCACCTGAGCTGTCCTGGTATGTCTCTGCACTCGTTACTAGTATCGTTCACTTCGTTGCCAACAGGGACTGAAGCACTGGTCATTAGTACCGTCAACGTTAGTGTCAGCAGGAGCAGAAGCACAGGTCACTAGTAATATTCACCTAGTTGTCAGTAGCAACAGAAGCACTTGTTGAATAAAATAAGTATTTGCCTAACTTTGCTAACTTAAGTCTAGGCTAAAGTTGCACGGTGTTTGTCTGTAATTATTTGATTCTACACACTGTGCTGTGTGAACCCTGTTTGAGTAGAGGTTATCTACATACACATGTACTATGTGTACTATTGATAGTGTAACAGTGAGGTGTACACCATGGTATGCGTTTTGTGATACATGTTGTATAAATCTATCGCTTGTTGGACTGAGGCACTGTAAGCGGTTTGATAGATTTATGTTCGGGTATTACTTCATTTGTGTGTGGTGAATGGTTTGGAAAACCGACAATTTGAAGATTGAGACACTTATGCAACATATGGGAATCTGGACTCCAGGCTGAGTGAGAGACTGGTTACCTCAAACTTCTCCTCTCCTTACACCTTTCTGCTTTGTATTGGACTGATGAAGCCACTGTGTGGAGAAACGTTTCCTGAATAAAGATTCCCATACGTTGCATAAGTGTCTCAATCACCATTACTTCATTTATGTTGTATATGATCATGTGTTTATTTAATCCCATACAGACTGTAAACATATTAATGCAAAATGTCTTTCTTTCAGGCGAATATCATAACACTTGTCAATTTTTGAAAAGCCGTATGCTTCTTAAATGAGATTAGTTAATTCTTGTGTATTTTCATGTCCTGAATCCAAATATCACCTTGAAAAATGCTTATTGGCTATTCGTTTGAAGATACGAGACATGTAACATTTGATTATTTTATTATCACGTGCAATAAGTTTGAGTATGTTTTAAACTCTAATGCGAACCTACTCTGTCGTTTTTCTTGATGCTTATAATGGGCTGAAGAATCATCTCTTGCCAATGTCCAGCAATAGTCTGCAAGCATTCTTGTGCCCCATTTGCCCTGGTATCATTTTTCCATGGTTGAAATATCTTGGTGAAACCTTTCACCATGTTCGTCACTAACTGTCCCACATGTTCTTGTAAGCCTTGATAGTTGCCTTCCCTTCTGTTTCCGAGAAATCCCTTCGCCACTAACTGGAATGCTTTCCAAGCAGCTTTCTCCTCCACATGAAGGCCTGATTCAAAGTCACCATCTTTAAGAAGCTCTCTAATCAAAGGACCATTGAAGACTCGCTCTCTTATCTTAGCGTCGCTCAGTAAGGGGAATTTTGATGTTAAATACTTAAATCCCTGACCGAATTTGTCCATAGCTTTCACAAAGTTTTTCACGGGCCCCAGTTTTATGTGTAGTGGTGGTAGCAAAATTTTGTTTGGTTCAGTGAGAGATGGATGTTGAACATTTTTCATCCCAGACTCCAATGATTGACGAGGTGGCCAGTCTCTCCTGATGTAGTGGGAACCTCTTACACGGCTGTCCCATTCACATAGAAAGCAGCAGTACTTGGTGTATCCGCCCTGCAAGCCCATCACAAGAGCAACACCACAGAGCAGCCATTGATGTTCATCATATTTCATGCATTGCAACATATGAAAAACTTATGAGAATATAAAGCATATGTGGTGCATAACCCACAGGAACTGATGGTTTACTATTGATGTTATGCAACAAGACACCTTTCAGACTCGTTATTGATGAATCTACGAACAGCCTCCAGTGACTGGGTTCGTAGTCGATGCCAAGTGCTTCCATCAAACCATTAACACTGTTGCAGACCACTAAATCACCTTCCATTACGAAGAAAAACACTGCCACAAGCCTGTTGGATCCTCTTGTAACACGTAGGAGTATATTGAAAAGTAGAGCTAACAAACAATTTTAACCATGATAATCATTATCAGTGACCTAAAATTAGTTGGAAATTGCTGACCAGTGAATTAAACTTCCTATTTCACCCAATCACTAAACTAATGAATAGAAGTGAGATTTTTGACCTTTAACTCTCAGGTGTTTGTCAACAACAAGAACTGTTTAGTAAACATCGTTAAGCAAGTCTCATCTATATCACGTTTTAATCCATCAAAATTTCCGTTTCATTTTAATTGTTTCTAATTGCCCAATTATATCAAATTTAAATATTAGACAGATTATTTGAATACATTCATGCATTTAGGCATAATAACTGCATGAATGTTATTCATAATGTATTAAATATAACATATGATCAATTATTGTACTTGGTATTAATTTTATTTCATAATTATATTTAGTAATTTAGTAATTATATTTATTTATAGTTAACATAAGTTTTTTAAGAATTAATTAACATTTCGTAATTATCTACATTCTATTAATAATTTGTATGTTGCTTCTTAGTGCTAAATTTCACAGTAGTTGTTGTACTTACAACTTCCTTCTTGCAGCTCACGCTGCTTCTCAAGTACTCTGTAGTCAAATATTTCCTGTATTCGTTTTTCCACTGATTCTTTTGCAACTTAAGCCTTTAGGGTTAGTACCATTTCCTTCCCCCCTTCCCTGTGCTTTTGTTCCAACCCTTACTGGGCTCCTAGATCTCCTGCAGTGCTCCTCTTTCTTGGTCTTTGACTCCACTATTACTACTACTACCTCTCTTGTTCCGTCCTTTTCTGCTGACCATATATGCTGCCCCCTTTTCTCCTTTCTGTTAGTGTGACTTTCTAAATGGTCCAAGTCGGACCGAAACGTCGCCGTAAGCTCCTCTCACCTATGTGCGGGTTATTTGTGTATTGATCCAGTAACGGTATTGTGCCTTTTTGTAATTTACGATTTCCGAGGTTGTATTATAGATTAAATGATTTTCATTCATATAAGTTTATGTGAGACGTGTTGGCCAGGCTGTAAGAGCCTCTGATAAAATTATTTTTGTCATTAGATCAGGTCTCCTGAATTGGTAGATTTTTGGGATATTTTTTTTTGTGTTCGTAATGGTCAATGTTTGTTTTCTGTCATTACAGACATATCTCAATATTCACGACTTTTAAATACTGTAAACAAGTACTTTTTGATAGGGTACATAATAATGCTTTCTAAACGGTTGGAAAGCAAGTATTTATTGAACGTATGACTTTCACTCTTGGAAGAAAACTTTTGAAACTACCTTCGCTACTGAACCAACAGTGACTTTACTCATGCTGGAAGGAAACCTCTAAAATTGCTGTTGTTACTGAACCAACAGTGACTTTACTCATGCTGGAAGGAAACCTCTAAAATTGCTGTTGCTACTGAACCAATAGTGACTTTACTCATGCTGGAAGGAAACCTCTAAAATTGCTGTTGTTACTGAACCAACAGTGACTTGACTCATGCTGGAAGGAAACCTCTAAAATTGCTGTTGTTACTGAACCAACAGTGACTTTACTCATGCTGGAAGGAAACCTCTAAAATTGCTGTTGTTACTGAACCAATAGTGACTTTACTCATGCTGGAAGGAAACCTCTAAAATTGCTGTTGTTACTGAACCAATAGTGACTTTACTCATGCTGGAAGGAAACCTCTAAAATTGCTGTTGTTACTGAACCAATAGTGACTTTACTCATGCTGGAAGGAAACCTCTAAAATTGCTGTTGTTACTGAACCAATAGTGACTTTACTCATGCTGGAAGGAAACCTCTAAAATTGCTGTTGTTACTGAACCAATAGTGACTTTACTCATGCTGGAAGGAAACCTCTAAAATTGCTGTTGTTACTGAACCAATAGTGACGCAGCAGTTGAAGTTACGTCTGTATAATTGGTTCTGACTTTTCATTGTATTTCTTTTCGCTTGCAAGCAAACTAAAATAATTATGCTTCGCAAATCTAACTTTGATCTGTGAAACAGATCAAACAAAGCCGTACACAGTGTTAGATAGAATTATAAAATATATTTATGAAGAATATTATTTAACAATTGTTAAAAAAAGGAAAATGTTTTGTTGCAAATTACAAGACTTTTGTTGCTAGAGTTTAAAATGTATACTATAAGAAGACATCATTGCAAAATATAACAATATTGGAGACAGTAACAATGAGACGAACCAGCCAGATTGCAGAAGTGGTTACTGAAATCCTTTTAGTCAGCAGATCGAAATTACCATGATGGTCGACTTTATTACCTGAGAGTTACTGATTTTTTGGTGTGGGTTGTGGGTATTATTTGTATTAAATATTTGATAAGGGAGGATAAGTGCAGATGAGGAAGGGGGATCCTGGGAGATGTTAAATGTGTAGGGAATGTCGAGTAGTGCAAGACAACTACTTGGGATGACATGAATGCCAGTGTGGGAGACTGTTGTAGATGATACAGTGGGAAAGTTTGAAGTGCTTTATGTAAATAACAGTGGGGAACCTCTTTACCTTAATTCAAGCGAAAGACGCACCATATGAACTGTTATATTATAATTAATTAAAAGTGGGAATAAATTGAACGGAAATAAATATAAAGTGTAAGTTGGAAGGGAATATGACTGATCATAATGTTTAGCAAGTATACTGGCTACATATTGGTTGTATATAGAACTATTCGATTGTTATTCATTATATAATACTCCCCGAATCAAGTAGAGGAAACATAAAACTGGGTTTGAGCTGGTAAGAATGAGGGTCCCAGCAGTGGGACTGACAGTACTGCTGTGTGTACCATGATGGTCCCAGCGGTGGGACTGACAGTACTGTTGTGTGTACCATGATGGTCCCAGCGGTGGGACTGACAGTACTGCTGTGTGTACCATGATGGTCCCAGCGGTGGGACTGACAGTACTGCTGTGTGTACCATGATGGTCCCAGCGGTGGGACTGACAGTACTGTTGTGTGTACCATGATGGTCCCAGCGGTGGGACTGACAGTACTGCTGTGTGTACCATGATGGTCCCAGCGGTGGGACTGACAGTACTGTTGTGTGTACCATGATGGTCCCAGCGGTGGGACTGACAGTACTGCTGTGTGTACCATGATGGTCCCAGCGGTGGGACTGACAGTACTGTTGTGTGTACCATGATGGTCCCAGCGGTGGGACTGACAGTACTGCTGTGTGTACCATGATGGTCCCAGCGGTGGGACTGACAGTACTGTTGTGTGTACCATGATGGTCCCAGCGGTGGGACTGACAGTACTGCTGTGTGTACCATGATGGTCCCAGCGGTGGGACTGACAGTACTGTTGTGTGTACCATGATGGTCCCAGCGGTGGGACTGACAGTACTGCTGTGTGTACCATGATGGTCCCAGCGGTGGGACTGACAGTACTGCTGTGTGTACCATGATGGTCCCAGCGGTGGGACTGACAGTACTGCTGTGTGTACCATGATGGTCCCAGCGGTGGGACTGACAGTACTGTTGTGTGTACCATGATGGTCCCAGCGGTGGGACTGACAGTACTGCTGTGTGTACCATGATGGTCCCAGCGGTGGGACTGACAGTACTGCTGTGTGTACCATGATGGTCCCAGCGGTGGGACTGACAGTACTGCTGTGTGTACCATCCAAGTTCTGTAACATCCCACAGAGTTACTGCATGTACGTCTTTCCTCTGTTTATATGCACCTGGTATCCCACTGCTTTTTATAGTTACATTCAACGATTTTCTCACTAAAATTATCTATAAACTTTACTACCGTATTGATCCACTCATAATTTGTGGGGAAATCAAGAGTATTATCCATCGCAACATCAAATTGATAATGGCTAACAAACGTATTCCCTTTCCAAGAGTTCTTTGTCTATTGTTACAGAAAAGAATTCTCATGATGATTCCTGTAGTCTGTCATGTTTCCGATACTACTTTATATTTTGACGTACTGTGAACTGTGAACGTTGTGACGCTGTTATGTGTTGTGATGTTCGTATATTATACCTGGGATGTGAACTGTGAACGTTGTGACGTTGTTATGTGTTGTGATGTTCGTATATTATACCTGGGATGTGAACTGTGAACGTTGTGACGCTGTTATGTGTTGTGATGTTCGTATATTATACCTGGGATGTGAACTGTGAACGTTGTGACGCTGTTATGTGTTGTGATGTTCGTATATTATACCTGGGATGTGAACTGTGAACGTTGTGACGTTGTTATGTGTTGTGATGTTCGTATATTATACCTGGGATGTGAACTGTGAACGTTGTGACGTTGTTATGTGTTGTGATGTTCGTATATTATACCTGGGATGTGAACTGTGAACGTTGTGACGCTGTTATGTGTTGTGATGTTCGTATATTATACCTGGGATGTGAACTGTGAACGTTGTGACGTTGTTATGTGTTGTGATGTTCGTATATTATACCTGGGATGTGAACTGTGAACGTTGTGACGCTGTTATGTGTTGTGATGTTCGTATATTATACCTGGGATGTGAACTGTGAACGTTGTGACGCTGTTATGTGTTGTGATGTTCGTATATTATACCTGGGATGTGAACTGTGAACGTTGTGACGTTGTTATGTGTTGTGATGTTCGTATATTATACCTGGGATGTGAACTGTGAACGTTGTGACGTTGTTATGTGTTGTGATGTTCGTATATTATACCTGGGATGTGAACTGTGAACGTTGTGACGCTGTTATGTGTTGTGATGTTCGTATATTATACCTGGGATGTGAACTGTGAACGTTGTGACGCTGTTATGTGTTGTGATGTTCGTATATTATACCTGGGATGTGAACTGTGGACGTTGTGACGCTGTTATGTGTTGTGATGTTCGTATATTATACCTGGGATGTGAACTGTGGACGTTGTGACGCTGTTATGTGTTGTGAAGTTCGTATATTATACCTGGGATGTGAACTGTGAACGTTGTGACGCTGTTATGTGTTGTGATGTTCGTATATTATACCTGGGATGTGAACTGTGAACGTTGTGACGCTGTTATGTGTTGTGATGTTCGTATATTATACCTGGGATGTGAACTGTGAACGTTGTGACGCTGTTATGTGTTGTGATGTTCGTATATTATACCTGGGATGTGAACTGTGAACCTTGTGACGCTGTTATGTGTTGTGATGTTCGTATATTATACCTGGGATGTGAACTGTGAACGTTGTGACGCTGTTATGTGTTGTGATGTTCGTATATTATACCTGGGATGTGAACTGTGAACGTTGTGGCGCTGTTATGTGTTGTGATGTTCGTATATTATACCTGGGATGTGAACTGTGAACGTTGTGACGCTGTTATGTGTTGTGATGTTCGTATATTATACCTGGGATGTGAACTGTGAACGTTGTGACGCTGTTATGTGTTGTGATGTTCGTATATTATACCTGGGATGTGAACTGTGAACGTTGTGACGCTGTTATGTGTTGTGATGTTCGTATATTATACCTGGGATGTGCGCGGAATTGTAAATGTACTTTCAGCAATCAGTCTTGGATAAAATAAACGTAGTCTTCATACACAAATTTAAGCCTGATCATTCATATCAAGATTCATCAGTGTGTCTTCGTTCCTTTATCTACTTCTCATATTTATATTTTTCACAGTGAATGTGTTGAGAATAAACTATCATTCATATGTCTTTTAGCCAAATTATGGAAATATACTGAAATTTTATTTTGAAGAATTTTACAACTTACATGAGAGTAAAGAAATGTTGAGAATGTTTGTGTCGTGAAGTTTGGAGTGGGATGTGTGTTTGTATGTACAATCTTCATTTTAACATATATGTTAAAATGATTGAAGATTGTTAACATTGTTGTATGTTGTTTCCTCTGCCAGGTATTTCATTAATATCTGATAGAAAAAAGTCTTAGTAGACTTTAACACTGATAGATAAAGCACTGATAGATTTTATCAATCTCTGACGGGTAGAAACAATCCTGGAAGACTATGATTCCATGATAGATTGATAAAATCCTGGTGAACGAGATGTCTTCTCAGAATGTACCAGACTTCACTTATTGTCATATTCACATGTGTAGAAATATTTTACTACTGATATACATTTATGTGCGCGTATGTGTGATACAGAGAAGTGAATGTGTTGCTGTATGTGTAGGTTGTATATGTGGAGACACGTAAATGAGGTTGAAAACATGTGGGTGTTTACTAGTGTGGATCTTTGCATGAGATGAAAGTACAAACTATTAATAACAAAAATGAAGACTGATTAACATATACAACTGTTTTCACTAAAGTAGACAAATAGATAAACACACAGACATTTATCTACATAAAATCTAACATTCATAAATATACTTACTTAACTAGATAATTGAGAAAATGTATTTAATATAGATATATAATGCAATATAAATAGAAGTTCAAGTTTTTCTTAATTAGCCTCCTCGGTGGCCGAGTTGTGTAGCAGCTTGGTCCCGTCTAGATGGTCTACGGTCGCCGCTGTCTCCGTGGGTATAATTACCGGACGCAGTTTTCTGTGTGTCCCTTCCGGTAATTCCAACCTGGACAGTCTCTACCGTAGACCAGCTTGACAAGACCAAGTTTCCATCCAATAAGGTCACTGAGGGTGGCGAAAACCGCCGACTTTGGGGAAGTGGAGAAGGGGAGACATCCGAGAGCGAGCGGATGGATTCTTGGAACCATACACCTGGGGAAGGCGAGCTGTTGAGGCTGACCTTGGGGAAGTGAGGAAGGGGAGACATCCGGGAGCGAACGGATGGATTACTGGATACATGGACCTGGGGAAGGCATGAATACCGATAGTTGAGGTTGACCTTGGGGAAGTGAGGAAGGGGAAACATCCGGAGGCGGACGGATGGATTCCTGGATACATGAACCTGGGGAAGACATGAATACTGCAGTTGAGGCTGACCCTGGAGACGTGGGGAAGGGAAAACATCTGAGGGGACACAGATGGATTCCTGGATACATGAACCTGGGGAAGGCATGAATACCGATAGTTGAGGTTGACCTTGGGGAAGTGAGGAAGGGTAAAACATCCGGAGGCGGACGGATGAATTCCTGGATACATGAACCTGGGGAAGACATGAATACTGCAGTTGAGGCTGACCCTGGAGAAGTGGGGAAGGGAAAACATCTGAGGGGACACAGATGGATTCCTGGACACATGAACCTGGGGAAGGCATGAATACCGATAGTTGAGGTTGACCTTGGGGAAGTGAGGAAGGGAAAACATCCGGAGGCGGACAGATATTCCTGGATACATGAACCTGGGGAAGATATGAATACTGCAGTTGAGGCTGACCCTGGAGAAGTGGGGAAGGGAAAACATCTGAGGGGACACAGATGGATTCCTGGACACATGAACCTGGGGGAGGCATGAATACTGGATTGCTGAGGCTGACCCTGGGGAAGTGAGGAAGGGAAAACATCCGGAGGCGGACGGATGGATTCCTGGACAAATGAACCTGGGAAAGGCTGGAGGCTGGAAGCCATATCTGAGAGAGAGGCGAGCCTGATCTTAGGGAAGTGGTGAAGGGAAGACATCCGGGGGCCCACGGATGGATTCCTGGACACATGATCCTGGGGAAGGCAAGGGGGGGGGGTGGACCCTAAAGACGAACCACTGGCCTCCACGTGGCAGGGTCTGGTAACTCAGAGGTAACTCTGAGGCTGACAGTGGTCGCAAATAAATTTTGTTATTAATAATTGTAATTAGTGATTTCTTAATCTGGTTCCATGAGTGTGAGTGTGAGTGTGAGGAAATAATTAAGACCTATAGACCAGAAATCAGAAACACACACACACACACACACACACTATACACAACAAATGCCTTTGAAAGCTTGTACAAACACTCAAACAGACATACATGCAAGCAGACACGCACACGCACACAAGCAGGCATTCACAGATACACACATGAGCAAACACACTCACAAGTCTAAGTGTCTCTCGACAAGTGCCTTTTGACAACTAATTGTAACTTACACATATACCCACACACATAGACACACACACATGCACACACAAACACATGAAACATTCCACACACACTATATATATATATATATAATATATATATATATATATATATATATATATATATATATATATATATATATATACATATATTTTTTTTTTTTTTTTTTTTTTTTTTTTTAAACAAGTCGGCCGTCTCCCACCGAGGCAGGGTGACCCAAAAAAAAGAAAGAAAATCCCCAAAAAGAAAATACTTTCATCATCATTCAACACTTTCACCACACTCACACATTATCACTGCTTTTGCAGAGGTGCTCAGAATACAACAGTTTAGAAGCATATACGTATAAAGGTACACAACATATCCCTCCAAACTGCCAATATCCCAAACCCCTCCTTTAAAGTGCAGGCATTGTACTTCCCATTTCCAGGACTCAAGTCCGACTATATGAAAATAACCGGTTTCCCTGAATCCCTTCACTAAATATTACCCTGCTCACACTCCAACAGATCGTCAGGTCCCAAGTATCATTCGTCTCCATTCACTCCTATCTAACACGCCCACGCACGCCCGCTGGAAGTCCAAGCCCCTCGCCCACAAAACCTCCTTAACCTCTTCCTCCAACCTTTTCGAGGGCGACCCCTACCCCACCTTCCTTCTCCTACAGATTTATACGCTCTCCATGTCATTCTACTTTGATCTATTCTCTCTAAAAGACCAAACCACCTCAACAACCCCTCTTCAGCCCTCTGACTAATACTTTTATTAACTCCACACCTTCTCCTAATTTCCACACTTCGAATTCTCTGCATAATATTTACACTACACATTGCCCTTAAATACAAAGTGGGAATTGACAGTTACTTTTTGCTGATGATACTGTGCTTATGGGAGATTCTAAAGAAAAGTTGCAAAGGTTAGTGGACGAGTTTGGGAGAGTGTGTAACGGTAGAAAGTTGAAAGTGAACATAGAAATGAGTAAGGTAATGAGCATATCAAATGATTTAGATAAAGGAAAATTGGATATCAAATTGGAGAGGAGGAGTTGGGAGTTGACTTGTCAGCGGATGGGTTTATGAAGGATGAGGTTAACCATAGAATTGATGAAGGAAAAATGGTGAGTGGTGCGTTGAGATATATGTGGAGACAAAAAACATTATCTATGGAGGCAAAGAAGAGAATGTATAAACGTATAGTGGTACCAACACTCTTATATGGATGTAAAGCTTGGGTTGTAAATGCTGCAGCTAAGAGGCGGTTGGAGGCGGTGGACATCTCCACCGCCTCCAACCGCCTCTCAGAATGTTGATTGCAGACAGAGGCTCACTGAAAACCACGACCTCCCTTTACCTCTTCTAGATTTCATCAATCTAGTGGAACTTTGTGTTAATTTCAACTTCTTCAAGTATCAGGACAACTGTTACAAACAATGCTTTGGGATGGCAATGGGCAGCCCGCTCAGTGCTGTGCTTGCCAACCTCTTCATGGAAAACCTGGAGACAGAGAAATTCAGCACCCTCATTCCCAACACCGTTACCTGGCTAAGATACGTTGATGATATATTGGTTTTCTATCCGAGACGTCTCAATATCCAGGCCCTTCTCAACAAGATCAATGCAGTTGAACCATCAATAAAGTTTACACTTGAACTCGAAAATGATGGCAAACTTCCTTTCCTCGACGTTCTACTGTGCAGATCTCCCGACAGTGACAAACTTCTCTTCAAAGTGTATAGAAAACCTACCAACAAGGACGATCTTATACACTTTTATTCACACCAAGACACCCGCACTAAGAGAGGAGTCCTCATTGGCTTCTTCTTGAGAGCTCTTCGCATCTCCAGCCCTTGTTTTCTAGAAGAAGAATGCACTTACATAACACAAGCCTTTACACATCTTCAGTTCCCATCTTTCTTCATCCGAGATTGCAGACTAAAGGCACAAGCTATCCTCAACAAACCGCCCATGGAACAGCCCCCAAAACAGTTCATAGTACTCCCATGTGGCGATGTTGCCACGAATACTCGCAGGGCACTTGCTATGAGTAACATCAACGTTTCCACAATAAACACATCATCTATCAAAGACCTCACTACGAAACGCAGCCCCACACCTCTAACTTCTACAGCAGGCGTCTACTCTATCCCCTGTGGGTTCTGTCCCAAGAAATATGTAGGCGAGACAGGCAGAGATCTTGCAGTCCGCCTGAATGAACATCGAAATGCCTCTAACAGAGACGATGTAAGGTACGCATGTGTCCTCCACAGAGACTCCACGGGGCATTTGATGAACTGGAACGAGGCACAACTCGTTCTCACCGAACCAGACCTCAGACGCCGACGGTGCATAGAAGCCTCACTAATCGCCGTCACCGACACTATAGAACGCAACACTGGAAACTACAAAATTTCAAAAACATTGGCATACATGATACTTAAGCAGCACCAACCCAACAACACAGGGGTCACATGATTTCATCGTCTACTGGTCCTCATCATAGGCAGAGGTTGTTTTGATAAAGACTTGCCTAGCATGGGCCAGTAGGCCTTCTGCAGTGTTCCTCCATTCTTATGTTCTTATGACATTCCTCAGGTCACGTGCGTCACATCTCACTCTCCGCCTATATATATAATGTCTTTCTACCTCTGTATGTTAGAAGTGATCAAGGTCCCAGGACCGAAACGTTTTCTAATAAATATGTTATAGTGTTTGCTTACGTGTCTTTCTAAACATACTTTCCTACAGTTTGGAGTGGGATGTGTGTTCGTACATACAATCCTAGTGTTGACATACATGTTAAAATGATTAAAGATTGTGGACATTGTTGTATGTATTTTAAAAAGATACAGTATGCAATTTATAGCATTTATTGAGATGACGTTTCGTCTCCCAGGGACTTTATTAATCCCTGATGGATAAACTCATGGTAGATTAAGAATCCTTGACGGGTAAATACAGTCCTGGTAGACTTTATCAATCCCTGATAGATTGATAAAATCCTGGTGGACGAGACGTCTTCTCAGTATATACCAGACTTTACTTATTTTCTTAATCACACATGTAGGAATATTTTACCACTAATATACATTTATGTGCGCGTATGCGTGATACAGAGAAATGAATGTGTTGCTGTATGTGTAGGTTGTATATATGGAGACAAGTAAATGTGGGTGTTTACTAGTATGGATCTTTGCATGAGATGAAAGTACAAACTATTAATAAAAAAAATGAAGATTGATTAACATATACAACTGTTTTCACTGAAGTAGACAAATAGATAAACACACGGACATTTATCTACATACAATATAACATTCATAAATATACTTAACTACATAATTGAGAAAATGTATTTAATATAGATATATAATGTAATATAAATAGAAGTTCAAGTTTTTCTTAATTAGCCTCCTCGGTGGCCGAGTTGTGGAGCAGCTTGGTCCCGTCTAGATGGTCTACGGTCGCCGCTGTCTAGGTGGGTATAATTACCGGACGCAGTTTTCTGTGTGTCCCTTCCGGTAATTCCACCAACCTGGACAGTCTCTACCGTAGACCAGCTAGACAAGACCAAGTTTCCACCCAATAAGGTCACTGAGTGTGGCGAAAACCGCCGACTTTGGGGAAGTGGAGAAGGGGAGACATCCGAGAGCGAACGGATGGATTCCTGGATCCATAAACCTGGGGAAGGTAAGCTGTTGAGGCTAACCTCGGGAAAGTGAGGAAGGGGAGACATCCGGGAGCGAACGGATGAATTCCTGGATACATGGACCTGGGGAAGGCATGAATACTGCTGTTGAGGCTGACCCTAGGGTAGTGAGAAAGGGAAAACATCTGAGGGGACACAGATGGATTCCTGGACACATGAGCCTGGGGAAGGCATGAATACCGATAGTTGAGGTTGACCTTGGGGTAGTGAGAAAGGGAAAACATCTGAGGGGACACAGATGGATTCCTGGACACATGAGCCTGGGGAAGGCATGAATACTGATAGTTGAGGTTGACCTTGGGGAAGTGAGAAAGGGGAAACATCCGGAGGCGGACGGATGGATTCCTGTATACATGAACCTGGGTAAGACATGAATACTGCTGTTGAGGCTGACCTTAGGGAAGTGAGGAAGGGAAAACATCTGAAGGGACACAGATGGATACCTGGACACATGAACCTGGGGGAGGCATGAATACTGGATTGCTGAGGCTGACCCTGGAGAAATGGGGAAGGGAAAACATCCGGAGGCGGACGGATGGATTCCTGAACACATGAACCTGGGAAAGGCTGGAGGCTGGAAGCCAGATCTGAGAGAGAGGCGAGGCTGACCTTAGGGAAGTGAGGAAGGGGAGACATCCGGGGGCCCACGGATGGATGCTTGGACACATGAACCTGGGGAAGGCAAGGGGGGGGGGGTGGACCCTCAAGACGAACCACTGGCCTCCACGTGGCAGGGTCTGGTAACTCAGAGGTAACTCTGAGGCTGACAGCGGTCGCAAATAATAATAATTTTATTTTGTGATGAATGGTCTTGAAAAACGACAGGTTGAAGAATTGAGACACTTATGCAACATGTGGGAATCTTTATTGAAGAACCGTTTCGCCACACAGTGTCTTCATCAGTCCAATACAAAGCAGGAGAGGAGAAGTTTGAGGTAATCATCGACTTCATGCTTTGTATAATACTGATGAAGCCATTGTGGGGCGAAACGTTTCTTAAATAAATATTCCCATATGTTGTCTAAGCGTCTCAATTCTTCAATAATTTTATTGTTATTGATAATTATATTTAGTGATTTCTTAATCTGGATTAATGTTATGTAATATTGAGTGTGAAGGAATAATTAAGACCTAGAGACCAGAAATCAGAAAAACATACATACACAACCCACACACACACACACAAGTAGGCATACACATATACATACACACACACATGAGTAAACACACTCAAAATTTAAGTGTCTTTCGACAGGTGCCTTTGACAACTAATTGTAATAACACACATATACACACATACGCACACACATATACACATGTAACATGCGCACATATATTCCACATTCCAATAAACTTATGAATCAAAGTAGACGATGAATGTGGTTTTACACTATTCCTAAGTCCTCCATTATTAATGATGCAAGAATGTGGGAAAGTACAGAGGAACCAATAATAACATACAGGTCTGACTCACTTATCACAACATCACTTCTCTCACCTCAGCTATACTGACAGGGAAAACATTCACCACCACACACACCAAATGCAAATTTTCTGGTTCCATACAGTCTTATTATCTCTGTAACATACAGGTTCCATACAGTCTTATTATCTCTGTAGCATACAGGTTCCATACAGTCTTATTATCTCTGTGAGATATAGGTTACATACAGTGTTATAAACTCTGGTGTATCAGACAGACTTTATACACATCACAACACAACGATGGTGATGGTGGTGATGGTGGTGATGGTGGTGGTGGTGGTGGTGGCGGTGAAAACACATAACAACAGAGAGGAACTTTCACCTGTGTAACAAACTTCTTCATTCAATAGTTACCTTCTACAATTGTGTCTTTATCATTACTTACTGACTTTGTGCCATATATCTCTGCAACATAGTGCACCACAACATTCAGTGTGCCATATATCTCTGCAACATAGTGCACCACAACATTCAGTGTGCCATATATCTCTGCAACATAGTGCACCACAACATTCAGTGTGCAATATATCTCTGCAACAGAGTGCACCACAACATTCAGTGTGCCATATATCTCTGCAACATAGTGCACCACAACATTCAGTGTGCTATATATCTCTGCAACATAGTGCACCACAACATTCAGTGTGCCATATATCTCTGCAACATAGTGCACCACAACATTCAGTGTGCAATATATCTCTGCAACATAGTGCACCACAACATTCAGTGTGCCATATATCTCTGCAACATAGTGCACCACAACATTCAGTGTGCAATATATCTCTGCAACACAGTGCACCACAGCATTCAGTGTGCTATATATCTCTGCAACATAGTGCACCACAACATTCAGTATGCTATATATCTCTGCAACATGGTGCACCACAGCATTCAGTGTGCCATATATCTCTGCTCAGTGTGCTATATATCTCTGCAACATAGTGCATCACAGCATTCAGTGTGCCATATATCTCTGCAACACTGTGCACCACAACATTCAGTGTGCAATATATCTCTGCAACATAGTGCACATTCAGTGTGCAATATATCTCTGCAACATAGTGCACCCCAACATTCTGTGTGCAATATATCTCTGCAGCATAGTGCACCACAACATTTAGTGTGCAATATATCTCTGCAACATAGTGCCCCACAACATACAGTGTGCAATATATCTCTGCAACATAGTGCCCCACAACATACAGTGTGCAATATATCTCTGCAACATAGTGCCCCACAACATTCAGTGTGCAATTTATCTCTGCAACATAGTGCACCACAACATTCAGTGTGCTATATATCTCTGCAACATAGTGCACCACAGCATTCAGTGTGCCATATATCTCTGCAACATTGTGCACCACAACATTCAGTGTATTTTAACTACAGGAAACGTGATCCTCCATTACCTGTCGAGCTCAGAACAGCTGACACCCGCACTTACATCCCCATCATACAATCTGTCACTGCCAGTAAGTAAGTAAGTTTATTCAGGTATACACAAATACAGTTACATAGAATTATCATACATAGCAGCATATGTGTAGAGAACCTAGGATAACCCAAAAAAGTCAGACAGAGTGACTTATTTCCATTGGGGTCCTTTTACCTTATTATAATATGAAGGTTATAATATTTTCTTATTATTCTACAATGAAGATAACATCTTATTATCATACTAAAAAGACTATCTACTACACGAGGGTCATTAAGACTATCTACCATACGAGGGTCATTACTAGGAATAAGGTAAAATTTACACGTATGTTAGCTAAAAAATAGAAAATCATTCCCCTCCCTTTCTGTAGCTACATTCATCAGACACCTTTTGGCACTCTTCTTGAACTGGTTCATGCTATGACTGGCTTTGACATGTGCGGGCAGTCTGTTCCATTCCTTTATTGCCGTACAATAAAAGGTGTTTGAAGCCTGGCCAATGACTGTGGGTACTACAAAGTTGTGCTCTCTCCCCCTTGTACTATGATTGCTTTGGTTCCCAACCTTGACAAAATTGACAGCAAGATATTCTGGACATTGTTTGTGAGCAATTTTATAAACATGATTTAGCTTCAGTTGTTTTACTCTGTCTTCAACATTCAGCATATCCAACTGCTGTAATTCATCCTGGCCTACATGTTCTCTTGGTCCCAGCCCCAGGATGAATCTTACGATTTTGTTCTGGGTGATTTGCAGTCTATCTTTCAGTTTTTTTGTCAAGGCAGAGTACCAAGAAGAGCAAGCGTAATCCATATGGCATTGTATAAGGGCTAGACATAGGGTCCTGCGAGCCTCAGTAGGTAGACACTGTGCTTGTCTATACAGAAACTTCAGTCTGGCATTCGCTTTCTTTACTACACTGTTCCCTATCAATTCTCCTGACATGCATGGGTCAAAGGGGATTCCCAAATATTTTACTGATGAAACCAAAGTGATGGGCTCCCCATTACATTGAACATTAAAATTATTTACCCTTCTCAGTTTATGTTTCGTGCCAAAGAGAATGGCTTCAGTTTTCCCTAGGTGTAATGATAGTTTGTTGTCTACTAACCATTTGCTGCAGGACTCCAGTTCCAGTGTTAAAACATTAGCAGTATCTTGTGGGTCTTTACCTGACACTAACAGAGCACTGTCATCTGCATACAGTAGGAGTTTGCACTTGGCACTGATAGGCATATCATTGACATAACATAAGAATAATAAGGGACCCAGAATACTACCTTGGGGAACTCCACATGTTATCGGCAGGGGTTCTGATTCTGTTTTGTTGATTTTGACTATTTGTCTCCTGTTGCTAAGGTAGGACTTAAACCAGTCTACAGAACCTATACCGATAGCTTGAAGTTTATTACATAATATATTGTGGTTGACAGTATCGAAGGCCTTTTGCAGGTCTAAGGTTACCATACCTATGAGGTTCCCCTTTGACATTTCAGTTCTCAGGTAATCCATCAGATTAATAAGGGAGGTGTCGGTTGAGTAGGATCTTCTAAAGCCCGATTGATAGCTATGGTACTTAACTACTTGAGAATACACCGCCCTCTCTAGAATTTTAGATATTATACTGAGTATACTAACAGGCCTATAGTTGCTTACATCAGACCTACTATTTTTCTTGAAGATAGGAGTAACTCTGGCCTCCTTGAACCCCTCCGGTACGGTATTAGTGGTGATTGATAGATTTATTATGTGAGCAATAGGGATTGACAGTTCAGAAGCACCATCTTTTAGGAACTTAGACGGGATGTTATCAGGGCCTGTGCTCTTAGTTGGGTTTAACCTGCTTAGTTCTTTTTGAATAAAGTCATGAGATACACTTACTAGTTGACAACTGTTTGGGGTTACCCCTTTATTGGTATAGTATGTTTGATATCAGAGTCTGTGTTAAAGGTATTTTATGCAGCTGGTAGTTTACTTACTAGTGCTGATGCAACAGATGTGTAGTATGAATTAAAGCAATTTGCCACCTTAGATGTTTCGTGGCATACCTCATTATCGATAGTGAGTACTATGTTAGACCTATCTACTGGCTTATGGCTATACCCCAACACTTTTAGTTGTTGCCAGAGCTTTCTGGGGTTATGCTTATACTCTTCAATTTTTGAGCAGTAGTGCTTTGCCTTTGTTCCTTTTATAAGTCTCTGTACTCTGTTCCTCACCCTTTGGAATTCATTTAGTGCTGCAATATCCTGTCTGTTTGCTTTAAATCTTTTTAGCAGCTGGTCTCTGAATTTCATATTATCTAATATCTCAGTATTCATCCAGGGTTCAGTTCTTCGTTTAATCTTAACCTCTTTAACTGGTGCAATATTATCAAGGATGGTAGTGAACATTGTTCTGAATTTTTCCCAGGCATCGTTTACGTCCGTGCAACTTGTTATCTCTGTCCAGTCACAATTGTGTAGCCTATTTACCAGTGTTTCTTTACTGTAGTTTCTAGTTGACCTCATTTTTATTGTCCTGTGTAGGCCTATCTTATCCCTAGTGATTTTCCTGGTGCAGTAAATGATGAAATGATCACTAAGACCTGTGGTAATGACGCCTGACTGACTAATGTTCTCAGCGCGGTTACAAAGTATGTGGTCAGTTAGGGTGGCTGAGAACTGTGTGATCCGGGTTGGAGTATTAATTAGTTGAGTGTAACTATTTAATCCTAGAATTTGCTTATACCTTTTGCATAGCCCGTTATTTTGCTGCTGAAAACAGATATTGAAATCGCCCAGTATTATTGTCTCGCAATTGTTTTCAACTCCTGACAAGACTCTGGAAAAGTCTTCTAAGAACTGGTCCTGGGTAGGAGGGCGGTAACTAGTTCCTACTAAGATGGGTTTGGTCTTAGGAAGCAGCACTTCAAACCATAGAATCTCCAGTTTATTGTTATTTAAATCAGGTCTTGGGTTGTAAGCTAAGTCATTTCTAATGTAGGCACATACTCCACCACCCTTTCTGTTCCTATCTAAGCGTTTTATATTGTAACCTTCTATTTTGACCTCGTCGTCAGTCACCGTATCATCCAACCAAGATTCAGAGATGGTTATAACTGCCGCCCTAATCTTGGCGTTAATCTTGACTACCTTCTTCGTTTACACGGACACATTCACTCAAGGCATGCAATGGCTAGTAAGGCCCTTGCGGGCCTCTACAAGCTGAAACATGCCTCTCAACGCACCAAACTACACCTCTACAAATCCCTAAAACGTCCTCTGATAACTTACTCTCCTCTAGCCCTCTCTCTTGCAGTAAAAACAAACTTACCTAAACTGCAGCGTGTCCAGAACAAGGCGCTGCGCTGGGTACTTGATGTCAGATGGGAAGACTTCGCCACAAGCGAGTCTCTCCATGCCCAATTAGACATCCCTGCGCTGAATCTGTACTGGAAGACGCTTAGTGACAGACAGGTAGACAAACTTGAGACACGACATGACTACTGGACCTCTCTCCTTGACGAAGACATTCGCAGACCCACAAACAAACACAACCTTTTCTACTAATTGCATGATCCTGCTCCTAACCCTATTTACAAATAACTAATTGCAAATATGTGTTTATATTTCCGTCATTGATATATATTATATACAACAACGGATCTAAGACTGATCCCTGTGGTACGCCACTTGTTACAGATCCCCACTCGGATTTAACCCCATTTATGGACACTCTCTGCTTCCTGTCTGTGAGCCATGACTCGATCCACGAGAGCACTTTTCCCCCAATGCCATGAGCTGCTACTTTCTTTAACAGTCTATGGTGCGGAACTCTATCAAAAGCCTTACTAAAATCAAAGTAAATAATATCAAATTCTTTATCGTGATCAACAGCCTCAAAAGCTTTACTGAAGAAAGTTAATAAATTAGTTAGACAAGAACGGCCTCTCGTGAATCCATGCTGAGTATCATTAATCAGATTATGCTTATCCAGATGGCTTCTTATAATCTCAGCTATAATTGACTCCAGCAACTTACCTACAATTGAGGTGAACCACAGGTGAAGGTGTAAGGTAAACCACAGGTGAAGGTGTGAGAGTGAGCCACAGGGGAAGGTGTAAGGTAAACCACAGGTGAAGGTGTGAGAGTGAATCACAGGTGAAGGTGTAAGAGTGAACCACAGGTGAAGGTGTAAGAGTGAACCACAGGTGAAGGTGTAAGAGTGAACCACTGGTGAAGGTGTAAGAGTGAACCACAGGTGAAGGTGTGAGAGTGAATAACAGGTGAAGGTGTGAGAGTGAATCACAGGTGAAGGTGTGAGAATGAATCACAGGTGAAGGTGTGAGAGTGAATCACAGGTGAAGTTGTGAGAATGAATCACAGGTGAAGGTGTGAGAGTGAATCACAGGTGAAGGTGTAAGAGTGAATCACATGTGAAGGTGTAAGAGTGAACCACAGGTGAAGGTGTAAGAGTGAACCACAGGTGAAGGTGCAAGAGTGAACCACAGGTGAAGGTGCAAGAGTGAACCACAGGTGAAGGTGTAAGAGTGAACCACAGGTGAAGGTGCAAGATTGAACCACAGGTGAAGGTGTAAGAGTGAACCACAGGTGAAGGTGCAAGAGTGAACCACAGGTGAAGGTGTAAGAGTGAACCACAGGTGAAGGTGTAAGAGTGAACCACAGGTGAAGGTGTAAGAGTGAACCACAGGTGAAGGTGTAAGAGTGAACCACAGGTGAAGGTGTAAGAGTGAACCACAGGTGAAGGTGTAAGAGTGAACCACAGGTGAAGGTGTAAGAGTGAACCACAGGTGAAGGTGCAAGATTGAACCACAGGTGAAGGTGTAAGAGTGAACCACAGGTGAAGGTGAAAGAGTGAACCACAGGTGAAGGTGTAAGAGTGAACCACAGGTGAAGGTGTAAGAGTGAACCACAGGTGAAGGTGTAAGAGTGAACCACAGGTGAAGGTGTAAGAGTGAACCACAGGTGAAGGTGTAAGAGTGAACCACAGGTGAAGGTGTAAGAGTGAACCACAGGTGAAGGTGGGTGAAGGTGTAAGAGTGAACCACAGGTGAAGGTGTAAGAGTGAACCACAGGTGAAGGTGTAAGAGTGAACCACAGGTGAAGGTGGGTGAAGGTGTAAGAGTGAACCACAGGTGAAGGTGTAAGAGTGAACCACAGGTGAAGGTGTAAGAGTGAACCACAGGTGAAGGTGTAAGAGTGAACCACAGGTGAAGGTGGGTGAAGGTGTAAGAGTGAACCACAGGTGAAGGTGTAAGAGTGAACCACAGGTGAAGGTGTAAGAGTGAACCACAGGTGAAGGTGTAAGAGTGAACCACAGGTGAAGGTGGGTGAAGGTGTAAGAGTGAACCACAGGTGAAGGTGTAAGAGTGAACCACAGGTGAAGGTGGGTGAAGGTGTAAGAGTGAACCACAGGTGAAGGTGTAAGAGTGAACCACAGGTGAAGGTGTAAGAGTGAACCACAGGTGAAGGTGGGTGAAGGTGTAAGAGTGAACCACAGGTGAAGGTGTAAGAGTGAACCACAGGTGAAGGTGTAAGAGTGAACCACAGGTGAAGGTGTAAGAGTGAACCACACACCAACAACTCTTCTTTTACACTCATCAATCATTTGTTCCAAATTTAAATTAATTTTTAATAAAAGATCCCTGCATAATCTATATTAGTATTTAAGAGAGTGAAAATGTACAGTGTAAAACTTAAGTTAATTATCTTAGAAACTAAGTTTATACAGTGAGGGAAAACAATATATTTAAAATTTGTTGAGCTGCTTCTCACTACCATTTATGACACGACTTCTGAATCTAGTTTACCCATAATAGGATTTTATTTTTTAATTTCTAAGAACAGAATGGAGGACAAGTAATTAATTGTTTGATAATGTTGGTAGAATACCCAGAATATATTAGGTAAAAGGACACATGTGCAACTAACCAGACGTTGTATCTCCCTAGAGAGTTGCTGTCTACAGACCTTCAGTATGTTGTTGTCCCCATTATGTTCTCTATCAGTTTATCAGTTGCTCCGAGAGCAGCATTCATTTCTCTCATAGTATCCGCCGCTCTCAGAGCAGTATCCACCGCTCTCAGAGCAGTATCCACCGCTCTCGGAGCATCGGAGCAGTATCCACCGTTGTCAGAGCAGTATTCGCTGCTCTTAGAGCCGTAGCCACTGCTCTCAGAGCAGTATCCGCCGCTCTCAGAGCAGTATCATTGATAAAGACTTCCACATTGCATTAAGGCCGTCTTTCTGTTCCAGTTTGAGTATTCTCATAGCGTTGCCGTTCAACTTGGAGTTAATAAAGAAAACTAATATTACCCGGTCGTGCATTATTACCTTCCTATGTTTTATATCATGTAACGTTAAATTAACCAAATTAATATTGCATTTATCTATTTTCCTTTATTTACCTCGCGAATATTCAGAGAACTGACGTATGATATAAAGTTTTGCTTTTTTTCTAGTAGTATTTTTTTTTAAATATAGTTAAATTTGGTTCCTAAGTGCGCTGTAACTTGGGATACACGAGAAACATGTTCCCGGCTGAGTTAAATGTTAAGGTTAAAATTATTAACTCCTCCCACCCACGCCCGTCTCCCCTCTACCCAACGCCCTTTTCCCCATATTTTCCCTCCCTCTTCACCCTAAAATTTTTTTAGCTGTTTGTAAGTTATGGCAAAATTATGCTAGATTTTTTCCCCAGTGGTGAACTGTAGACGATTATTGTGAAGGAACCTTTCTTTAACAATAATTGTATGTCTTGACAGATGATTGTACTGTGAGGGAGACTATTGTATGTACTGATGGATAATTGAATTGTGAGAGTATCGTATGTCTTGACGGACGATTGTATTGTGACGGAGACTATGGTATGTCTTGATAGATGATTAAATTGTGAAGGATGATGGATGATTGTTGGGAAATTTCGTATATCTTGATAGATGATTGTACAGTGAAGGAGAGTACCACATGTCTTAGTACCAGGATGAATGGGGTAATTCATAACTAGTGAAGTGTTGAATATTTATGTTCAAGACAAGATCCTTCATTGGATTAAGTCGTAAGACACAGTTGTTACATTCTTCAGGTGAATTTTCCCAGAAACTCTATTCAGAAAGACTCCTGTCTTCTTCTTCTTCATTTAATAATAATAATATTATAATAATGATAATTATATTATTATTATTATTAATAACTAGATGGAATGCATTAGCACGAATTTTCTGAAGTCGATAACACGAATCATTCTTTAGTTATTGAATAACAGCCAGTAATATAACTTAATAACATAGGCAAATGGGGACTTACATGCAGCTCTCCGGAAAACTCAGCAGGGCTCAAAATTTGAAGCCGATCAGAAGAGTCATTCTTCGGTTATCACACGGATTTCAAGATTTGTAAACTAATTTAATACACTAACAAATTTTTCTCGTACCCCCCAAAAAAAATAATGGGTGCTATCCTGGCTGTAAGAGGCATCAGCCATTACGCAGTGAAGCCACCAGAAGTAGACTCTATTTATGTGATTAAATGGGACTCAAAATTCCACACTATTGTACACAAGAGTGTCAGATGTGTATTGTTTTCACAAGACTGTTAGATGTGCACCTACACTCTTGAAGCTTCCTGACTGCCGTCGTTGGATTAAGTAGCTTTAACGATGGTCTGTAGTTTCCTTAAACGATTTTTTGATATTACTGGAGTAATCTCAGGCTTTGAGTGGGGTCGTACAATTTTGGTCATAGGACACCTGCAAACGTCATTTGTTCCTAGAATCATGATCTAGATACCATACACCTGCGCTGAATAGTTGAAGCTGATCGGACGACGCCTAGTGTTACGACAGAAATAATAACGAGAAGCTGCAGAAAGAAAACTAACTTTGGCAGCCTCGTATCCATGCACAACCTGATCTAAATTAAAGTTTTTTTATATATACTACTCAAATTATGTGTGTGTGGCGTAAGTGAAAACATATTCCAAGAAATTGGTTCTGAGCCAATATTCAAAAATATAAAGAGGTAGGAGAATACACATGAATTATCAAACAAATATATATTTAAAAAAATATAGTATTTTTGATTGAGAATATAAATAAATAATGTAACATAAAAAATAATTTAAAATAAAAATGTGCAGTAAAACAATATTTGTAACAGTATTTAAAATTGCCAAGAAAGGCCAAGGCTTGTGAGCTTAGTTTTACAATATTCACACTACCAAAACTTTAAGTTACAGCTACAATATGCAAAAGAAAGGAAAATAAGAAATGTTTAAGGTTTTAACTATTCGTCAAATATCTTAAATAAGCGAGAGAGAAATGCTGAGTGGATTATGGAGGATGGGTTATCTGTTGTTAATAATAGTGAGGGCAGCAGAAAATATAACTTAATAGTAACCAGTACACAAATAAGTGCGGGTTAATTGTGTTTTGTTCCAGCCACGATATTGTGACTTTTTCTTCAAGAGTAACAGGTCAATAATGATCATATAATACTACCACAGTGTTATAAGAATTCATACATTTGACTGCCAGCATAAATATTACACTTAATTTTGGTGAAAGGAGAATCAACACCAACAGTGTAGTAAAATCCCAATGATTTTAATTTACGTTAGTTAATAGCCACACTATATTATCACGAAAATTATCCCATATTTTGCTTTGTCCGCGTTAACTAAAGATCCATATAGTCATAAATAAAATTACCTAACTACTATAAATAAATCCAACTTGCGTTTCGTATCTATATTAACAAATAACCGTCACACATCACAACAATCAACACAACCCCCCCCCCTCGCCTTGCAACACATACCAGTGTCTTAGTCTGACACTAAACAAGAGTGAAGTGTGTTACAGCCCATCCCAGGTTAGGTTAGGTAAGCTTGGCCAGGAAACAGGACAAGTGTTTCCTGATGCGGGTCTTAGTCAGATGATCACCCGCCATTGGAGCTTTTGGTCATCTGACCGAGGCCTTCCGCTGGCTTACCGGTCCACCCCTTTAAAAGTTTTGGTTATTATGAAGCAAAAGAGTCATCTAGTGCACGTATAACCTCTTCCCATAAAATAAACACAATTGTAAATACTAATCAGATAATTTAAAACTATTAAACTATGAAAAAAAGTTTTCTTGACCAAAAGAAACTTAACACAAACATTACGAATTCCTAAATATATTTCCGAGTCTATTTAATAATTATTTATATTTTATTCAAAACCACACCATATCAGAGAAAGTTCTAGCATATAACCACTCTTCCAGAACTCTCAAAAATTGGTATTATTATTATTATTATTATTATTATTATTATTATTATTATTATTATTAACATGGGGAGCGCTAAATCCGTAGGGATTTTAAAAATCGATAAAGAGCAATATTTACTCCTACCTTGACGAGGCTGACACATCCCTCATTAAGACCCATTAAATTTCATAATTATGTTACTCTAGAGTCATCAATATACTCCTGCAACCTTCTCTGATCTTCAAAGAATAGTCGAGCCTAAAATAATATAATATTATAACCCCCTACCTATAAAAAAATATTAAAATTATAAATGTAAATAAATATCGGGGGGAGGGGACGTAATTTCGTAGTCAAGCTGATAAAAATTAACATATTCCAGATGCATTTAATAAGCAAATACAACTGCACAGAAATATGATTAATAAATCTTATACAACTACACTACCAGTTTATTACCATCAGTAACTCTGCCAGCTGTACCACCACTGTCAGTAACTCTGCCAGCTGTACCACCACTGTCAGTAACTCTGCCAGCTGTACCACCACTGTCAGTAACTCTGCCAGCTGTACCACCACTGTCAGTAACTCTGCCAGCTGTACCACCACTGTCAGTAACTCTGCCAGCTGTACCACCACTGTGAGTTACTCTGCCAGCTGTACCACCACTGTCAGTTACTCTGCCAGCTGTACCACCACTGTCAGTAACTCTGCCAGCTGTACTATCACTGTGAGTTACTCTGCCAGCTGTACCACCACTGTCAGTTACTCTGCCAGCTGTACCACCACTGTCAGTAACTCTGCCAGCTGTACCACCACTGTCAGTTACTCTGCCAGCTGTACCACCACTGTCAGTAACTCTGCCAGCTGTACCACCACTGTCAGTAACTCTGCCAGCTGTACCAACACTGTCAATAACTCTGCCAACTGTACCACCACTGTCAATAACTCTGCCAACTGTACCACCACTGTCAGTAACTCTGCCAGCTGTACCACCACTGTCAGTAACTCTGCCAGCTGTACCACCACTGTCAGTAACTCTGCCAGCTGTACCACCACTGTGAGTTACTCTGCCAGCTGTACCACCACTGTCAGTTACTCTGCCAGCTGTACCACCACTGTCAGTAACTCTGCCAGCTGTACTACCACTGTGAGTTACTCTGCCAGCTGTACCACCACTGTCAGTTACTCTGCCAGCAGTACCACCACTGTCAGTAACTCTGCCAGCTGTACCACCACTGTCAGTTACTCTGCCAGCTGTACCACCACTGTCAGTAACTCTGCCAGCTGTACCACCACTGTCAGTAACTCTGCCAGCTGTACCACCACTGTCAGTAACTCTGCCAGCTGTACCACCACTGTCAGTAACTCTGCCAGCTGTACCACCACTGTCAGTAACTCTGCCAGCTGTACCACCACTGTCAGTAACTCTGCCAGCTGTACCACCACTGTCAGTTACTCTGCCAGCTGTACCACCACTGTCAGTAACTCTGCCAGCTGTACCACCACTGTCAGTAACTCTGCCAGCTGTACCACCACTGTCAGTAACTCTGCCAGCTGTACCACCACTGTCAGTAACTCTGCCAGCTGTACCACCACTGTCAGTTACTCTGCCAGCTGTACCACCACTGTCAGTTACTCTGCCAGCTGTACCACCACTGTCAGTAACTCTGCCAGCTGTACCACCACTGTCAGTTACTCTGCCAGCTGTACCACCACTGTCAGTAACTCTGCCAGCTGTACCACCACTGTCAGTAACTCTGCCAGCTGTACCACCACTGTCAGTAACTCTGCCAGCTGTACCACCACTGTCAGTAACTCTGCCAGCTGTACCACCACTGTCAGTAACTCTGCCAGCTGTACCACCATTGTCAGTAACTCTGCCAGCTGTACCACCACTGTCAGTTACTCTGCCAGCTGTACCACCACTGTCAGTAACTCTGCCAGCTGTACCACCACTGTCAGTAACTCTGCCAGCTGTACCACCATTGTCAGTAACTCTGCCAGCTGTACCACCACTGTCAGTAACTCTGCCAGCTGTACCACCACTGTCAGTTACTCTGCCAGCTGTACCACCACTGTCAGTAACTCTGCCAGCTGTACCACCACTGTCAGTAACTCTGCCAGCTGTACCACCACTGTCAGTAACTATGCCAGCTGTACCACCACTGTCAGTAACTCTGCCAGCTGTACCACCACTGTCAGTAACTCTGCCAGCTGTACCACAACTGTCAGTTGTAGCAAAAGATTTATGCAGTTTTTGTTAAAATAAACTACCTGTACTCAACGCCACCTACACAACAGGTCCATTTCCACCTACACTACCAGTCGTGTACCACACCTACACTACCAGTCGTGTACCACACCTACACTACCAGTCGTGTACCACACCTACACTACCAGTCGTGTACCACACCTACACTACCAGTCGTGTACCACACCTACACTACCAGTCGTGTACCACACCTACACTACCAGTCGTGTACCACACCTACACTACCAGTCGTGTACCACACCTACACTACCAGTCGTGTACCACACCTACACTACCAAACGTGTACCACACCTACACTACCAGTCCTGTACCACATCTACACGACCAGTCGTGTACCACACCTACACTACCAGTCGTGTACCACACCTACACTACCAGTCGTGTGCCACACCTACCCTACCAGTCGTGTACCACATCTACACTACCAGTCCTGTACCACACCTACACTACAAGTCGTGTACCACACCTACACTACCAGTCCTCTACCACACCTACAATACCAGTCCTATACCACACCTACAATACCAGTCCTCTACCACACCTACACTACCAGTCCTGTACCACACCTACACTACCAGTTCTGTACCTCGCCTGCACTACAAGTCCTGTAACTCGCCTGCACTGCCAGTCCTGTACCACACATACACTGCCAGTCCTGTATCACACCTACACTACCAGTCCTGTAGTACACCTACACTACCAGTCGTGTACCACACCTACACTACCAGTTCTGTATCACACCTACACTACCAGTCCTCTACCACACCTACAATACCTGTCCTGTATCACACATACACTACCAGTCCTGTATCACACATACACTACCAGTCCTGTATCACACCTACACTACCAGTCCTGTATCACACCTACACTACCAGTCCTGTACCACACCTACACTACCAGTCGTGTACCACACCTACACTACCAGTTCTGTATCACACCTACACTACCAGTTCTGTACCACACCTACTCTACCAATCCTGTACCACACCTACACTACCAGTCGTGTACCACACCTACACTACCAGTCCTGTATCACACCTACACTACCAGTCCTGTACCACACCTACACTACCAGTCCTGTACCACACCTACACAGCCAGTCCTGTACAACACCTACACTACCAGTTCTGTGCCACACCTACACCATCGGTTCTGCACAACACCTACACTACTAGTCCACTATCACCTCTTTCACTACCAGTACATTACCAGCATCTATACAACCAGTACACTACCATCATCTACACTACCAGTACACTACCATCATCTACACTACCAGTACACTACCACCATCTATATAACCAGTACACTACCATCATCTACACTACCAGTACACTACCATCATCTACACTACCAGTACACTACCATCATCTACACTACGAGTACACTACCATGATCTACACTACCAGTACACTACCATCATCTACACTACCAGTACACTACCACCATGTATACTACCAGTACACTGTCATCATCTACACTACCAGTACACTACCACCATGTATACTACCAGTACACTATCATCATCTACACTACCAGTACACTACCACCATGTATACTACCAGTACACTACCATCATCTACACTACGAGTACACTGCCACCATCTGCACTACCAGCACTCTACCATCATCTACACTACCAGTACACTACCACCACCTCCACTACCAGTACACTACCACCATCTACACTACCAGTACACTACCACCATCTACACTACCAGTACACTATCATCATCTACACTACCAGCACTCTACCATCATCTACTCTACCAGCGCTCTACCATCATCTACACTACCAGTACACTACCACCATCTACACTACCAGTACACTATCATCATCTACACTACCAGCACTCTACCATCATCTACTCTACCAGCGCTCTACCATCATCTACACTACCAGTACACTACCACCATCTACACTACCAGTACACTACCAGTACACTATCATCATCTACACTACCAGCGCTCTACCATCATCTACTCTACCAGCGCTCTACCATCATCTACACTACCAGTACACTACCACCATCTACACTACCAGTACACTACCACCATCTACACTACCAGTACATTACCACCATCTATACTACCAGTACACTATCATCATGTACACTACCAGCACTCTACCATCATCTACACTACCACCATCTACACTACTAGTACACAACCACCATCTACACTACTAGTACACAACCACCATCTACACTACCAACACTTTACCACGATCTACACTACCAGTACACTATCATCATCTACACTACCAGCACCTACACTACCAGCACACTACCACCATCTATATTACCAGTACACTATCATCATCTACACTACCAGCACCTACACTACCAGCACACTACCACCATCTATATTACCAGTACACTACCATCATCTACACTACCAGTATACTACCACCATCTAACTACCAGCACTCTACCATCATCTACACTACCAGTACACTATCATCATCTACACTACCAGCGCTCTACGATCATCTACAGTACCAGTACACTACCACCATCTACACTACCAGTACACTACCACCATCTATACTACCAGTACACTATCATCATCTACACTACCAGCACTCTACCATCATCTACACTACCAGTACACTACCATCATCTACACTTCCAGTACACTATCATCATCTACACTACCAGCACACTACCACCATCTATATTACCAGTACACTACCATCATCTACACTACCAGTATACTACCACCATCTAACTACCAGCACTCTACCATCATCTACACTACCAGTACACTATCATCATCTACACTAGCAGCGCTCTACGATCATCTACAGTACCAGTACACTACCACCATCTACACTACCAGTACACTACCACCATCTATACTACCAGTACACTATCATCATCTACACTACCAGCACTCTACCATCATCTACACTACCAGTACACTACCATCATCTACACTTCCAGTACACTATCATCATCTACACTACCAGCACTCTACCATCATCTACACTACCAGTACACTATCATCATCTACACTACCAACACTTTACCATCATCTACACTACCAGTACACTACCATCATCTACACTACCAGTACACTACCATCATCTACACTACCAGTACACTATCATCATCTACACTACCAGCACTCTACCATTATCTACACTACCAGTACACTATCATCATCTACACTAGCAGTACACTATCATCTACACTACCAGTACACTACCATCATCTACACTACCAGTACACTACCACCATCTATACTACCAGTACACTATCATCATCTACACTACCAGCACTCTACCATCATCTACACTAGCAGTACACTACCACCATCTACACTACCAGCACTCTACCATCATCTACACTACCAGTACACTACCACCATCTATACTACCAGTACACTACCACCATCTATACTACCAGTACACTACCAACATCTACACTACCAGCACTCTACCATCATCTACACTACCAGTACACTACCACCAACTACACTACCAGTACACTACCACCAACTACACTACCAGTACACTACCACCAACTACACTACCAGTACACTACCACCAACTACACTACCAGTACACTACCACCAACTACACTACCAGTACACTACCACCAACTACACTACCAGTACACTACCACCAACTACACTACCAGTACACTACCATCAACTACACTACCAGTACACTACCACCAACTACACTACCAGTACACTACCACCAACTACACTACCAGTACACTACCACCAACTACACTACCAGTACACTACCACCAACTACACTACCAGTACACTACCACCAACTACACTACCAGTACACTACCACGAACTACACTACCAGTACACTACCACCAACTACACTACCAGTACACTACCACCAACTACACTACCAGTACACTACCACCAACTACACTACCAGTACACTACCACCAACTACACTACCAGTACACTATCATCATCTACACTACCAGTACACTACCAACTACACTACCAGTACACTACCAACTACACTACCAGTACACTACCACCAACTACACTACCAGTACACTACCACCAACTACACTACCAGTACACTACCACCAATACACTACCAGTACACTACCAACTACACTACCAGTACACTACCAACTACACTACCAGTACACTACCACCAACTACAGTACCAGTCCTTTACCACCAACTACACTACCAGTACACTACCACCAACTACACTACCAGTACACTACCACCAACTACACTACCAGTACACTATCATCTACACTACCAGTACACTACCAACTACACTACCAGTACACTACCACCAACTACACTACCAGTACACTACCACCAACTACACTACCAGTACACTACCAACAACTACACTACCAGTACCCTACCACCAACTACACTACCAGTACACTACCAACTACACTACCAGTACACTACCAACTACACTACCAATACACTACCACCAACTACACTACCAGTACACTACCACCAACTACACTACCAGTACACTACCACCAACTACACTACCAGTACACTACCACCAACTACACTACCAGTACACTACCACCAACTACACTACCAGTACACTACCAACTACACTACCAGTACACTACCAACTACACTACCAGTACACTACCACCAACTACACTACCAGTACACTACCACCAACTACACTACCAGTACACTACCACCAACTACACTACCAGTACACTACCACCAACTACACTACCAGTACACTACCACCAACTACACTACCAGTACACTACCACCAACTACACTACCAGTACACTACCAACTACACTACCAACTACACTACCAGTACACTACCACCAACTACACTACCAGTACACTACCACCAACTACACTACCAGTACACTACCACCAACTACACTACCAGTACACTACCACCAACTACACTACCAGTACACTACCACCAACTACACTACCAGTACACTACCACCAACTACACTACCAGTACACTACCACCAACTACACTACCAGTACACTACCAACTACACTACCAGTACACTACCAACTACACTACCAGTACACTACCACCAACTACACTACCAGTACACTACCACCAACTACACTACCAGTACACTACCACCAACTACACTACCAGTACACTACCACCAACTACACTACCAGTACACTACCAACTACACTACCAGTACACTACCACCAACTACACTACCAGTACACTACCACCAACTACACTACCAGTACACTACCACCAACTACACTACCAGTACACTACCACCAACTACACTACCAGTACACTACCAACTACACTACCAGTACACTACCAACTACACTACCAGTACACTACCACCAACTACACTACCAGTACACTACCACCAACTACACTACCAGTACACTACCACCATCTACACCTTCACTTGCATTTCCATTCCACAAACACTACCGACAATACCAGTCTACTACCACCACTCACACTGCCAGAGTACTATCATCTACTAATCCACCAGCTACACTACCATTCTATTACTTTTAACTACAGTACCAGTCCTTTACCACCAACTACACTACCAGTACACTACCACCAACTACACTACCAGTTCATTAGAGTAATACAGAAAATTACTGTGGAAAGGACTTTCAAATAACTTCTTGTATCATCGCCGGAGTCTAGTAGAATGTAACTAGTTTTGTGTTTCATTGTTAATACTTTAATAATTGTTAATATATCATCTAATATTGCAAAATGTTATTTTTTATTCCCTTCAGGAATTAAATGATAATACTGGTAATATTAGTGTGTAGTGAGGTTAATATTAGTGTGCAGTGAGGTTAATATTAGTGTGTAGTGAGGTTAATATTAGTGTGCAGTGAGGTTAATATTAGTGTGCAGTGAGGTTAATATTAGTGTGCAGTGAGGTTAATAGGTGTAAAGTCTGCAGTGTATACTGTCCCTGATACTGCTGGGGCTAGGATCACACCAGCTAGATGGAAGAGTACAAAATTCCCACGGGATACTGCTGGGGCTAGGCTCTCATCAGGAATGGAAGCGTTTACCTGGAGTTTACCTGTAGAGAGTTCCGGGGGTCAACGCCCCCGCGGCCCGGTCTGTGACCAGGCCTCCTGGTGGATCAAAGCCTGATCAACCAGGCTGCACGCAATCCAACGTACGAGCCACAAATTGCAATCAGTACTACATTATTAACGTTCTATTCTCTTCTGTTTTGGTCAACCATATTCATGCTTGATACAACTTTCTCAGTCTTTTGACAACCAATATAGTGGTTAAAATCTCTTTCATAAATAAACAAAGCATTATTTTTCTTGCTCTCTTCTACTGCTATATTGTTGTCAATGAACTTTCATTTTGCAAACTGCAGTTAAAAGCCGATGATGTCTGTCAGATAACTTAATTTTTATGAAAGGGATTCTGTGAGGGATTTCTTTCTCCTGTAATCGTCGCCTAATTGACTGTGCTGACACACCAATCTGCAGACCATCTCTAATGGCACCTGCTTTGGTAAATGGGTGACTCAGGAGGTCGTCTTGTATGCTTTTGTTGTCAACACATTGTTTGGGACAATCTTCCTGAGCATATTCGTCTTGCAATCTCTTAAGTCGATGATATATTGTTGCTTTAGATAGTATATAAGCTCTGTTGCAATTTCCTGCGAGGAGTCACCAGTTCTTTCATCCCAAGGTTATTCCTTACTGAGGGATATTTTCCCAGCCACATTCCATTTTTGGACATAATACAAGGTTCTCATTCTGTTACAGCACTCGTGGTGTTTGTTACAGCACTCGTGATCTTTGTTACAGCACTCGTGATCTTTGTTACAGCGCTCGTGATCTTTGTTACAGCGCTCGTGATCTTTGTTACAGCACTCGTGATCTTTGTTACAGCACTCGTGATCTTTGTTACAGCGCTCGTGATCTTTGTTACAGCGCTCGTGATCTTTGTTACAGCACTCGTGATCTTTGTTACAGCACTCGTGATCTTTGTTACAGCACTCGTGATCTTTGTTACAGCGCTCGTGATCTTTGTTACAGCGCTCGTGATCTTTGTTACAGCACTCGTGATCTTTGTTACAGCACTCGTGATCTTTGTTACAGCGCTCGTGATCTTTGTCACAGCACTCGTGATCTTTGTCACAGCACTCGTGATCTTTGTCACAGCACTCGTGATCTTTGTCACAGCACTCGTGATCTTTGTTACAGCACTCGTGATCTTTGTCACAGCACTCGTGATCTTTGTCACAACACTCATGATCTTTGTTACAGCGCTCGTGATCTTTGTTACAGCACTCGTGATCTTTGTCACAGCGCTCGTGATCTCTGTCACAGCACTCGTGATCTTTGTCACAGCACTCGTGATCTTTGTTACAGCACTCGTGATCTTTGTTACAGCACTCGTGATCTTTGTCACAGCATTCGTGATCTTAGCTCGCAACTGTGATATATAATTTCACTTCCTATGAAGTGGAAAGGAATTAGTATCACAATTATAATATTTTTACAACTTTCAAGGTACCATAAACAGAACAATCATATATAATAGGCAAACAATTTCATCTCAATAAAGAAAAGGAAGCAGTTTGACAATTCTGTCTTGCCTTGACACACACACACACACACACACACACACACACACACACTAGTCCCGGAGCTAAGGGACATATCCTACTAGGAGAGGTTGGGGAAAATCAACCTGACGACACTGGAGGACAGCAAGGATAGGGAAAACATGTTAACGACACGTAAAATTCTGAGAGGAAGTGACAGGGTGGATAGGTACAGGATGTTTCAGAGATGGGACACAGCTGGAAGTTGAAGACTCAGACGAGTCACAGGGATGTTAGGAAGTATGTTTTCAGTCATAGAGTTGTCAGGAAGTGCAACAATCTGGAGAGTGATGTAGTGGAGGCAGGATCCATATATAGCTTTAAATAGAGATACGATGAATCTCATGGAGCGGGAAAAGAGTGGACCTAGTAGCAACCAGCGAAGAGGGGGGGGGGGGCAGGAGCTGTAAATCGACCCATGCAGTCGCAAACAGGTGAGTACAAATAGGTGAGTACTCACACATACACACACACACACACACACACACATATGCACGGGGCCAGGAACTGAGTCTCGACCCCAGCAACCACAATTAGGAGAGTACACACTGGCGAATGGAGAAAGTATAGAAGAAAAAAGACCCGGGAAAACAGGGACATTAGCCGAAGAGCCAGAAATGAATATACATGGATAAGGAGAGAGGCCAAGCGGCAATATGAGAAAGACAATCTCCAAAGTCAAATCTGACCCAAAGCTGGTGTAGAGCCACATCAAGAGGAAAACAGCAGTCAAGAACCAGGTAATCAGACTGAGGAAGGAAGGAAGGAAGGGAGATCACAATTAACGACCAAGAATTATGCGAAGAGGTCAAGACGAGATTTAAAGAAGTATTTTCAGTGGAGACAAAGACTCGAGCAAACCGGAATAGTAGGGTACACCAACAAGTGCTGGACACACTACACACAACCGATGAGGAGGTGAAGAGGCTGCTAAGTGAACTACTTAACTCAAAGGCGGTGGGACTGGACAACATCTCCTTGGTTCCTGAGAGAAGGAGCAGAGACAGTGTGTGTGCCACTAGCAACAATCTTCAACACATCTATAGAAATAGGGTAGAAGCCTGAGATGTGGAAGACAGCAAATATAGTCCCAGATTTTAAGAAATAAGACAGACAGGCAGCATTAAACTACAGACCAGTGTCACTGACATGTGTAGTATGCAAAGTCATGGAGAAGCTTATCAGGAGAAGAGTGGTGGAACACCTAGATAGGAATGAGCTTATATACGATAACCAGCATGGTGAGTTACAGGAATGTTAGGAAATATTATTTCAGCCATAGAGTGGAACTATCTTGACAGTGATGTAGTGGAGGCAGGATCTATACCTAGGTTTAAGAAGAGATACAGGGAGAGAGTGGACCCAGTAGTGACCAGGAAGATTTGGGTCCAGGAGCTGTGACTTGACCCCTGCAAGCACAAATATAGTACACACACACAAACACAATCACACATTTATAATGTGTTTCAATAATACACTTTAACACATTTCTGTTCTTTCTTGGTAACATGTTTTTACATGCTCAACTCTTAAGATTGTTTTGTTTGTTAAAGAATTATTAAATATTAATACTGAAGGCAGAGTGGCGACACTCGTTGTAACCAGCAGTTTTCTAGTGATAGTAACGGCAGTCTGCTTGTGGCCGTCATCATCAATATTTCCATATATCAGATAAACTATACTCAGTCTCATAAGATTTAACTAACACATCAACTAGAGTTTTCTTTAGAGTATATTTCCTCAGTATAATGATTTCACAAGCAAAATGAGATAGATAAATAGAGAGAGAGAGAGAGAGAGAGAGAGAGAGAGAGAGAGAGAGAGAAGCAGGGAGAGAAAGAGGGAAAGGGGGAATGGGTGAAAGAAGAGGGAGGGAGCTAGAATTAAAATTTTCCAACGTACCATATCTTTATTTATATTCTTGGTAAGAGTTAACGATCAGTAATAACATAATTTCCCTTGTATACTTAATAACAGGTAATTAACTAAATTACAGAGGAATAACATTACATGCAGAAATCTAAATTTAATCTACAAATGATCGACACTGTTTTAACGATAATTTTCTGGCCACATGTGCTCATTCATAGATTCTCTTTATTATTTCGAGGATTTGCCTCATGTTTCCATCGACCAGAATTCCGTGTGGTTGACTGTACATTAATAATCATATCCAAACCATACCACGGGTGGGGTTTGAACCCGCTGTCAGCGTAATGACACGATTGCAAACAAACCATACCACGGGTGGGCTTGAACCCACGGTATGGTTTGTTTTCAATCGTGTCATTACGATTTCGTGAGTCATAATCATATCCCTCTAAACCATGTCGTCAATAAACCTAAGTCGTAATGAAGGACTGTCAAGGACCGGACAGAATAATGAACGGGGATTTGAACCGAGGTAAGTTTATAACACATTGCCTTCCACACACAAAACCTCACCTCAAATCCCTATCCATTTTGCCGTTCATGAACTATCAAATCGACGTAAAAACTAAACCTCTGGTTCCTGGATGATGGCACACAATGAAAGAAGAGCTCATCCTGAATCCATACAAATACGAAAATCCTCTTAGCTAACTGAGAAGAAATCGATGCAATGATATCTTACTCTGAGGCTCATCAACCATTGTTTCCACTGATATCACCCTGCTTGCAGCCCCTAAGACAATACTATTGTTACATTTCTCAAGGAAAAACTACATATGAGGGAGATGGAAAAACGAATAAGCAGTCTAGACGCCCTTGATGCCTTGTACGTCCTCACAAAGCGTTTGATCCAGCCCATTATAACATCATTTCTAACAGTTGCTCTCTCATATGACAACCAAACATTGATGTAATACGATAGTCTTCCAAGGTTGTATTTACCAATAGATTCAGCCTTACTCTAGAAGATGAGAAGTGGGACCCAATTATACTTTTGCTCTGAACAGGAGGTATAGGTGTCTTCAAGGTATCACAGATAGTACTCTCTGCATTCCTCTCTTTATAGCGTCCAGAGAGCTTGTAGGAGCGATTCTTCATGGATCGTCGTTACTCTGTAAGGGCAGAGTTCACAACTTAACGTTTATAAACTGAGCCAGGCTTCTGATACTTATACTTTTGTTTTATTTCGCGATGTGTGAGTACCAGTTCGTCACCTTTTTTTTTTATTTTTGTCAAATTAAAAATTAAAAAAAAATATATATTTTGTCTTATAGTGAAGAATTTTAAATTGTGTAAATTAAAAAAATATTCGTATTTTTATGGTGTTTTTAGGATTACCGGCAGTAGGCTATTTTTGGAACATTCATGCATATTTTTAGTTCTCAGGTACGCTTAAAATGTATCTGGGGCAAGATTCATGGGATTATTTGCAGGCACCGATACCCATTAAATGATCTTACACTGCTCGTTCCTAAAACTGATTGGTGTGTGATAGCTGAGACAGTCTTCTCTGATCGACTACAGAATGTCAACACCGGTGTATCCTACTCAGAAGAACGTTAATATATTTAATGGAGTGTGTAGGTGCCCTTTTGCCATTTTTATTCTCGAATGATAGAGTATTATTATATATCATTCCATTATTGTTCCTTGATGCTGGTGAGGGCCTCTTGATCCGAAGAAATGGGCTAGTCCCGCCCTTGCTTGCATCGAATTTGGATGTCTCCCATACTACAGGCGCTATATGACTCCACGTCGGGTCACCTTCTGGGAAAGACCCGGACGGGACAAGACCGGCGAACCTACTACTCACTGCTATGTGACTTCAATTGGTATAGCGCTTTCCTCTGATTAAAACACAACACGAAATGGATATAACTTTACTCGGGTTTCTGTTGTGCAGATTCAAATTTTGCTGAATTCTGAGCAAAGCCTGAACAATGCATCTTCCGGTCAGCTTTAAACTTTTAGTGCTGTGTGTTTTTCTAAGAGTCAGGAATCTCTTATTATTAGGTTGTGTAAGTTGTAAAATGCTAATTATATTAATAAACTGGTTTCTATGAAATAATTGGAGAATGTCTCTTCTGATCAGAAATCAGTCAGAGTTCGACTTGATTTGGTTGCAACAGATTCACTCAATATAATATACTTTCTATTTGACTGTAACACCTACGTACACTCATAACTGTTATATACTTGTATGTTATGTACTCTAAGCTTACTTAAAACATATTTTTCTTATCAAATGTGGTCCATCTTAGAGAAAAGTTTGGATTGATTTTAGTCAACGTAGGTCCCAGCTCGCTTTTCTGGACTAAACAGGGAAAATTGGAAGAGCGTTTTTCATACAAATATTTCTGAGTGTCGCATCTAATTGCCTTTAACCTTACATGATCATAACTTGATACGCAACTTCTTATCGGCTTGAAGATTAAAATGATTGTGTATTTTAGGATTTTGGTATCTTTGAAAGGCTTGAATTAAATTTCGGCTGTGTATGTCCTAATTTATCATTTTTATTGAAGAAATTTGGATATTAGTTTCTATATGATGACTTGTGAAAGCCACTTCTGAGTCCCTTCAACTCTTCAACGTTAACGTTTAACTGCATTATCAACTTACGCCGCACTCTGCACTATTCCAATCCTCGGATTCCACTGCGACCAAAATATATATTGCTCTGTTACAAGCTCGTTTAAGATTTTCAAATTTCTGATATCCTCTTTTTACTAAAAAAAATTATAATCACAAACCACATTTTTTTAATATACCGTCTAGCTCTTTACTCTTCAATAAGTGGACAATAAAACATATATACGTTTTTAAAAGCGAATATGTCAAACTTTCAGAAGTATTTGCAGCCAAGCCATAGACTGGCTACTACAAGTCTGTTTACGTAGCATATGTGGTTGTCTTACCTCATGTTACTAAGTGGTTGTCTTACCTCATGTTACAAGAATGGGTTACTTACACTTCTAACCTCACTCCTATGATATTCAGATTATTTAATTCTTCCCTAACAATGTTTACAATATTTTACGCAGATTTACAAAAGTTATATTTAACTATTTCTTTCAGTATCGTTTCTTTAGCTAATTTATTAACATTATTATAAAGGGATAATTCAGTGCGAGATGGAATCAATAAAAAAATCACTATTTTTTTCAGTTTTTTTTTTAATATTTATTAGTGTTTTTCTCATTAGCATATTATTAGGTTCATTATGCAAGTCAAGCGCTGTCAAGGTTGACATAAAATTAGTAATGGTCAAGAAGGCGACACGTATACTGTCGTAAGTTTAACTTTAGTGCCATATGGTCGGGCAAAAATTAATTTTGTAATGAAAAAACTTAACTGTGATGCTATGATTGTTATATAAGTGGAAGCAGGAGCAGATGCAGCTGTAGATAATATAAATATTTCGAATAATTTGGAATTTCCCTTAAAGTGAATGCTTATACTGGTTGTCTAATATCTTTTGGTATCTTGTTCCTTTAAGCTTCTTTGTGAGGACTTGATATAACCTCTTCTGATTTGGCTTCAGACTTTTGACGTTCATTTAACATGGATTATTATTTGACTGTGTAGGTGCCAGTGTGACAAATTTAACAAAAAAATTTAAGTGAATTGTTATACATGAATGATGTTACGAGAGGAACAACACTCAAATATAACAACTGAAGGGAAGTTCCGGGAGAAATATACGCGAGTCAAGTTTTAGGTGTAAATCAATGGTAAAACAGAATGTTTAGTTTTATATATCCGTCGTTTGCATGTTTGATGTGAAACTAATTTTGAGAAAAAAGTATAGAAGGTGGCAGGATAAAATTACAAATCGAACTTGGGAAAGAGCTGGACTAAAAAAAACATGAGGGAACTAGAATTCGACCCCAGTGAGTGCAAGAAAATAATTGAGAACAGAAAAATGTTACCAAAATAGAAAAGCTAACAGAGGGAGCAAACAAATACGAGTCCAGAAACGAGGATATAAAACGTACATAAACCAAATATCAACACCTACATATCTGCAACTTGCTAACAAAAGAATAACTTCCCAGAACCTTAATAAAAATAATTTATGTCTCTGAATTCGATATAAGACACAAAGGTACAATAATGTGTGTAATATAAACCATACCACGGGCGGGATTTGAACCCGCGGTCAGAGAGTCTCAAAACTCTAGACCGTCGCGGGTTCAAATCCCGCCCGTGGTATGGTTTGTTTGCAATCGTGTCATTATGATTTCGTGAGTCATGTGTATAATATCATCACGGACCCCCACAGAAAATGCAATGGTTAGTATTTAAACTAGTCTCAGAGACAAAGATTATGATTTACGATATAATAAACAGGGAAGACGTAATAACGACATAAACGATACTTAAAATGCTATATATATGGGAAACATATAAAAGCTGTTTTAAAGAAGGAAAAACGATAAACGGGAGCAAAGAAACAAGTTAAATATGGAAATGAGTATCCTGGGTGAAGGTGGGAGAAACAGCAGGAAGGACCCAGTACCCTGGGTGAAGGTGGGAGAAACAGCAGGAAGGACCCAGTACCCTGGGTGAACGTGGGAGAAACAGCAGGAAGGACCCAGTACCCTGGGTGAACGTGGGAGAAACAGAAGCAAGGACCCAGCACCCTGGGTGAACGTGGGAGAAACAGCAGCAAGGACCCAGTACCCTGGGTGAAAGAGGAAGAAACAGCAGGAAGGAACCAGTACCCTGGGTGAAGGTGGGGGAAACAACAGCAACGACCCAGCACACTGGGTGAAGGTGGGAGAAACAACAGCAACGACCCAGCACACTGGGTGAAGGTGGGAGAAACAGCAGCAAGGACCCAGCACCCTGGGTGAAGGTGGGAGAAACAGCAGCAACGACCCAGCACACTGGGTGAAGGTGGGAGAAACAGCAATAAAGACCCAGCACAATGGGTGAAGGTGGGAGAAACAGCAGCAAGAACCCAGCACCCTGGGTGAAGGTGGAAGAAACAGCAGCAACGACCCAGCACACTGGGTGAAAGTGGGAGAAACAGCAGCAAGGACCCAGCACCCTGGGTGAAGATGGGAGAAACAGCAGCAACGACCCAGCACACTGGGTGAAGATGGAAGAAACAGCAGCAAGGACCCAGCACCCTGGGTGAAGATGGGAGAAACAGCAGCAACGACCCAGCACACTGGGTGAAAGTGGGAGAAACAGCAGCAAGGACCCAGCACCCTGGGTGAAGATGGGAGAAACAGCAGCAAGGACCCAGCACCCTGGGTGAAGGTGGGAGAAACAGCAGCAAGGACCCAGCACCCTGGGTGAAGATGGGAGAAACAGCAGCAAGGACCCAGCACCCTGGGTGAAGATGGGAGAAACAGCAGCAAGGACCCAGCACACTGGGTGAAGGTGGGAGAAACAGCAGCAAGGACCCAGCACACTGGGTGAAGGTGGGAGAAATAACAGAATCGACCCAGCACCCTGGGGGAAGATGGGAGAAACAGCAGCAAGGACCCAGCACCCTGGGGGAAGATGGGAGAAACAGCAGCAAGGACCCATCACCCTGGGCGATGATGGGAGAAGCAGCAGCAAGGACCCAGCACCCTGGGTGAAGATGGGAGAAACGGGAGCAAGGACCCAGCACCCTTGGTGAAGGTGGGAGAAACATCAGCAAGGACCCAGCACCCTTCGGGAAGGTGGGAGAAACAGTAGCAAGGACCCAGCACCCTGGGTGAAAGTGGGAGAAACAGCAGCAACGACCCAGCACACTGGGTGAAGGTGGGAGAAACAGCAGCAAGGACCCAGCACCATGGGTGAAGGTGGGAGAAACAGCAGCAACGACCCAGCACACTGGGTGAAGGTGGTAGAAACGGCAGCAAGGACCCAGCACCCTGGGTGAAGGTGGGAGAATCATCAGCAAGGACCCAGCACCCTTTGGGAAGGTGGGAGAAACAGTAGCAAGGACCCAGAACCCTGAGTGAAGGTGGGAGAAACAGCAGCAAGGACCCAGAACCCTGGGGGAAGGTGGGAGAAACAGCAGCAAGGACCCAGCACCCTGGGTGAAAGTGGGAGAAACAGCAGCAGCAAGGAACCAGTACCCTGGGTGAAGGTGGGAGAAACAACAGCAACGACCCAGCACACTGGGTGAATGTGGGAGAAACAACAGCAACGACCCAGCACACTGGGTGAAGGTGGGAGAAACAGCAGCAACGACCCAGCACACTGGGTGAAAGTGGGAGAAACAGCAGCAAGGACCCAGCACCCTGGGTGAAGATGGGAGAAACAGCAGCAAGGACCCAGCACCCTGGGTGAAGGTGGGAGAAACAGCAGCAAGGACCCAGCACCCTGGGTGAAGATGGGAGAAACAGCAGCAAGGACCCAGCACCCTGGGTGAAGATGGGAGAAACAGCAGCAAGGACCCAGCACACTGGGTGAAGGTGGGAGAAACAGCAGCAAGGACCCAGCACACTGGGTGAAGGTGGGAGAAATAACAGCATCGACCCAGCACCCTGGGGGAAGATGGGAGAAACAGCAGCAAGGACCCAGCACCCTGGGTGAAGATGGGAGAAACAGCAGCAAGGACCCAGCACACTGGGTGAAGGTTGGAGAAACAGCAGCAAGGACCCAGCACACTGGGAGAAGGTGGGAGAAATAACAGCATCGACCCAGCACCCTGGGGGAAGATGGGAGAAACAGCAGCAACGACCCAGCACACTGGGTGAAGGTGGGAGAAACAGCAGCGAGGACCCAGCACCCTGGGTGAAGGTGGGAGAAACAGCAGCAAGGACCCAGCACCTTGGGTGAAGATGGGAGAAACAGCAGCAAGGACCCAGCACACTGGGTGAAGGTGGGAGAAACAGCAGCAAGGACCCAGCACACTGGGTGAAAGTGGGAGAAACAGCAGGAAGGACCCAGCACCCTGGGTGAAGATGGGAGAAACAGCAGCAAGGACCCAGCACCCTGGGTGAAGGTGGGAGAAACAGCAGCAAGGACCCAGCACCTTGGGTGAAGATGGGAGAAACAGCAGCAAGGACCCAGCACCCTGGGTGAAGATGGGAGAAACAGCAGCAAGGACCCAGCACCCTGGGTGAAGGTGGGAGAAACAGCAGCAAGGACTCAGTACACTGGGTGAAGGTGGGAGAAATAACAGCATCGACCCAGCACCCTGGGGGAAGATGGGAGAAACAGCAGCAAGGACCCAGCACCCTGGGGGAAGATGGGAGAAACAGCAGCAAGGACCCAGCACCCTGGGCGATGATGGGAGAAGCAGCAGCAAGGACCAGCACCCTGGGTGAAGATGGGAGAAACGGCAGCAAGGACCCAGCACCCTGGGTGAAGGTGGGAGAAACAGCAGCAAGGACCCAGCACCCTGGTTGAAAGTGGGAGAAACAGCAGCAGCAAGGACCCAGTACCCTGGGCGAAGGTGGGAGAAACTGCAGCAGCAAGAAGCCAGCACCCTGGGTGAAGATTGGAGAAACAGCAGCAGCAAGGACCCAGCACCCTGGGCGAAGGTGAGAGAAACAGGAAGAAAGACCCAGCACCCTAGGTGAAGGTGGGAGAAACAGCAACAAGGACCCAGCACCCTGGGTGAAGGTGGGAGAAAGAGCAGCAACAAGGACCCAGCACCCTGGGTGAAGGTGAAACAGCAACAAGGACCCAGCACCCTGGGTGAAGGTGGGAGAAACAGCAGCAACAAGGACCCAGCACCCTGGGTGAAGGTGAGAGAAACAGCAGCAACAAGGACCCAGCACCCTGGGTGAAGGTGGGAGAAAGAGCAGCAACAAGGACCCAGCACCCTGGGTGAAGGTGAGAGAAACAGCAGCAAGGACCCAGCACCCTGGGTGAAGGTGGGAGAAAGAGCAGCAACAAGGACCCAGCACCCTGGGTGAAGGTGAGAGAAACAGAAACAAGGACCCAGCACCCTGGGTGAATGTGGGAGAAACAGCAGCAACAAGGACCCAGCACCCTGGGTGAAGGTGGGAGAAACAGCGGCAGCAAGGACCCAGCACCCTGGGTGAAGGTGAGAGAAACAGCAGCAACAAGGACCCAGCACCCTGGGTGAAGGTGAGAGAAACAGCAGCAACAAGGACCCAGCACCCTGGGTGGAGGTGGGAGAAACAGCAGCAGCAAGGACCCAGCACCCTGGGTGAAGGTGGGAGAAACAGCAGCAACAAGGACCCAGCACCCTAGGTGAAGGTGGGAGAACCAGCAGCAAGGACCCAGCACCCTGGGTGAAGGTGAGAGAAACAGCAACAAGGACCCAGCACCCTGGGTGAAGGTGGGAGAAACAGCAGAAACAAGGACCCAGCACCCTGGGTGAAGGTGGGAGAAACAGCAGCAACAAGGACCCAGCACCCTGGGTGAAGGTGAGAGAAACAGCAACAAGGACCCAGCACCCTGGGTGAAGGTGGGAGAAACAGCAACAAGGACCCAGCACCCTGGGTGAAGGTGGGAGAAACAGCAACAAGGACCCAGCACCCTGGGTGAAGGTGGGAGAAACAGCAACAAGGACCAAGCACCATGGGTGAAGGTGGGAGAAACAGCACCAGAGACCCAGAACCCTGGGAGTTCTAATATCATGTTAGGGCTTCTTTTATATCGTTCTCTTTATTTCATCATCATTCCGTTTATTATTTGGTAATGTCTATGGAATAAGAATAAACACACAGTAATAAAAAGAATAAATAATGACTATAATAAGCATCACGTCACGCTTCAAATATTAGAATTCATTAATTTTAAATTACGTTTCCAGATTGCATAAAATCTCTTCTTGGCTTATACATATGCAAATACAGAATCATTAAAAAATCAGATGTCTTTCAGCAAATAATAAAAATTCCTGGAACAAAGGAAACTATTTACCAATAATAATATAAAAAAATCTGCCAGACAGACGAAAATAAAATGTGCAGTTCACACAGATCAACGAACGTAGTTCTAGTGTTTATATTTTCCTAATTTTCGCTGCTGAAGACAAACTTTATGCAAACATTTGGGAGAAAATTTGTGAGCGCCAAGTTGGGCTACAAGACAACTTCTGCCTCAGAGTTTCTCTCTTTCCAGCCTTCATTTTTCTCTCCAGACTTTCTCCGCTGCTTCGTTTATCAATATGTATGAATGTATATATATATATATATATATATATATATATATATATATATATATATATATATATATATATATATATATATATGGTATAAACCTTGGTAATAAATACCTACAAGTTGGTTTAGAAAGACACGTAAGCAAACACTATAACATATTTATTAGAAAACGTTTCGGTCCTGGGACCTTGATCACTTCTAACATGAATGATGTTAGAAGTGATCAAGGTCCCAGGACCGAAACGTTTTCTAATAAATATGTTATAGTGTTGGTTACGTGTCTTTCTAAACCATATATATATATATATATATATATTTATATATATATATATATATATATATATATATATATATATATATATATATATATATATATATATATATATATATATATAATATATATATGAGAGCATAAGAATGGAGGAACACTGCAGAAGGCCTACTGGCCCATGCAAGGCAAGTCCCTATCAAATCCACCCCTTCCTAAAGCTACCCAAGAGTTTACTTCCCGTACCCACGACACCAATCAAACAAAGCCCTTCCCAGGGTCCTAGCCTCGATTACCCTACCCGGAAGATTGTTCCACAACTCTATCACTCTGTTTGAAAACCAATACTTTCCTACGTCTTTAAATCTAAATATATCCAACTTAAATTCGTTATTCCTGGTTCTTACCTGAATCAATATCCTCAGTATTTTATTAATATCGCCTTCGTTTATGCCCATAATCCACCTATTCACTACGATAGCTTCTCTCATTCTACGTCTCTCAAGAGAGTGAAGATTCAAGGATCTAAGTCTCTCTTCATAAGGAAGATTCCTTATACAATGAATCATTTTATTCATCTTTCTCTTTATGTTCTCCAATGAGTCTATATCCATCCTGTAGTAAGGAGAACGGAACTGAGCGGCATAATCCAAGTCCAAAATAACTTTTGGACTTCTGTTACTTATACTTCATGAAATAAATCCTAGTAATCTGTTAGCCTTATTGTGCACACTTAGGCACTGCTGTCTTGGCTTGAGATTTCTGCTTGCCATGACTCCCAAGTCCTTTTTCACATTCTGTGTGATAAAGTTCTACTTCACCTAATTTATAATTTCGAGGATTATTTTCATTACCAAGGACTAGTACTTTACCCTTGTCCACATTGAACTCCACCTGCCACTTTTCAGACTAAGACATTAATTTGTCCAAATCCTCCTGGAGTTCATTGGTATTCTCTTCAGAATCAATCATTCGGCCTATTTTTGCATCATCAGTAAATCTGCTCATGTCACTTGTAATTCCTTCATCAAGGTCAGTAATATAAATAATGAACAACAGTGGGCCTAAAACTGATCCTCGTGGAATGCCACTAGTGACTAATCCCCATTCAGATTTGACCCCATTAATGGAAACACACTGCTTTCTATTGGTAAGTCATGCCTCTATCCATGCTAGAACTTTACTTCCTATACCATGAGCTGCTACTTTTCTTAAGAGACTTTTTGAGGTACTCTATTTGGATTTCCGTAAAGCTTTTGATAAACATCATATTTTTTATCACTGTCTGCTGCCTCAAATGTTTTGTTGAAGAACGTCAGGAAATTTGTCAGGCAGGAACGACCTGCTGTCGTGAACCCATGCTGAGATTCATTAATCAAATTATGCTCTTCAAGGTGACTTTTAATATCAGCTATAATTCACAAATAACCCGCACATAATAGAGAGGAGCGTATAACGACGTTTCGGTCCGACTTGGACCATTTACAAAGTCAAAGTAAATGGTCTAAGTCGGACCGAAACGTCGTCGTACTCTCCTCTTTCCTATGTGCGGGTTATTTGTGTATTGTTCCAGTCACGGTATTGTGCCTTTTTGTTATTTATCAGCATTAATTGATTCTAATAATTTGCCTACTATAGACGTCAGGTCTATTGGATGGTAATTTGATGGAATGGACTTATCCCCTGATATAAATTTAGGAATAACATTAGCTATCTTCCAAAACTCTGGCACAACGCCAGATTGGATGGAAGCATTAAACACGCTCGTTGATTGCTGACTAAGTTCCAACTTGCATTCCTTACTACTCATGAGAATAATTCAGAAAGGTCCGGGGACTTATTTTGCTTCAGTGTATCTACTTGTTTGATAACTATTTCTCTCGTGACAGTATATTCCTTAATTGGTTTTCTTCAGGAAGTGAATAATTATCAATTTCTGGGATATCGTTTATGCCTTCCAATTCTCAGCGGTCCTACTTTTTCCCTGACTTTTGTGCTATACATTTGAAAGAACCCTTTTGGATTAAACTTTGATTCATTAGCAAATCTAATTTGATAGTCTCGCTTAGCCTTTCTAATCCCCCTTTTTTACCTCTCTCTTAAAATGAGCATATTGGTCAATAAGGTTAACCTCTCCTCTTTTGATGTGCCTATAAATTCTTTTCTCCCAGTAGGTACTTAAGCCAATTATAATCCATCTAGGGTCATTCTTATTTGACCTAATTTCTCTCTGGAGAATATATATACTTTGTGCACGTTGCACATTATAAACGTAGATGTCTACATTATCGCAAGTATGATCATCGACAATATAATCATTAGCTAGACTACGCCGATCGAAATTAGACAGGTGTTCCCTAAGTCCATTATAATCAGCAGAACGAAAATCGGGGACTTTTACCGTATTATCCTTATTTTCGTACTCCCAAGGTAATATTAACGGTAATAGATTTGTGATCACTTGCGCCAAGTTCTTCAGTGATCTCCAGAATATTTACGGGGGTTTCTTAATTTGACAAGACTAGATCAAGCAAATTGTTACCTCTGGTAGGCTCTGTTACACATATTTTCATCAATCAAGATTGATGGACTGACCACATCGACTCAAGGTTGAGGGACTGATTACCTCATTCTCCTCCTGTTCTTCAAGCTTCTCCTGTGTATGGACTGATTAAGCCACTGTGTGGCGAAACTTTTCCTTAATAAAGATACCCAAGAGTTGCACATGTGTCTATTTATCACCTCCTCCCATACAATAACTCATTGTTTCCTTCCCTTCACAGTAGCATTTCCTAGTATCTCCCGTCTGCTAATAGAGCTTTTATCGCAATATCTTGTTTAACTGTAATGAACACCATATTGTCCACTCATCACTCTCTCTTGCCTAACATTCTGTACCTCGACATAGATCTGTAGGTCATTTGCGAGTTAGGATATGCCATCTCTAAAACCATGCTGGATGATGCTTATGAACCTGCTGCTTTCCAGGTGCTCCACTACTCTTATGCTGATAATTTTCTACATACTCCTCTATGTCAGTGACACTGGCCTGAAGTCGAAGTCTACCAGTTTGTCACCTTTCTTAAATATCAAGACTACACTCTGTTTTTTATTCCTCTGGCTGCTGTCCTGTTTCATTTGATATGTTGAATATCGTGATTAGAGGTTTTGACAATTCTTACTCTCCCTCTTTCAGAACACACACATATATCTTGTCTGGTTCCATTCCATTTGAGGATTATAGCTTACTCAGTAGTTTCTTAACGTCTTCTCCTGTTGTGTGTTTTGCATCCTATATTCTTTGGTGCCCCCTTCCTTTATTGACTCTTAGGTGATCTTTGTTTCCACTGAAAATACCCCCTATAAATCTTTTGTTCGGTTCCTCGCCCTTTTCATGATCAATTATTTTGTTGTCTTCTTGCAGATGTGGGTCTTTAACAACTTTGGCTCAGATTTGATTCTCGATGCTATATCATTGTCAAATCGTCATTCAGCTTCTGTTCTAATCCATGGGGATTTGTTTCTGATTCAACTGCTCGCTTCCTTATTCTCTGGCATACTTTGATTTCTATGCCTATTCTTTAAACTTGCACTCAGCTTTTACCTCTATGCACTTCTACTTCTGTGTATGGATTTCTCCTCACTTTGCCGGAACTTTTCTGCTATGTTCTCCATTATTTTGTTCTTTGTCTTTACACCTAGCTCCTTTTTTTATGGCAATTCATCTAGGATTTACCTCATTCCATCATTGTGTCCTCTTCTCAAGTCAGGTTTGTCTCTTTCCGCTCAGTTTTTTTCTCCACATTTACTTCCACAAGTACTTCCAAAGTACTGGCACTTGCACTCAGTCTCTCATATTCAGTGTTCCCCACAACAGTCATTCTGGGAGAATACAAGGTCCACCATCGATGGACTATCTCCATCTGCTATTACATTCATTTGTTCTTCTTTCTTGGTAGGGAGTCTTAGTCTTTCCCTCAGGATATCTTTGAGTCTTCCTTAAGGGTCCCTTGCATACCTTCTTATCTACTGAAAACTTACTAACTTCTCATATCTACATCAATACCTGGCTCAATATTATTTCAAATCACCCTTTCATCCTCTTTTTTGTATCTCATCCTTTCAACTCTCTTTAACTGCTTGAAGGATGTAGATATTTATCGACCTCCTTCCTTCTTCCATTTCCTTTTCCCTCCAGAGTTCGTTGCCGTTTTTTTTATCAATTCCTTTGCTGTGCCCGATAACTCCATCCTCCTCTTCCCTCTAGGTTGCACGAGTTTCCACAAGGGTTAATTTTTTCTTCCTTTGTCTTTCCTTTTCCTTTCCCACCTGCTGCATTTCATTGAGTCTCTACCTCACCCTTCCTTCCCTTCGTCTCTTCTAGTTGCATCTTATCCCTGGCACTGTAACTTTTCTTCAACAGCTATAAGCCATCTCTCCTGAGTCATGCTTACCCACAATACTTTCAGAATCCCTTTCTCCGCTTCTATCTGAGAACTGTAGTTTCCCCCCCGCCCTCTCTTCATTCAAATGTTTGAAGACATTCAACATCAGTTTCTTCTGAGTTCACAGATGTCCTAATTCTACCTCTTCAGAATCTCCCCCTCCTTATTATTTATTTGGTTTCCTAAATGTTTCCTCTTTGAGCTTTCCAAGCCTGGTACAATAGCTTCGACTGGTTACAGAGAGCATGACGATACTTATAACTGATTTGGTCTATACTATGTGTGTGTGTAAATACTTCCTTAAATCTCGTGATGAGCTCCTCACATACTTCTTGGTCGTTTGTTGTGAGCTCTCTCTATTTTCCTGGGTCCTTCACCTTCTGTACTTTTTCTCTAGCGCACTTAGTTTTTGCCTCCCTACACCCTTGGGTAAACCAAGGGCTCGTTCTAGTCTTCCCATTATTTCTGTTGCCCTTGGGAACAAACCTTTCCTCTGCTTCTTTGCATTTCGGTGTTATGTAGTCCACCATTTCGTTTACTGACTTTCCTACCAATTCTCTTTCTCACTGAACCTCCTTCAAGAAGTTCCTCATACGTGTGTAGTCCCCTCTTTTGTAGTTTTGCTTTTCCATTCTGCTCCTATTACCCTATCTACTTGTAACACTACTATGTATTCAAAGCTAAAAACCACGTAATCACTGGCTCAAAGGGGCATTTCATAAGTGATGTCCTCAATGTCCGAGCTACTCAGGGCGAACAGGTCCGATCTTGCTGGTTCATCCTCACCTCTCTCTCTGGTATTGTCCCTAACGTGTTGATGCATGAGGTTTTCCAGTTCCACATCCATCATCTTGGCACTCCATGTTTCTGGACCCCCATGTGGCTCCAGGTTTTCCCAGTCGATCTTCCTGTGGTCGAACTCGCTCATAACAGCAACTTTGCTCTGCTCGAGTGAGCTTCTCTTGCCACCTCAGCCAGTGTGTACACCATTGATCTGTTCTCTTCACATTCCTCTCTTGGTCTCCTGCAGTTCTGTGGTGGGTTATACATCACTGCAATGACTACCTTATGTTCCCCAGGCTGAATTGTACCTACTATGTAATCCCTTTCTCCAATCTCGTCCATACTTTCCATTTCCTCAAATCCCCCTAGTTTTTTTTATGAGCAGTGCAACCATTCACCCCCCTCTGATCTTTCTATCTTTCCTCAGGATCTAATAACCCAGTGGGAAGATTATGTCTGTTATTGTCTCAGTGAGTTTCGTTTCTGTGACTGCTATGATGTCTGGGGACTTCTCATTGATTCTTTCATGCCACTCCCCATATTTATTCGTTATTCCATCCGTTATTCCATTCGTTATTCCTTCAGCTTCTTTCTCTGTCACTGTGGTCCTGGGAGAATATTGGGATTGGGGGAGAAGGAGCCCTGGTGGGGGCCTATGGGTGGTTGTGGTGTGGGTGGGGTTTGTGATGTGGGGGATGGTTAGATTGTTCGTGGTTGGAGTCCTTCTGCGGTGTTTCTGGAGGGTGTGTTTGCCCTTCCACATGGGTATGGGTTCATCTGTTCATCATTGCCTCTCGTTCCTCCTTTCGTCTTTGTACCCTCTCTTTCAGTATTGTCCTTTCTTTTTGTGTTCTATCTCGATCGAGGTACACTCTCCGGTACTCCAGTTGGTCCCCCAGTCGTGCTTTCTCCTGCAGGATCCTGGATCCTTATCCTGCTAGAATGTTCTAGCTCCTTCAGCTTTGTAAATATGTGTGTGTGTGTGTGTGTGTGTGTGTGTGTGTGTGGTGGGGGGTATTTATGGGCTAATGTGTTAGGTTCATCTGTGTATACGTGAGCATGTGTGTGTACTCACCTATTTGTGGTTGCAGGGGTCGAGTCCTAGCTCCTGGCCCCACCTCTTTACTGGTTGCTAACGTGTCCTCTCTTCCTGCTCCATGAGCTTTATCAAACCTCGTCTTAAAACTATGTATGGTTCCTGCCTCCACTATGTCACTTTCTAGGCTATTCCACTGCCTGACAACTATGACTGAAGAAATACTTCCTAACATCCCTTTGACTCATCTGAGTCTTCAACTTCCAATTGTGACCTCTTGTTTCTGTGTCCCTTCCCTGGAATATCCTGTCTTTGTCCACCTTGTCTATTCTGCACAGTATTTTATATGTTGTTATCATGTCTCCCCTGACCCTCCTGTCCTCCAGTGTCGTCAGGCCGATTTCCCTTACCCTTTCTTCATAGGACATTCCCCTTAGCTCTGGAACTAACCTTGTCGCAAATCTTTGCACTTTCTCTAATTTCTTGATGTGCTTGATCAAGTGCGGGTTCCAAACAGGTGCTGCATTCTCCAGTATGGGCCTGACGTACACGGTGTACAGTGTCTTGAACGATTCCTTACTAAGGTATCGGAACGCTGTTCTCAGGTTTGCCAGGCGCCCATATGCTGCAGCAGTTATCTGGTTGATGTGTGCTTCCGGAGACATGCTCGGTGTTATATTCACCACAAGATCTTTCTCTTTGAGCGAGGTTTGCAGTCTTTGGCCACCTAACCTATTCGCCGTCTTCGGTCTTCTGTGCCCTTCCCCGATCTTCATGACTTTGCATTTGGCAGGGTTAAATTCGAGAAGCCAGTTACTGAACCAGGTGTCTGGTCTGTCCAGGTCTCTTTGAACTCCTGCCTGATTCTCATCTGATTTAATTCTCATCATTAACTTCACATCATCTGTGAACAGGGACACTTCTGAGTCTAACCCTTCCATCATGTCGTTCACATATACCAAGAATAGCACTGGTTCTAGGACCGACCCCTGTGAGACCCCGCTCGTCACAGGTGCCCACTGTGATACCTCATCACGTACCATGACTCATTGTTGCCTCCCTGTCAGGTATTCTCTGATCCATTGCAGTGCCCTTCCTGTTATATGCGCCTGATCCTCTAGCTTCTGCACTAATCTCTTGTGAGGAACTGTGTCAAAGGCCTTCTTGCAGTCCAAGAAGATGCAATCAACCTACCCCTCTCTCTCGTGTCATGCTTCTATTACTTTATCATAAAACTGCAGAAGGTTTGTGACTCAGTATTTGCCTTCCATGAATCTGTGCTGGTTGGCGTTTATACTCTTGTTCCGTTCCAGGTGCTCCACCACTCTCCTCCTGATAATCTTCTCCATAACTTTGCATACTATACACGTCAGTGACACAGGTCTATAGTTTAGTGCCTCTTTTCTGTCTCCTTTTTTTAAAAATGGGAACTACATTTGCCATCTTCCATACCTCCGGTAGTTGCCCAGTTTCCAGGGATGTGTTGAAGATTGTGGTAAGTGGCACACACAGCATATCTGCTCCCTCTCTAAAGACCCACAGAGAGATGTCCGGTCCCATGCCTTTGAGGTATCGATGTCCCTTAGCAGCTTCTTCACCTCTTCCTCATTTGTATGTATGTCATCCAACACTTGTTGGTATATTCCTTGCTGGTGTCCCCCTCTGTTCTGTACCCCCAGAGGCCTTCCTGTCTCCACTGTAAATACTTCCTTAAATCTCATATTGAGCTCCTCACATACTTCTTGATCACTAACTGTGAGTTCCCCACCTTCTTTCCTCAGCCTTATCACCTGGTCTTTGACTGTTGTCTTCCTCCTAATGTGGCTATACAGCAGTTTCGGGTCAGACTTGACTTTCGATGCTATGTCGTACTCGTACTGTCGCTGGGCCTCCCTCCTTATCTGTGCATAATCGTTTCTGGCTCTTCTACTAATCTCCTTATTTTCCTGAGTCCTTTGCCTCCTGTACCTTTTCCATTCACTGGTGCACTTAGTTTTTGCCTCCATACACCTTCGGGTAAACCATGGAGTCTCTTCGGTCTTCCTATTATTTCTATTTCCCTTGGGAACAAACCTTTCCTCTGCTTCCTTGCACTTTGTTGTTACATATTCCATCATCTCGTTTACTGATTTTCCTACCAGTTCTCTGTCCCACTGAACCTCCTGCAGGAAGTTCCTCATACCTGTGTAGTCACCCCTTTTGTAGTTTGGCTTTTCCCATTCAATTCCTGTTACCTTCTTCACTTGTAGCTCTACTATATAATCAAAACTCAGAACCACGTGATCGCTAGCTCCAAGGGGCCTCTCGTAATTGATGTCCTCAATGTCTGAATTGCTCAGGGTGAACACAAGATCCAGTCTTGCTGGCTCATCCTCCCCTCTCTCTCTGGTAGTGTCCCTGACATGTTCATGCATGAGGTTTTCAAGTACCACATCCATCATCTGGGCTCTCCATGTTTCGGGACCCCCATGTGGCTCCAGGTTTTCCCAGTCGATCTCCCTGTGGTTGAAATCGCCCATTACCAGTAACTTTGCTCTGCTCGAGTGAGCTCTTCTTGCCACCTCAGCCAGTGTGTCCACTATTCGTACTCCTCTCTTGGCCTCCTGCAGTTCTGTGGTGGGTTATACATCACTCCAATGACTACTTTATGTTCTCCAGACTGAATTGTACCTACTATGCAGTCCCTTTCTCCAATCATGTCCATGCCTTCGATTTCCTCAAATCCCCATCGGTTTTTTATGAGCAGTGCAACCCCTCCTCCCCCTCTACTCCTATCTTTCCTCAGGATCTGATATCCTGGTGGGGAGACTGCATCTGTTATTGTCTCAGCGAGTTTCATTTCTGTGACTGCTATGATGTCTGGGGATGTCTTGCTGATTCTTTCGTGCCACTCATATTTATTCGTTATTCCGTCCACGTTTGTGTACCAAACCTTCAGCGTCTTTTCTATCACTGTGGTCCTGCAAGAATATTGGGGTTCGGGGAGTGAGAGCCTTGGTGGGGGCCTATGAGGGCTGTGGTGTGGGTGGGGTTTGTGATGAGGGGGGTGGGGTCAGAATGCCCACAGGGTGCAGCTGTTGGGGTGAGGTTTGTGATGTGGGGTTGGTGGCAGAGGGGACAGTGTGTGTGTGGGTTCTGGTTTAGATTGCTCAGTTGCGTTGGGATTGTTGCAGTTGGAGTCCTTCTGTGGGAGTTTTTGCGGGGCGTGCTTGCCCTTCCTCCTGTGTCTGGGACCTGCTCATCTTCATCATTTCCTCTCTTTCCTCCTTGCATCTCTGTACCCTCTCTTTCAGTGTAGTTCTTTCTTCTTGTGTTCTGTCGTGATCGAGGTATACTCTCTGGTACCCTGGTTAGTCCCTCAGTCTTGCTTTCTCTTGCAGGATCCTGGTTCGAGCTGATTCTTCCTTGAAAATTACTTTGACAGGCCTTTTCCTTCCACTCGCAAACCACCCAATTCTCCGAAAATTTGTCACCTGGGTCATATCGCCCTCACCTATTGTTTTCACGATGCCTTCAATCATATTTTCCTCTTGTTTTATTTCTTCTAAGCTGTCCCCTTTGGCTTCTTGGAGCCCGTAGACAAAAACTGACTTCTCTCTTTCCTCCTCCCACTGAGTCTCCATTTGCATCCTCTGAGGTGTTTTAGTTCCCTCCATTGAAATCTTCTTGCCTTCAATCCCTGTGCTTGGTGAAACTTCTATGCTCAGTGAACTTTCATGATCAGCTGTTTCTTGCTACTGCAGTTGGCTGTTCGAGTCTCTGCATATAACATACCTTCATTGTCTTCAGACCTGCCATTTGATCTTAGTGTGCTCCTCCTCTTTTCCCTGGCCCCACGTGTGTGTGTGTGTGTGTGTGTGTGTGTGTGTGTGTGTGTGTGTGTGTGTGTGTGTGTGTGTGTGTGTGTGTATGTGTGTGTTTATGTGTGTGTATATGTGTGTATATGTGTGTATATGTGTGTATATGTGTGTGTGTATGTGTATGTGTGTATGTGTGTGTATATGTATGTGTGTGTGTGTGTGTGTGTGTGTGTGTGTGTGTGTGTGTGTGTGTGTGTGTGTGTGTGTGTGTGTGTGTGTGTGTGTGTGTGTGTGTGTGTGTGTGTGTGCGCGCGCGCGCTTTTACTAGGTTGTCGTTGAGGAAAAAAGGGGGGGGGAGTCACTTTAACACACTAGGCTACGCTACTCTTTTGAAGATTATTTAAATATTTCACACTATTCCTTATTACTATATACTAATATTTACTACTATAATACTTGTGTACACGTGTGTCTGTGTGTGCGTGTTTACTAGCTTGTCGCTCTTTTAGAAAAAAGGGGGGGGGGTCACTTTAACACGCTACTGTTGTTTCTTGGTTCGCTGGTACTCTCCCGGCCCGGGTCTGCACACTAGGTTATGCTACTCTTTTGAAGATATAGAAAGATTTCACACTCTATTCCTTATTAATATTTACTATTATAATACTGGTTTACCCGTGTGCTTGTACGTGCGTGTTCGTACAAGCACTAGCTTGTTCTCTGAGAAATAAGGCGGGGGGGGTCACTAGGCGACACAACTCTTCTGGAGATTTTTAGATAACTTAATAAATATTGACAGTGCTACCCCAATCTATGTCCTGGCACTGAAAGTTAGAGAGTGATGGTATAGCATACAACAGCAGGGCGAGACACTGAGACTTGAGACACCAACCTATATCACTGAGACACACAGACAAGTGTAGTCGTCTGCACAACAATGGCGGCTCCTGGTGATGGCTTCTGTAACTCCTTCAGTTTGTGACTCCCTCCGTAGCTTTTATCATGCATTTAAGTTTTTATTTTTGTTGCTAATAACTTGGTATTCACTCATTTTTCTTTAGTATTATGATAACAAACTGATGATATTACTGTAGTCACAACACCAACTGTTGGAATTGACTAATTTTTTTCTTTCATTATTTACTTTATCATTCGTTTGTCTGTACAGCCCTTGTGGCTTAGCGCTTCTTTTTGATTATAATAATAATAATCACTCGTTTGCGACCTTGTCACTACACTACTGCTATAAACCGACCAGATATCTGCATTTATTTTTATTTAAGGTCCCAACCTTGACCCACTAAATATGTTTGATTATTTGTGTCAACACTGGGACCAGCAGCCTGACCAGCTGATTGTTACTCTCCCTCGCACACCTTCCACTAACTCCCACACTCAAATTTAAAATGTAAAATACTTGATCTTGTCACATTATTCACACTCTAGAACGCTGTTACACTCTTGCAGGTATGTTCACTGATTCAGTCACGGATGATGACCGCTAATAACAACTTACGACAGCCACTATTTAACGATACTGATTCAGGTGTGTGTGTGTGTGTGTGTGTGTGTGTGTGTGTGTGTGTGTGTGTGTGTGTGTGTGTGTGTGTGTGTGTGTGTGTACTCACCTAATTGTACTCACCTAATTGTGGTTGCAGGGGTCGAGACTCAGCTCCTGGCCCCGCCTCTTCACTGATCGCTACTGGGTCCTCTCTCTCTCTCTGCTTCCTGAGCTTTGTCATACCTCTTCTTAAAACTATGTATGGTTCCTGCCTCCACTACTTCACTTGCTAGGCTATTCCACTTGCTGACAACTCTATGACTGAAGAAATACTTCCTAACGTCTCTGTGACTCGTCTGAGTTTTCAGCTTCCAGTTGTGACCCCTTGTCCCTGTGTCCTCTCTCTGGAACATCCTACCTCTGTCCACCTTGTCTATTCCCCGCAGTATCTTGTATGTCGTTATCATGTCTCCCCTGACCCTTCTGTCCTCCAGTGTCGTCAGTCCGATTTCCCTTAACCTTTCCTCGTACGACATTCCCTTGAGCTCTGGGACTAGCCTTGTTGTAAACCTTTATACTTTCTCTAACTTCTTGACGTGCTTGACCAGGTGTGGGTTCCAGACTGGTGCTGCATACTCCAGTATGGGCCTAACATACACAGTGTACAGTGTCTTGAACGATTCCTTATTAAGGTATCGGAACGCTATTCTCAGGTTTGCCAGGCGCCCGTATGCTGCAGCAGTTATTTGGTTGATGTGTGCCTCCTGTGATGTGCTCGGTGTTATGGTCACCCCAAGGTCTTTCTCCCTGAGTGAGGTCTGTAGTCTTTGTCCACCTAGCCTATACTCTGTCTGCGGTCTTCTTTGCCCCTCCGCAATCTTCATGACTTTGCATTTGGCTGGATTGAATTCGAGAAGCCAGTTACTGGACCACATGTCCAGCCTGTCCAGGTCTCTTTGCAGTCCTGCCTCATCCTCGTCCGATTTAATTCTCATCAACTTCACGTCATCTGCGAACAGGGACACTTCAGAGTCTATTCCTTCCATCATGTCGTTCACATATATCAAAAATAGCACTGGTTCTAGAACTGACCCCTGTGGGACCCCGCTCGTAACAGGCGCCCACTGTGATACCTCTTCACGTGCCATGACTCGTTGCTGCCTCCCTGTCAGGTATTCCCTTATCCATTGCAGTGCCCTCCCTTTTACATGCGCCTGATCCTCCAGCTTCTGCACTAATCTCTTGTGGGGAACTGTGTCAAAGGCCTTCCTGCAGTCTAGGAAAACGCAATCTACCCACCCCTCTCTCTCGTGTCTTACTTCTGTTACCTTGTCATAAAACTCCAGGAGGTTTGTGATACAAGATTTGCCTTCCATGAACCCATACTGGTTTTCATTTGTAATCTTGTTCCTTTCCAGGTGTTCGACCACTCTCCTCCTGATAATCTTCTCCATGACTTTGCACACAATACATGTCAGAGACACAGGTCTGTAGTTTAATGCCTCGTTTCTGTTTCCTTTCTTAAATATGGGGACTACATTAGCTGTCTTCCATTTCTCAGGTAGTTGCCCAGTTTCAAGGGATGTGTTGAAGATTGTGGTTAGAGGCACGCACAGCATCTCTGCTCCTTCTCTAAGGACCCATGGGGAGATGTCCGGTCCCATCGCCTTTGAGGTGTCAAGGTCACTTAAGAGCTTCTTCACCTCCTCCTCAGTTGTTCGTATGTCATCCAACACTTGTTGGTATATTCCCTCTTGATGTTCCCTTCTGTGCTGTCTTCCCACAGCCCTTCCTGTCTCTACTGTAAAAACTTCCTTAAATCTCCTGTTCAGCTCCTCACATACCTCCTGATCATTTCTTGTGAGTTCTCCACCTTCTGTCCTTAATCTGATCACCTGGTCTTTGACTGTCTTCCTCCTGATGTGGCTATGCAACAGTTTCTAGTCAGTCTTGATTCTCGATGCTATGTCATTTTCATACTGTCGCTGGGCCTCCCTCCTTACCTGTGCATACTCATTCCTGGCTCTGCGACTGATCTCCCTATTTTCGTGTGTTCTCTGCCTTCTGTACTTTTTCCATTCTCTATTGCACTTTGTTTTTGCCTCCTTACACCGTCGGGTAAACCAGGGGCTCGTTCTGGTCTTCCCGTTGTTACTGTTGCCCTTGGGAATAAACCTTTCCACTGCCTCCTTGCATTTTGTTGTTACATATTCCATCATATCATTTACTGGCTTTCCTGCCAGTTCTCTGTCCCACTGGACCTCCCACAAGAAGTTCTTCAACCCTATGTAGTCCCCTCTTTTATAGTCAGGCTTTTCCCATTCAACTCCTGTTATTCTCTCCACTTGCAGCTCTACTATGTATTCAAAGCACAGAACCACGTGGTCGCTAGCTCCTAGGGGACTCTCATACTTGATGTCCTCAATGTCTGAGCTGCCCAGGGTGAACACAAGGTCCAATCTTGCTGGTTCATCCTCCCCTCTCACTCTGGTAGTGTCCTTAACATGTTGGCACATGAGGTTTTCCAGCACCACGTCCAACATCCTGGCTCTCCATGTTTTGGGACCCCCATGTGGCTCCAGGTTTCCCCAGTCAATCTCCCTGTGGTTGAAATCCCCCATAACCAGCAACTTTGCTCTGCTGGAGTGAGCTCTTCTTGCCACCTCAGCAAGTGTGTCCACCATTGCTCTGTTGCTCTCTTCATAATCCTCTCTTGGCCTCCTGCAGTTCTGTGGTGGATTAAACATCACTGCAATGACCACTTTGTGTTCCCCAGCCTGAAGTGTACCTGCTATGTAGTCTCTTTCTCCCGTCTCATCTATGCCTTCCATTTTCTCGAATTTCCATCTGTTTTTTACGAGCAGAGCAACCCCACCTCCCCCCCTGCCCCTTCTATCTTTCCTCGTGATCTGGTATCCTGGTGGGAAGATTGCATCTGTTATTGTCTCCGTGAGTTTTGTTTCTGTAACTGCTATGATGTCTGGGGACTTCTCATTGATTCTTTCTTGCCATTCCTAATGTTTATTCGTTAATCCATCTGCATTTGTGTACCAAACCTTCAACTTCTGTTCTAATACTGTAACTGTGGTGCGGGGGGTGGAAACAGAGGGATCGGTGTGTGATGGTTGGTTTGGATTGTTCAGTTGCCTTGTGGGTGTCGTGGCTGAAGTCCAGGTGTTTCTGGGGGGTGTGATTGTCCTTCCATTTGATCCTGGGTTGTTCTGCTCTCCTTTTTCATTTCCTCCCATTTCTCCTTTCGTTTTTGAGCTCTCTCTTTCATCGTCTTCCTTTCGTCCTGTGTTCTGTCTCGATCGAGGTACACACTCCGGAACTCCTGCTTGCCTCTCAGCTGTGCTTTCTCCTGCAGGATCATGGTTCGGGTTGATTCTGCCTTGAAAATTACTTTGAGAGGCCGATTCCTTTTCTTTGTGAACCACCCAATTCTCCGAAAATTTGCCACCTGGGTCATGTCCCCCTCGCCTATCACCTTCATATCTTCAATCGCTTTTTTCTCCTGCTTTCTTTCATCATAAGTTTTCCCTTTAGCTTCGTCTAGCACATAGACAAACACGGATCTCTCCCTTTCCACCTCCCACTGTGACTTCCATTGCATCCTCTGATGTGTTTTAGTTCCTTCCCGTGGAGTGTTCCTTCAGTCCCTTCCCTAGTTATGGCCCCTATGCTTCTTGGTTTGTCCTTCCTGCTCACCTGTTCCTGGCCCCCACAGGTATCTGGTAAGGTCCTTGCACATGTCCTAGTTCCTTCAATGTCTTCCAACCTCTCATTCTGTCCTAGTGTGCTCCCTGTCTTTGTTTTGGCCCCATGTGGGTTTGACAGGACCTCTGCATACAGTTTAGTTTCCATGCTTCCTTCAGACCTGTTGTCTGTGTTTGATGTAGCCATTATCGATGCTACTTCTGTAACATCTTTGTCTCTGTGCTGTTTCAGATGTCTCAGCTCCTCTTCTAATCTCTCTATCTTGATTTCTGCTGCTGTGGCCTGTTGCTTCCACCTTCTGCATTCTGCTGCTAACCTCTCTTCCATCTTCCTTTCCAGCTCATCTAGTCTCCTTCCCCAGTCTTCCTCACTTTTTTTTGAGCTCTACCTCCCATTCCTCCCTCCCAGATTCGTCCTTGGAGCCCCTTGTCCTCATCCTGGTTTTAGGTTCCCCCGTTGCTCCACAGAAGGGGGGACGGGTGGTTAGGGGGAGGGGAATAGATGGTTAGGAGAGGGGATGGATGGTTGTGGGGGAGGGGGAGGATGGTTATTGGAGGGGTAGAGATAGTTGGGGGAGGGGGTTAGATGGTTTGAGGGAGAGAGGGGATGGATGGTTATGGGGGAGGGGAAGCATGGTTATTGGAGGGAGGGAGGTAGTTGGGGGGTTAGACGGTTTGGGGAGGGGTTAGGTGGTTTGGGGGAGGGGTATGTGGCTAAGGTGAGGTGGTTAGGGGAGGGGGGGTACATGTTTGTGTCAAGTGTTTGTGTCAAGTGGTGGAGGGTGTGTGGGTGTATGTGCACATGTGTGTGTGTGTGTGTGTGTGGTGTGTGTGTGTGGTGTGTGTGGTGTGTGTGTGTGGTGTGTGTGTGATGTGTGGTGTGTGTGTGTGTGTGTGGTGTGTGTGTGTGTGGTGTGTGTGGTGTGTGTGTGTGGTGTGTGTGTGTGTGGTGTGTGTGTGGTGTGTGTGTGTGTGTGGTGTGTGTGTGATGTGTGTGTGTGTGGGGTGTGTATGTGTGGTGTGTGTGTGTGTGTGGTGTGTGTGGTGTGTGTGTGTGGTGTGTGTGTGGTGTGTGTGTGTGTGGTGTGTGTATGTGCGTGGTGTGTGTGTGTGGTGTGTGTGTGCGTGGTGTGTGTGTGTGGTGTGTGTGTATATGTGTGTGTGTGTGTATATGTGTGTGTGTGTGTGTGTGTGTGTGTGTGTGTGTGTGTGTGTGTGTGTGTGTGTGTGTGTATGTGTGTGTGTGTATGTGTGTGTGTGTTTATGTATGTATGTGTGTGTGTATGTGTGTGTGTATGTGTGTGTGTGTGAGTGTGTGAGTGTCTACCCTTGTGTGTGTGTGTGCTTGTGTGTGAGGGAGGGAGGGTTAGGGGGGGGGTAGGTGGTGTGGTTGAAAGATCCCTCGTGTAGGCACAAATTTAGTCTCATTTATCTTTCCCAATTATGCTACTCTCTCCATTTATTGCCCTTTCTGGATTTACGTATTAATTGTTGCTGGTTATTATCATTTTCCTTGTTCACATTGAGAGAGGACTTCCTAGCTTCCTAAGTATTCTTACTGCTAATAACTACCGGTAGTAACACTGCCTGTGTGCGTGTGTGCATGTGTGTGTGTGTGTGTGTTTGTGTGAGAGTGTCTTGTGCGGTGTAATGACTGGCCGCAACTTCTTGTGACCTGACACAACCCTCCTGGGACTTGACCCTAGCACCATCTTACAATGTTGCCCTTAAAAGCTTGTCCCACCTACCTTCTCACACTCGTCAACACTATATTCACTATGTCTATGCTATTTCTTTTCTAATTCTGGTAATAGCTTGCAGGAGTGAGTGACCAGTATCAAACAGTATGCAAGGCCAGCCAGGGCCGTCAACATGCAAACCACAAATAGGCGAATAAACTTGCGCTCAATGGTGCGGTGACAGGTTGCCAGCTGTTGATGGCGGAGTCGTCGTACGTAGGCCTTAAATCCCTATTTTGGAGATCCTTCACCCGTGATGTTTATAACCATATATTCTCATACATCCCGCTTCCTCACGCGATTTCACTCTTCACTGATGATAGTATACACTTCACATTATATACACTTCACTTTATATGTATAATGGCACACAACTTGTCGTGACGTCACTTCTTCAGGCCTACCACTGCCAATGTGGCAACAGCGCCTAAGACCCCCAACGGTTTGCGCTTTGAAATATTATGATTTCAGCTTTCCTCTCACTTTCTTTAACTAATAACTTTAATTATCACTCGTAGTATTGTTCACTGACGTTCCACTACCACTGATTACTGCTAGCTGTTATTGCACGCCTTACAACGCTAAGGTTCTCGGAGCCTTGTTACCCACGTCTGCACCCCACGGACCCACGTGTGTGTGTGTGTGTGTGTGTGTGTGTGTGTGTGTGTGTGTGTGTGTGTGTGTGTGTGTGTGTGTGTGTCTGTGCATGCGTGTACTCACCTAATTGTACTCACCTAATTGTTGTTGCAGGGGTCGAGACTCAGTTCCTGGCCCCCAGCTCTTCACTGATCACTACTAGGTCCTCTCTCTCTCTCTCTCTCTCTCTGCTTCCAGGGCTTTGTCATACATCGTCTTAAAGCTATGTATGGTTCCTGCCTCCACTACATCACTTGTTAGGTTATTCCACTTCCTGACGAGTCTATGAATGAAGAAATACTTCCTAACATCCCTCTGACTCTCTGAGTCTTCAGCTTCCAATTGTGACCCCTTGTTTCTGTGTCCCCTCTCTGGAACAACCTGTCTCTCTCTACCTTATCTATTCCACGCAGTATTTTGTATGTCGTTATCATGTCTCCCCTGACCCGCCTGTCCTCCAATGTCGTCAGTCCGATTTCCCTCAACCTTTCTTCGTAGGACATACCCCTGAGCTCCGGAACTAGCCTTGTTGCAAACCTTTGCACTTTCTCTAATTTCTTCACGTGTTTGACCAGGTGTGGGTTCCAAACTGGTGCTGCATACTCCAGTATGGGCCTGATGTACACACTGTACAGTGTCTTGAATGATTCCTTACTAAAGTATTGGAACGCTATTCTCAAGTTTGCCAGGCGCCCATATGCTGCAGCAGTTATCTGGTTGATGTGTGTCTCCGGAGACATGCTCCATGTTATGGTCACCCCAAGATCTTTCTCCTTGAGCGAGGTTTGCAGTTTATGTCCACCTAGTCTATACTCTGTGTGTGTGGGGGGGGGAGAAATTTTCTCCACAATGGGGCATCAGCCCCCTTCAGCCCCTTTCAGGCCAGAGGGGCCCAGCCCTCTCAGAAGGCTTAGAGGGCAAGTAATTGATCCCAGATGCAGTACGAGTATGTGACGTGGTCACGTGGCTGCGACTCCTTGCAAGTGTTGCAAGTAGTTTAGATTAATAAGAGACAGTCCATCTCTTACCTTAGCAGGACTTTATTACCATGGTAAAGATAGTGTACATTGTTGTCTATGCTTAAGACAGCGAGAATCAAGCATTCTGCTTTGCTTCCTAGTAGAAGTTTGGCAAAGAGGGGAAAAATACTAGGTCAGCTTTTCGTTTATGCTGGGGACAAGCGAGGTGTGGGGAGATGCTCTAATGTCAGATTAACTTTGACCCTACTAGTGCTCACACTGATGCCGGAATAACCAACAAAAAACACTGATCTATGTGTTAGTGTGAACTAAGTGTCTCACATAACACAATAAACACTTACAGAGAAGTGTGATAAGCTTCTTTAGTAAACAGACTGTGAATAAATGCGCAAACCTTGATGAACAGTGTAATGAGTGTTGCGAACCAACGGAGTGTAGTGTGACATTCTTCAAAGAACACTATTCTTCAATCAAGTCATCGGATATCTGGGTGTAACTATGGGTCAGATACATATACCCAGGTAAATGTACTAAGGCATAATGAGTACTCTTGACTGAGCAGTTGAGTACAAAGTTACAATCTAGTATCGTATCATAAATGCTGGTGAGGAGCAGATATTTGAGTCCACACAAGTAGGTTTTCCAGTCAGCAATCAGTGAATGAAATATGCTGACATAATACCCCCTAAGAGTAGTTTATTTCTAATATATTTCCTTTCCAGCCCATTGAGAAGTGGCTACGACAGCTTTTCAAGACTTCGCCTGCACAGGCGGCTGTCTAGGCAAAAGCTGTCTATCAAGCTAAGTTCCCCCTATATTTAACCTTTAACCTTAGTTGTACCATTTCTCAACAGTGTGTGTGTGTGTGTGAGAGAGAGAGAGAGAGAGAGAGAGAGAGAGAGAGAGAGAGAGAGAGAGAGAGAGAGAGAGAGAGTGCATGTTTCCCTTATATTTGGTTGCAGGGGCTGAGTCCTAGCTGCTGGCCTCGCCTCACAACTAGGAGCTATCCATATTTTTCACTTCTCGCCTCGTGGGCCTTATCGTTCATATTCTTGAAATTTTGTTAGGGGTCGGCTTTCATCACATGTTATTCCCTCACAACCCTGATTATTATTATAATCATGGGGGAGCGCTAAACCCGTATGATTGTACAACGCATGTTGGAGGTTTGATGGAAGATATTCAGACTCAATTCAGAGAACCAGAGCACAGATCCAATTCCCTAGATCGAGAGCCCCTATCCAGCATCAAGGAACCTCCTTTGAAAGGTGACAACCCTGAAACTGAAGAAATATACTTACATCCCTGTATCTCTCCAGTGCCTTTCACTTCCAGCTGTGCCTCTAAATACCCGTTTCCCGCTTATCAAACAGCTTATCCTTGTCTACCCTAATAATTCCTCTTATTATTTTGCAAGGTACCATGTCTTCCCTGAGTCTTCTGTCTTCGGGTGTCTTTATATTCAGTTCCGTCAGCCTCATTTAGTAGCTTATTCTCTGTTGCTCTGGAAAAAGCCTCTTCATACCTCTGCATTTTTCCAGTATCTTCACAAATGAATGTGGGTTCCATGGTGGTGTTTCCTACTCCAGATGGGCCAGACATATCCTGTATAAAGGGTCCAGAATGACTGACTTGCAGACGACATAACAAGGACTTTGCTGATCCCTAGGTCTTAATATCTGGTCTCACTACTCTGTAACCAATCTTCATAACCTTGCATTACCCAAACAGGGATACATCGAACTCATTCCCATTTGGCATGTCATTCTCATAAACGAGAAACAATATTAGTGGTAATTCCGATCCTTGCTGAACCCCACTTGTTACTGTTCCCCATTCTTACATCTCTCCCATTCACTGACAACTGGAGTTTTTTTTATAGCAAACACGATATGTATGCAAGGGATGGGTTGCTTCTATAGGGTAAGGGTGATAGCATTTGTGTACTCTGTCGAAGGGGTCATTGCTGAGCTGCATAAGACATTCCTCACGGAGGATAGAGCTATAGGTGTGTGTGTGTGTTACGCAGGTTTCTGCGTTTATGTGAAGATAAGTTGTATATAGTTTAAGATATTGGTATTGTCAAAAAAGTGCTCCATAATTTTATGTCATCAACATGTGGGCACTTTTAGGGGGTGAAGTAACGGCGTGACTGTTGTGATATTGTCATAGCGTATTCGAGGTAGAGAGTCACTGGGAAGATGTGAGGTTAAGTAGTGTGTGTGTGGTGCATTTTCCTAATTTTGGGTTTCTTTAAGTGTATAGCTATAAAGCATGATTGTGGGCTCATTTGTGTAAAACTTCATTGCTTTTACATTGAACAAGTTTTACACATCTATGGATTAGCAGTGCTCACTGTGGTTATCGTGGATGTTTTGTGCTTGTCAATACAGAGTAGTGATTTTGTTTATATAAGAATAGTGCACCAAGGCAAGTAAAGATGAGAGCTTGTTGTAATGATGATTTTTTTTTTTGTTTTGGTGATGTTAATTCCCGTTTCCCTAGACCTTAGGGTAATTTTCCTTTTCATTTTTTTGACTAGATACATCCAATTGGATACAGCTAGCTGAGTGAGACTTGTGGTCTGGTGGTGGGGGTGTTATACAGGTTCCTGCATTTACGTGAAGTTGCATATAATGTAAGGTGTTGATGTTGTAAAAAAGTGCTCCATAATTTTATAAATAATTTGAGGGCACTTTTAGGGAGTGAAGTTATGGTGTGACTATTGAAGCAGTGTGACTTTTGTGATAGCATAGTATGTGGTGTTCTTTTTGTAATGTTTATGCCTCAGATTGTTTTTGTAAATCTTTTGCACCTTCAAGTTGGCCTTGGCATTGGGCGTAGCCCTGGAATTTATGTAGGGTCTCTGGGGGTCCATGGGAAAAGCGGGGTATACCCTCTTCAGGTATACTCCAGGTATATACCCCTAGACAAGGTATTTTTACTCCCCGTACCTCCATGCTAACTTCATAACAGTGGGGAACAAATGGTTTGGAGCATTAGGGATGGAAGAAGCAAAAATTATTAAAAAAAATATTAGTTTATCGTGTTACTAATTAAAGAACGGTGAGGGATGTTGAAGACTAACTTCCTTAACATCTGTACTAATAGCTGTGCTAGAAATCTAAGACAGGAGAGTTAGGATTAACTACATTGTCAGGAAACATATTATTGCAGTGACCCAGACCTGGTTCAGTTTGACAGGGACATACCTGCTGAATGCCACGTACAAGAATAAATATTATTCAACACTGAGTAAACAGAAATAGTGGCAGAGTTACAGTGTAAGTCAGAGAATTTTAAACTATTGCATTAGACAAGATTTGAACGTAGAAGTGATGTACACTGAATCTATTTGGCTCTAGTTTCTCCAAAGCAGATCTACGTTCACATGCATAGTGCTCCAAAAGTAGATCTACGTTCACATGCGTAGTGCTCCAAAAGTAGATCTACGTTTTTTATATATTTTCAAATATAACAAAAAAAAGTAGATCAAAGTTCTTTTACACGTTTTCAAATGTAAAAAAAAAAGATCTACTTTTTTTTACATAACTTCAAATGTTGAAAAAACGTAGATCTACGTTTGGACACTTTAAAGGTTAATTATTAATGCATCTATATACGAAAATATTGTTTTAATGGGAGACTTTTATTTTATCCACATTAATTATAACAATTCGACAAGAAATCTAGTCTAGTGACTTTCTATAAACGGTCCAGGACCGCTTTTTAGAGCAGTTTGTGACAATACCAACTAAAGGAAATAACCTGATTGATTTAGTTCTGGCAAACAAGAAGTTTGTGTTTATAATCATGAGGGTAATAAAGAACTTTGGCGAAATAATAAAAATTCACTTTCAGCATCTCATTTCTGATTTTCTAGTAGCCAATTTTATACGTCTAAGAGACTATTTTGGTACAGTAGACTGGGATAACCTGATTGAAAACTACCCAGGTTACCTAAATTAAAATAAATAGAAATTAGATTTAAAAGAAATGATCCTAAATGGATAAATAACAGATACAAATTCCCTTAGGACAAAAAAGCGGCATTTTCAGACGAAACTCGAGAGAAGAACTGTACTTAAAACAAATGTATTTAATTATAGAGATAAATGAAAAATGAAAAAGAGCAGATAAATGAGATTATAAAATGAAAGTTGCAATGGAATCGAGTTAGTCTTAAAGTTTTCATTTTCTTGTATATATATACAGGAGTAAGATGAGGGAAAAGAAAGACGCACTTAAACTTACTTGGGTCACCTTTCTGTCAGAGATTCAGAAATGTACACAAGCTTTAACACGCATTTTATCTTAGTTTTTATATAGGATGGCGCTAGTAAATTTCAGAAATTAAAAATTATGTAGGTCAGGACAAAAATAAGTCATGCAAACTTAGTCAATAGTGACGTGGCTCTCACATAAATAGATTAAAACCAATAAAATCACAGGACTATGACATACTGTTTTTAAGGATTATAAACATGTGTAGCTTTATCAAACCTTTAGCTGGTCTCTTCAACACATCATTACTAACAAATATCGCACCAGAGAAGTGGAAAATGGCAGACGTTGTGCCCATTTAGAAAGCGGGAGAGAGAGACGTCCTTAGCTTTGAATTCTATACCAGTCACACCATCCACCAGTTTGGGGAAAATTGGTGAAATCAGTAACTGCAGAAGGAATTCGAAGCCGCCTTTGGAAGATATAAACTGGTCATTGTCAGCATGTTTTTTTTTTTTTTTTTTTTTGAAGAGCCATTCTTGCTTTACGAATTTTTGAATCTTTTTTTCTTACTAAGGTATTCATGTTAATGAATAAAATATTGAATACATGGACTTCAATAAGGCCTCTAGCAGGAGTTCCACACAGGAGACTATCGAAGAAAGTAGCGATACACGGAATAAAAGGGAAAATTGTATGCCTGGATTCAGGCGGAGTTGACAGATGAGCAACAGAAATGTTTCATAATTAGGGAGCAATCAGAAGTGTTCCTTAGAGGTCGGTATTGAGCCCTTTGTTGTTTATAATATACCTAAGTCATAAACGAAGGGAATAAATAACGTCATAAACAAAATTGGCGAAGACACTGAAATAGGCAACCAAATATATCCTGAGGACATTAAAGTTCTACCGGAAGATCACGATAGATTGATGCAGGGGTTAGAGAAATAGGAGATGTAGGTCAATGTGGACATATTTAAAGGTCTAATCTTGAGAAAAGAAAATGACAATGGCACAAATAAAGTAAATAATGAAGATCTCAAACTGAATGCATGAAAATTATTTACGTGTTCTAGTTAGCAGTAATCTAAAATCAAGATAACAGTGCATATGTGTTTACAGTTGATAGAGTTCTTGACTTCATATGAAAAAGTATGAATAAAGTTCTTAGGGTTATACTTCAACATTATATATCCTTTGTAACACTGATTTTGTATTCTTTGGAATGGCGTAGATTTTGGGATATATGACTGAAATATACAAATGGAAATTATGAATAAATAATGAAATGTAAATAACGTGCAGATAATATGTGATTAAGACAGAAATCGAAGCAATGGGTTCAAGTTTACCAAATTTAGTTTTAGAAAAGAGATAGGAAGGAATTGGTTTGCCAATAGAGTTATGAACTTTGAGGAGCTTTAAAAATACGTTGGACTGGTACATGAGTGGCTGTGGGTGAGTGGTCGACCAGAATTATTGGTCCCAATATAATGCTCTCAAGTTTGTTCCGTCTATATCCTGCTCTGATGCTGTAAAGTGATGGTTTAAAAAGACACGTAAACAAGCGCTGTGCCATTTTTTGTATCACTTTGTCGGTATCACTTACTGAGGTTTATATAAAACTGGCTGTAAAATAATTCCAAATATCTCCGAGACTCACGAAATCGTAATGACACCATTACAAACAAACCATAACCCGCACATAGAAGAGAGGAGCTTACGACAACGTTTCGGTCCGACTTGGACCATTTATAAAGTCACACTAACGAAAAGAAGAGGAGGGGTATATATAGGAAGGAGGTAGTAGTAGTAGTGGAGAAGGTAGTAAGGAGGAGGAGTCAGTCAAATAAGAAAGAGGAGCACTGCGAGGGAGTTAGGTGCCCAAAGAGCTTAAGAGCAAGAACACAGAGGGGGGAAAATAAATAAATAAAGAAGGAACAAATACACAAGGCAAAAGAAAGACAACCCAAAGGAGAAAAAAGGAAAGAGGAAAGGGGAAGAGGGAGAAGAAGAAAAAGGAGGAATCAGGTTAAGTCACGGTTGGTCTGAAGTTTGGAGCATTCTACAATGTAATGGGAGAGGAAGGCATCTACAGAGACGGAGCCAGGACTAAGATTCATACAAGGAAAGTTGTGTATCAGGGAGGATTCAACCAGACGGCGACTGTCAAAGTTGGAAATAGGGAAGATAGTTTTAGCAGAAGACCAGTCAATTGGATGGCTGTGATCTCTGACGTGACAGAAAAAAAGCATTGTTAGTGTCGGCAAGCCTAACACTACTTTTGTGCTCCCTAAGTCTATCAGAAAGAGATCGGCCAGTTTCTCCAAAGTATTGAAGAGGATAGGAGGAACAAGAAATAGAGTAGACACCAGGAGCATCTGTAGAGGGAGGAGAGGTATGAACTAGATTAGTGCGAAGAGTGTTAGTCTGGCGGAAAGTAAGTTTGATGTCTAAGGAACGGAGAGAGTTGTTGAGATTAGAAAGACCGGAAATGTAGGGAAGGCAGAAGACAGAAGAGTTCTCAGGAGAACACCTGTAGACCGATATATAACATGCAAAGTCAGATGATGAGTCACTTCAGGTAGAGTCCATGACAGCTGTACATTAAAATGGTATAAAAATACCGACAAGTTGTTAGGTAAGACATATGCAACAGTTAGGTATCTTTATTATGAAACGTTTCGCCTACACAGTAGGCTTCTTCAGTCAAGTACAGAAAAGTTGATAGAAGCAGAAGATACTTGAGAGGGGCTGGATTTGAGAGGGACCTGACCTCTCAACATCTGAGTTCTTACCTCTCCTAGTGGCCTACGTCTCACCTCTTGGCGCTATAAAAAGCTCCATCCTGTCACTTCTTCTCCATATTGTTTCATATTATGGAACAATGCTCTTCTCCAGACTGAGGGACTGACCACCTCAAAACTTTAAGGGTGATGGACTGATTACATCGTCTTCAAGTATCTTCTGCTTCTATCAACTTTTCTGTACTTGACTGAAGAAGCCTACTGTGTAGGCGAAACGTTTCATAATAAAGATACCTAACTGTTGCATATGTGTCTTACCTAACAACTTGTCGGTATTTTTATACCATTTTAATGTTCAATCTGTCAGACACTGCAACACAAGGGTATCTTGGTACAGACCTGCAATCAACTTCGACAACTTCCACTAGTGAGAGGGGCTGGATTTGAGAGGGACCTGACTTCTCAACATCTGAGTTCTTACCTCTCCTAGTGGCCTACGTCTCACCTCTTGGCGCTATAAAAAGCTCCATCCTGTCACTTCTTCTCCATATTGTTTCATACTATGGAACAATGCTCTTCTCCAGACTGAGGGACTGACCACCTCAAAACTTTAAGGGTGATGGACTGATTACATCGTCTTCAAGTATCTTCTGCTTCTATCAACTTTTCTGTACTTGACTGAAGAAGCCTACTGTGTAGGCGAAACGTTTCATAATAAAGATACCTAACTGTTGCATATGTGTCTTACCTAACAACATGACAGCTGTGTTGGCTGTTTTCCAAAACGGTGCCCATGAGATTTAATCATCTTTCAGAATTGCCAACTGCAAAGTATCACGGTAACTTCGGGTTGGGACTGTATAAATATACAAAGAGTTATTGTACTAATCAGACAGTTTATCACTCTAAATCCTAAATTTTCTTTTAAGCATAATTTATCCCAAAAGTATCCTTTATAATCACGGTAACTTGGTATCTATGGCCAGACTCATAACATTCGATGATGGAGAGACTGTGGAGCGATTATCTACTATTCTGTAAGTGAAATTAATGTTACATGTTGCATATATTCTCAATGTATTTCAGGAAGCAACGACAAACGAATTATTGAAGAATACAGTATAATCAGTGAAAATTGCAATATTAGCCACAGTAAAGAAAATATCTGTCATATCAATTGTCTCTGCTCTTCAGTGTGTTCTGATCATAGTTCTGTGGCCAGGAAATCAGTTGCGTGGGCACTTCCCTTTAACAAACACAGTGATTTGTATTAAACTTCAGCCTTTTCCGCGCTTTCAACACTCTACACAGCTCTTCTTGCATTTGTATAACAAGAACACACAGGTGTGGGCTGTCTTTGGGAACCTCGTTCACTGTGGCTCAAACTGTTTCTCATAGTTCTTCGCCCAGCTCCAGCTGGTTGAAGGAGGCATTTCAGGTACTGGAAAAGTGTTTGACCCTATACATGGTCTCCCTGATAGTCTACACTCTTGGTATGCTCCTCAAGAACTGCACTCGTTGGAGAACCAGACGCACATTTTATTTTTGTAAAGTTTCTTTTGTCAGTATTTGTGCATGTGTTGTTTCCATCTTAGAAGAGAATAATAAATCTCTCGAGGGTGTGCATGACATCTTCATGTATGTCATTAGTGCCTAGGAAAGCTGTGGTTGTACTTCTGTCAATGCTGACAGCACAGCCAAGACTGTTCGCACAGTTACCTGACATCCTGTCAAGACGTGAAATATTGGCATTGCTGGTGCTTTCTCAGGTCCCAGGCCAGCTGCTGTCTCATGGGTTGCTGGTGCTTTCTCAATTCCCAGGCCAGCTGCTGTTTCATGGGCTGCTGGTGCTTTCTCAGGTCCCAGGCCAGCTGCTGTCTCATGAGCTGTTGGTGCTTTCTCAATTCCCAGGCCAGCTGCTGTCTCATGAGCTGTTGGTGCTTTCTCAATTCCCAGGCCAGCTGCTGTCTCATGAGCTGTTGGTGCTTTCTCAATTCCCAGGCCAGCTGCTGTCTCATGGGCTGCTGGTGCTTTCTCAATTCCCAGGCCAGCTGCTGTCTCATGAGCTGTTGGTGCTTTCTCAATTCCCAGGCCAGCTGCTGTCTCATGAGCTGTTGGTGCTTTCTCAATTCCCAGGCCAGCTGCTGTCTCATGAGCTGTTGGTGCTTTCTCAATTCCCAGGCCAGCTGCTGTCTCATGAGCTGTTGGTGCTTTCTCAATTCCCAGGCCAGCTGCTGTCTCATGGGGTGATAAGTACTGAAAGTTATTTTCAAAAGCTAGCAAAAATTCACCTTATGGAAACATCAACTAGGCCAGGAGTGGCGAACCTTTTTTGAGAACATGATCCTGAACTGGCAATAATCGTTTGAAAATACTCTCGCATAGTAATGGGAATTTTGAGAAACATATTTTATTATTATAATTATTATTATAGGGGTATTTTAGAAAATTCTTAATGAGAACAACTAAATAATTGAAGGCATTCTTAGAAGTCTTTTTAGGGGAAAAATAATTCTACTGAATTGTTTTCAGTGGTTTGTTACGAATTACGTATTATTTAAACTAGTAATTCGCAAGAGGTAAAAATTAATAAATGACAATATTAACAATGGTATATAATTGCTACGTTGCGAATGTAGGTTTATTCACTGTTTTATTATTAATAAAAGGGAAACAGAGACATTAAAGTAAATTAATACATTTTAGTAGGCCTGTTCAAAACTTTATTATCAATGTTTAAAAAAAAATCGTACTGTACATTATAAGCAACATGCAAAATTTTACATTAAAATCATAAGCTTTAGTTCATATTATAAAATCTTAATAAAATTCAAGAAAGTGAAAATAATCATTTTTAATTCTCATTGATAATTTTGTTGATGGTCAGAATTGAGGCAAAAGTCTTGGGAAAACTGCTAGTAGCATGCGTGCCCAGAGTGGCATGCTGGCCATGCTGCTAGTAGCATGCGTGCCCAGAGTGGCATGCTGGCAAACTGCTAGTAGCATGCGTGCCCAGAGTGGCATGCTGGCCATGCTGCTAGTAGCATGCGTGCCCAGAGTGGCATGCTGGCCATGCTGCTAGTAGTATGCGTGCCCAGAGTGGCATGCTGGCAATACTGCTAGTAGCATGCGTGCCCAGAGTGGCATGCTGGCCATGCTGCTAGTAGCATGCGTGCCCAGAGTGGCATGCTGGCCATACTGCTAGTAGAATGCGTGCCCAGAGTGGCATGCTGGCCATACTGCTAGTAGCATGCGTGCCCAGAGTGGCATGCTGGCCATGCTGCTGGTAGCATGCGTGCCCAGAGTGGCATGCTGGCCATGCTGCTAGTAGCATGCGTGCCCAGAGTGGCATGCTGGTCATGCTGCTAGTAGCATGCGTGCCCAGAGTGGCATGCTGGCCATGCTGCTAGTAGCATGCGTGCCCAGAGTGGCATGCTGGCCATACTGCTAGTAGCATGCGTGCCCAGAGTGGCATGCTGGCCATACTGCTAGTAGCATGCGTGCCCAGAGTGGCATGCTGGCCATACTGCTAGTAGTATGCGTGCCCAGAGTGGCATGCTGGTCATGCTGCAAGTAGCATGCGTGCCCAGAGTGGCATGCTGGCCATGCTGCTAGTAGCATGCGTGCCCAGAGTGGCATGCTGGCCATACTGCTAGTAGCATGCGTGCCCAGAGTGGCATGCTGGCCATGCTGCTAGTAGTATGCGTGCCCAGAGTGGCATGCTGGCCATATTGCTGGTAGCATGCGTGCCCAGAGTGGCATGCTGGCCATACTGCTAGTAGCATGCGTGCCCAGAGTGGCATGCTGACCATGCTGCTGGTAGCATGCGTGCCCAGAGTGGCATGCTGGCCATACTGCTAGTAGCATGCGTGCCCAGAGTGGCATGCTGGCCATGCTGCTGGTAGCATGCGTGCCCAGAGTGGCATGCTGGCCATGCTGCTAGTAGTATGCGTGCCCAGAGTGGCATGCTGCTGGTAGCATGCGTACCCAGAGTGGCATGCTGGCCATGCTGCTGGTAGCATGCGTGCCCAGAGTGGCATGCTGCCCATGCTGCTGGTAGCATGCGTGCCCAGAGTGGCATGCTGGCCATGCTGCTGGTAGCATGCGTGCACAGAGTGACATGCTGGCCATGCTGCTAGTAGCATGCGTGCCCAGAGTGGCATGCTGGCCATGCTGCTGGTAGCATGCGTGCCAAGAGTGGCATGTTGGCCATGCTGCTAGTAGCATGCGTGCCCAGAGTGGCATGCTGGCCATGCTGCTAGTAGCATGCGTGCCCAGAGTGGCATGCTGGCCATGCTGCTGGTAGCATGCGTGCCCAGAGTGGCATGCTGGCCATGCTGCTGGTAGCATGCGTGCCCAGAGTGGCATGCTGGCCATGCTGCTGGTAGCATGCGTGCCCAGAGTGGCATGCTGGCCATGCTGCTGGTAGCATGCGTGCCCAGAGTGGCATGCTGGCCATGCTGCTGGTAGCATGCGTGCCCAGAGTGGCATGCTGGCCATGCTGCTGGTAGCATGCGTGCCCAGAGTGGCATGCTGGCCATGCTGCTAGTAGCATGCATGCCCAGAGTGGCATGCTGGCCATGCTGCTAGTAGCATGCGTGCCCAGAGTGGCATGCTGGCAATGCTGCTAGTAGCGTGCGTGCCCAGAGTGGAATGCTGGCCATGCTGCTAGTAGTATGCGTGCCCAGAGTGGAATGCTGGCCATGCTGCTAGTAGTATGCGTGCCCAGAGTGGCATGCTGGCCATACTGCTGGAAGTATGCGTGCCCAGAGTGGCATGCTGGCCTCACTGCTAGTAGCATGCGTGCCCAGAGTGGCATGCTGGCCATGCTGCTAGTAGCATACGTGCCCAGAGTGGCATGCTGGCCATACTGCTGGAAGTATGCGTGCCCAGAGTGGCATGCTGGCCACACTGCTAGTAGCATGCGTGCACAGAGTGGCATGCTGGTCACACTGCTGGTAGTACGTGTGCCCAGAGTGGCATGCTGGCCACACTGCTAGTAGCATGCGTGCCCAGAGTGGCATGCTGGCCACACTGCTTTGTAGTATGAGTGCCCAGAGTGGCATGCTGGCCATACTGCTAGTAGCATGTGTGCCCAGAGTGGCATGCTGGCCACACTGCTAGTAGCATGCGTGCCCAGAGTGGCATGCTGGCCATACTGCTGGTAGTATGCGTGCCCAGAGTGGCATGCTGGCCATGCTGCTGGTAGCATGCGTGCCCAGAGTGGCATGCTGGCCATGCTGCTGGTAGCATGCGTGCCCAGAGTGGAATGCTGGCCATGCTGCTGGTAGCATGCGTGCCCAGAGTGGCATGCTGGCCATGCTGCTGGTAGCATGCGTGCCCAGAGTGGCATGCTGGCCATGCTGCTGGTAGCATGCGTGCCCAGAGTGGCATGCTGGCCATGCTGCTGGTAGCATGCGTGCCCAGAGTGGCATGTTGGCCATGCTGCTGGTAGCATGCGTGCCCAGAGTGGCATGCTGGCCATGCTGCTGGTAGCATGCGTGCCCAGAGTGGCATGCTGGCCACACTGCTAGTAGCATGCGTGCCCAGAGTGGCATGCTGGCCACACTGCTGGTAGTATGTGTGCCCAGAGTGGCATGCTGGCCACACTGCTAGTAGCATGCGTGCCCAGAGTGGCATGCTGCCCATGCTGCTAGTAGCACGTGTGCCCAGAGTGGCATGCTGGCCATACTGCTGGAAGTATGCGTGCCCAGAGTGGCATGCTGGCCACACTGCTAGTAGCATGCGTGCACAGAGTGGCATGCTGGTCACACTGCTGGTAGTATGTGTGCCCAGAGTGGCATGCTGGCCACACTGCTAGTAGCATGCGTGCCCAGAGTGGCATGCTGGCCACACTGCTGGTAGTATGAGTGCCCAGAGTGGCATGCTGGCCATACTGCTTGTAGCATGTGTGCCCAGAGTGGCATGCTGGCCACACTGCTAGTAGCATGCGTGCCCAGAGTGGCATGCTGGCCATACTGCTGGTAGTATGCGTGCACAGAGTGGCATGCTGGCCATACTGCTAGTAGCATGCGTGCAAAGAGTGGCATGTTGGCCACACTGCTAGTAGCATGTGTGCCCAGAGTGGCATGCTGGCCATACTGCTAGTAGCATGCGTGCCCAGAGTGGCATGCTGGCCATACTGCTAGTAACATGCGTGCCCAGAGTGGCACGCTGGCAATACTGCTAGTAGCATGCGTGCCCAGAGTGGCACGCTGGCAATACTGCTAGTAGCATGCGTACCCAGAGTGGCATGCTGGCAATACTGCTAGTAGCATGCGCACCCAGAGTGGCATGCTGGCCATACTGCTAGTAGCATGCGTGCCCAGAGTGGCATGCTGGCAATACTGCTAGTAGCATGCGTGCCCAAAGTGGCATGCTTGCAATACTGCTAGTAGCATGCGTGCCCAGAGTAGCATGCTGGCCATACTGCTAGTAGCATGCGTGCCCAGAGGGGCAAGCTTGCAATACTGCTAGTAGAATGCGTGCCCAGAGTGGCACTCTGGCCATACTGCTAGTAGCATGCGTACCCAGAGTGGCATGCTGGCCATACTGCTAGTAGCATGCGTGCCCAGAGTGGCATGCTGGCCATACTGCTAGTAGCATGCGTGCCCAGAGTAGCATGCTGGCCATACTGCAAGTAGTATGCGTGCCCAGAGTGGCATGCTGGCCATACTGCTAGTAGCATGAGTGCAAAGAGTGGCATGCCGGCCACACTGCTAGTAGCATGCGTGCCCAGAGTGGCACCCTGGCCATACTGCTAGTAGCATGCGTGCCCAGAGTGGCACGCTGGCAATACTGATAGTAGCATGCGCACCCAGAGTGGCATGCTGGCCATACTGCTAGTAGCATGCGTGCCCAGAGTGGCATGCTGGCCATACTGCTAGTAGCATGCGTGCCCAGAGTGGCACGCTGGCCATACTGCTAGTAACATGCGTGCCCAGAGTGGCATTCTGGCCATACTGCTAGTAGTATGCGTGCCCAGAGTGGCATGCTGGCAATACTGCTAGTAGCATGCGTACCCAGAGTGGCATGCTGACCATACTGCTAGTAGCATGCGTACCCAGAGTGGCATGCTGGCAATACTGCTAGTAGTATGCGTGCCCAGAGTGGCATGCTGTCCATACTGCTAGTAGCATGCGTACCCAGAGTGGCATGCTGGCCGTACTGCTAGTAGCATGCGTACCCAGAGTGGCATGCTGGCAATACTGCTAGTAGCATGCGTACCCAGAGTGGCATGCTGGCCATACTGCTAGTAGCATGCGTGCCCAAAGTGGCATGCTGGCCATACTGCTAGTAGCATTCATGCCCAGAGTGGCATGCGTGCAATACTGCTAGTAGCATGCGTGCCCAGAGTGGCATCCTGGCAATACTGCGAGTAGCATGCGTACCCAGAGCGGCATGCTGGCCATACTGCTAGTAGCATGCGTGCCCAGAGTGGCATGCTGGCAATACTGCGAGTAGCAAGCTTGCCCAGAGCGGCATGCTGGCCATACTGCTAGTAGCATGCGTGCCCAGAATGGCATGCTTACCATACTGCTTGTAGTATGCGTGCCCAGAGTGGCATGCTGGCCATACTGCTAGTAGTATGCGTGCCATGAGTTGCATGCTGGCCATACTGCTAGTAGCATGCGCACCCAGAGTGGCATGCTGGCCATACTGCTAGAAGCATGCATGCCCAGAGTGGCATGCTGGCCATACTACTAGTAGCATGCGTGCCCAGAGTGGCACGCTGGCAATACTGCTAGTAGCATGCGTGCCCAGAGTGGCATGCTGGCAATACTGCTAGTAGCATGCGTGCCCAGAGTGGCATGCTGGCAAACTGCTAGTAGCATGCGTGCCCAGAGTGGTATCCTGGCAATACTGCGAGTAGCATGCGTACCCAGAGCGGCATGCTGGCCATACTGCTAGTATCATGCGTACCCAGAGCGGCATGCTGGCCATACTGCTAGTAGTATGCGTGCCCAGAGTGGCATGCTGGCCATACTGCTAGTAGCAGGCGTGCCCAGAGTGGCATGCTGGCCATACTGCTAGTAGCATGCGTGTCCAGAGTGGCATGCTTGCAATACTGCTAGTAGCATGCGTGCCCAGAGTGGCATGCTGGCCATACTGCTAGTGGCATGCGTCCCCAGAGTGGCATGCTGGCCATACTGCTAGTGGCATGCGTGCCCAGAGTGGCATGCTTGCAATACTGCTAGTAGAATACGTGCCCAGAGTGGCACGCTGGCCATACTGCTAGTAGCATGCGTACCCAGAGTGGCATGCTGGCAATACTGTTAGTAGCATGCGTGCCCAGAGTGGCATGCTGGCCATACTGCTATTAGCATGCGTGCCCAGAGTGGCATGCTGGCCATACTGCTAGTAGCATGCGTGCCCAGAGTGGCACGCTGGCCATACTGCTAGTAACATGCGTGCCCAGAGTGGCATTCTGGCCATACTGCTAGTAGTATGCGTGCCCAGAGTGGCATATTGGCAATACTGCTAGTAGCATGCGTACCCAGAGTGGCATGCTGGCCATAATTCTAGTAGCATGCGTACCCAGAGTGGCATGCTGGCAATACTGCTAGTAGTATGCGTGCCCAAAGTGGCAGGCTGGCAATAATGCTAGTAGCATGTGTGCCCAGAGTGGCATGCTGGCCATATTGCTAGAAGCATGCGTGCCCAGAGTGGCATGCTGTCCATACTGCTAGTAGCATGCGTACCCAGAGTGGCATGCTGGCCGTACTGCTAGTAGCATGCGTACCCAGAGTGGCATGCTGGCAATACTGCTAGTAGCATGCGTGCCCAGAGTGGCATGCTGGCCATTCTGCTAGTAGAATGCGTGCCCAAAGTGGCATGCTGGCCATACTGCTAGTAGCATTCATGCCCAGAGTGGCATGCCTGCAATACTGCTAGAAGCATGCGTGCCCAGAGTGGCATGCTGGCAAACTGCTAGTAGCATGCGTGCCCAGAGTGGCATGCTGGCAATACTGCGAGTAGCATGCGTGCCCAGAGCGGCATGCTGGCCATACTGCTAGTAGCATGCGTGCCCAGAGTGGCATGCTGGCAATACTGCGAGTAGCATGCGTGCCCAGAGTGGCATGCTGGCCATACTGCTAGTAGCATGCGTGCCCAGAATGTCATGCTTGCCATACTGCTAGTAGTATGCGTGCCCAGAGTGGCATGCTGGCCATACTGCTAGTAGTATGCGTGCCAAGAGTGGCATGCTGGCCATACTGCTAGTAGCATGCGTGCCCAGAGTGGCATGCTGGCCATACTGCTAGAAGCATGCGTGCCCAGAGTGGCATGCTGGCCATACTACTAGTAGCATGCGTGCCCAGAGTGGCACGCTGGCCATACTGCTAGTAGCATGCCTGCCCAGAGTGGCATGCTGGCAATACTGCTAGTAGCATGCGTGCCCAGAGTGGCATGCTGGCAATACTGCTAGTAGCATGCGTGCCCAGAGTGGCATGCTGGCCATGCTGCTAGTAGCATGCGTGCCCAGAGTGGCATGCTGGCCATGCTGCTAGTAGCATGCGTGCCAAGAGTGGCATGCTGGGCATGCTGCTAGTAGCATGCGTGCCCAGAGTGGCATGCTGGCCATGCTGCTGGTAGCATGCGTGCCCAGAGTGGCATGCTGGCCATGCTGCTGGTAGTATGCGTGCCCAGAGTGGCATGCTGGCCATGCTGCTGGTAGCATGCGTGCCCAGAGTGGCATGCTGGCCATGCTGCTGGTAGCATGCGTGCCCAGAGTGGCATTCTGGCCATGCTGCTGGTAGCATGCGTGCCCAGAGTGGCATGCTGGCCATGCTGCTGGTAGCATGCGTGCCCAGAGTGGCATGCTGGCCATGCTGCTGGTAGCATGCGTGCCCAGAGTGGCATGCTGGCCATGCTGCTAGTAGCATGCATGCCCAGAGTGGCATGCTGGCCATGCTGCTAGTAGCATGCGTGCCCAGAGTGGCATGCTGGCCATGCTGCTAGTAGCATGCGTGCCCAGAGTGGCATGCTGGCCATGCTGCTAGTAGTATGCGTGCCCAGAGTGGCATGCTGGCCATACTGCTGGAAGTATGCGTGCCCAGAGTGGCATGCTGGCAACACTGCTAGTAGCATGCGTGCCCAGAGTGGCATGCTGGCCACACTGCTGTTAGTATGTGTGCCCAGAGTGGCATGCTGGCCACACTGCTAGTAGCATGCGTGCCCAGAGTGGCACGCTGGCCATGCTGCTAGTAGCATGCGTGCCCAGAGTGGCATGCTGGCCACACTACTAGTAGCATGCGTGCACAGAGTGGCATGCTGGTCACACTGCTGGTAGTATGTGTGCCCAGAGTGGCATGCTGGCCACACTGCTAGTAGCATGCGTGCCCAGAGTGGCATGCTGGCCACACTGCTGGTAGTATGAGTGCCCAGAGTGGCATGCTGGCCACACTGCTAGTAGCATGTGTGCCCAGAGTGGCATGCTGGCCACACTGCTAGTAGCATGTGTGCCCAGAGTGGCATGCTGGCCATACTGCTAGTAGCATGTGTGCCCAGAGTGGCATGCTGGCCACACTGCTAGTAGCATGCGTGCCCAGAGTGGCATGCTGGCCATACTGCTAGTAGCATGTGTGCCCAGAGTGGCATGCTGGCCACACTGCTAGTAGCATGCGTGCCCAGAGTGGCATGCTGGCCATACTGCTGGTAGTATGCGTGCCCAGAGTGGCATGCTGGCCATACTGCTAGTAGCATGCGTGCAAAGAGTTGCATGTTGGCCACACTGCTAGTAGCATGTGTGCCCAGAGTGGCATGCTGGCCATACTACTAGTAGCATGCGTGCCCAGAGTGGCATGCTGGCCATACTGCTAGTAGCATGCGTGCCCAGAGTGGCACGCTGGCAATACTGCTAGTAGCATGCGTGCCCAGAGTGGCACGCTGGCAATACTGCTAGTAGCATGCGTACCCAGAGTGGCATGCTGGCAATATTGCTAGTAGCATGCGCACCCAGAGTGGTATGCTGGCCATACTGCTAGTAGCATGCGTGCCCAGAGTGGCATGCTGGCAATACTGCTAGTAGCATGCGTGTCCAGAATGGCATGCTGGCCATACTGCTAGTAGCATGCGTGCCCAAAGTGGCATGCTTGCAATACTGCTAGTAGCATGCGTGCCCAGAGTGGCATGCTGGCCATACTGCTAGTAGCATGCGTGCCCAGAGTGGCAAGCTTGCAATACTGCTAGTAGAATGCGTGCCCAGAGTGGCACGCTGGCCATACTGATAGTAGCATGCGTACCCAGAGTGGCATGCTGGAAATACTGCTAGTAGCATGCGTGCCCAGAGTGGCATGCTGGCCATACTGCTAGTAGCATGCGTGCCCAGAGTAGCATGCTGGCCATACTGCAAGTAGTATGCGTGCCCAGAGTGGCATGCTGGCCATACTGCTAGTAGCATGAGTGCAAAGAGTGGCATGCCGGCCACACTGCTAGTAGCATGCGTGCCCAGAGTGGCACCCTGGCCATACTGCTAGTAGCATGCGTGCCCAGAGTGGCACGCTGGCAATACTGCTAGTAGCATGCTTACCCAGAGTGGCATGCTGGCAATACTGCTAGTAGCATGCGCACCCAGAGTGGCATGCTGGCCATACTGCTAGTAGCATGCGTGCCCAGAGTGGCACGCTGGCCATACTGCTTGTAACATGCGTGCCCAGAGTGGCATTCTGGCCATACTGCTAGTAGTATGCGTGCCCAGAGTGGCATGCTGGCAATACTGCTAGTAGCATGCGTACCCAGAGTGGCATGCTGACCATACTGCTAGTAGCATGCGTACCCAGAGTGGCATGCTGGCAATACTGCTAGTAGTATGCGTGCCCAGAGTGGCAGGCTGGCAATAATGCTAGTAGCATGCGTGCCCAGAGTGGCAAGCTGTCCATACTGCTAGTAGCATGCGTACCCAGAGTGGCATGCTGGCCGTACTGCTAGTAGCATGCGTACCCAGAGTGGCATGCTGGCAATACTGCTAGTAGCATTCGTGCCCAGAGTGGCATGCTGGCCATACTGCTAGTAGCATGCGTGCCCAAAGTGGCATGCTGGCCGTACTGCTAGTAGCATGCGTACCCAGAGTGGCATGCTGGCAATACTGCTAGTAGCATTCGTGCCCAGAGTGGCATGCTGGCCATACTGCTAGTAGCATGCGTGCCCAAAGTGGCATGCTGGCCATACTGCTAGTAGCGTTCATGCCCAGAGTGGCATGCCTGCAATACTGCTAGTAGCATGCGTGCCCAGAGTGGCATTCTGGCAATACTGCGAGTAGCATGCGTACCCAGAGCGGCATGCTGGAGATACTGCTAGTAGCATGCGTGCCCAGAGTGGCATGCTGGCAATACTGCGAGTAGCAAGCGTGCCCAGAGCGGCATGCTGGCCATACTGCTAGTAGCATGCGTGCCCAGAATGGCATGCTTGCCATACTGCTTGTAGTATGCGTGCCCAGAGTGGCATGCTGGCCATACTGCTAGTAGTATGCGTGCCAAGAGTGGCATGCTGGCCATACTGCTAGTAGCATGCGCACCCAGAGTGGCATGCTGGCCATACTGCTAGAAGCATGCATGCCCAGAGTGGCATGCTGGCCATACTACTAGTACCATACGTGCCCAGAGTGGCACGCTGGCCATACTGCTAGTAGCATGCGTGCCCAGAGTGGCATGCTGGCAATACTGCTAGTAGCATGCGTGCCCAGAGTGGCATGCTGGCAAACTGCTAGTAGGATGCGTGCCCAGAGTGGTATCCTGGCAATACTGCGAGTAGCATGCGTACCCAGAGCGGCATGCTGGCCATACTGCTGGTATCATGCGTACCCAGAGCGGCATGCTGGCCATACTGCTAGTAGTATGCGTGCCCAGAGTGGCATGCTGGCCATACTGCTAGTAGCATGCGTGCCCAGAGTGGCATGCTTGCAATACTGCTAGTAGCATGCGTGCCCAGAGTGGCATGCTGGCCATACTGCTAGTGGCATGCGTGCCCAGAGTGGCATGCTTGCAATACTGCTAGTAGAATGCGTGCCCAGAGTGGCACGCTGGCCATACTGCTAGTAGCATGCGTACCCAGAGTGGCATGCTGGCAATACTGTTAGTAGCATGCGTGCCCAGAGTGGCATGCTGGCCATACTGCTATTAGCATGCGTGCCCAGAGTGGCATGCTGGCCATACTGCTAGTAGCATGCGTGCCCAGAGTGGCACTCTGGCCATACTGCTAGTAACAAGCGTGCCCAGAGTGGCATTCTGGCCATACTGCTAGTAGTATGCGTGCCCAGAGTGGCATGCTGGCAATACTGCTAGTAGCATGCGTACCCAGAGTGGCATGCTGGCCATACTTCTAGTAGCATGCGTACCCAGAGTGGCATGCTGGCAATACTGCTAGTAGTATGCGTGCCCAAAGTGGCAGGCTGGCAATAATGCTAATAGCATGTGTGCCCAGAGTGGCATGCTGGCCATATTGCTAGTAGCATGCGTGCCCAGAGTGGCATGCTGTCCATACTGCTAGTAGCATGCGTACCCAGAGTGGCATGCTGGCAATACTGGTAGTAGCATGCGTGCCCAGAGTGGCATGCTGGCCATTCTGCTAGTAGAATGCGTGCCCAAAGTGGCATGCTGGCCATACTGCTAGTAGCATTCATGCCCAGAGTGGCATGCCTGCAATACTGCTAGAAGCATGCGTGCCCAGAGTGGCATGCTGGCAAACTGCTAGTAGCATGCGTGCCCAGAGTGGCATGCTGGCAATACTGCGAGTAGCATGCGTGCCCAGAGCGGCATGCTGGCCATACTGCTAGTAGCATGCGTGCCCAGAGTGGCATGCTGGCAATGCTGCGAGTAGCATGCGTGCCCAGAGTGGCATGCTGGCCATACTGCTAGTAGCATGCGTGCCCAGAATGGCATGCTTGCCATACTGCTAGTAGTATGCGTGCCCAGAGTGGCATGCTGGCCATACTGCTAGTAGCATGCGTGCCCAGAGTGGCATGCTGGCCATACTGCTAGAAGCATGCGTGCCCAGAGTGGCATGCTGGCCATACTACTAGTAGCATGCGTGCCCAGAATGGCACGCTGGCCATACTGCTAGTAGCATGCGTGCCCAGAGTGGCATGCTGGCAATACTGCTAGTAGCATGCGTGCCCAGAGTGGCATGCTGGCCATACTGCTAGTAGTATGCGTGCCCAGAGTGGCATGCTAGCCATACTGCTAGAAGCATGCGTGCCCAGAGTGGCATGCTGGCCATACTGCTAGTAGTATGTGTGCCCAGAGTGGCACACTGTCCATACTGCTAGCAGCATGCGTGCCCAGAGTGGCACGCTTGCAATACTGCTAGTAGCATACGTGCCCAGAGTGGCATGCTGGACATACTGCTAGTAGCATGCGTGTCGAGAGTGGCATGCTGGCCATACTGCTAGTAGCATGCGTGCCCAGAATGGCTCGCTGGCCATACTGCTAGTAACATGCGTGCCCAGAGTGGCATGCTGACCATTCTGCTAGTAGCATGCGTGCCCAGAGTGGCACGCTGGCCATACTGCTAGTAACATGCGTGCCCAGAGGTGCGTGCTGGCCTTACTGCTAGTAGCATGCGTGCCCAGAGTGGCATGCTGGCCATACTGCTAGTAGCATGCGAGCCCAGAGTGGCACGCTGGCCATACTGCTAGTAGCATGCGAGCCCAGAGTGGCATGCTGGCCATACTGCTAGTAGGATGCATCCCCAGAGTGGCACGCTGGCCATACTGCTAGTAACATGCGTGCCCAGAGGTGCGTGCTGGCCTTACTGCTAATAGCATGCGTGCCCAGAGTGGCATGCTGGCCATACTGCTAGTGACATGCGAGCCCAGAGTGACATGCTGGCAATACTGCTAGTATCATGCGTGCCCAGAGTGGCATGCTGGCCATACTGCTAGTAGCATGCATGCCCAGAGTGACATACTGGCAATACTGCTAGTAGCGTGTGTGCCCAGAGTGGCATGCTGGCAATACTGCTAGTAGCATGCGTGCCAGAGTGGCATGCTGGCAATACTGCTAGTAGCATGCGTGCCCAGAGTGGCATGCTGGCAATACTGCTAGTAGCATGCGTGCCCAGAGTGGCATGCTTGCAATACTGCTAGTAGCATGCGTGCCCAGAGTGGCATGCTGGCCATACTGCTAGTAGCATGCATGCCCAGAGGTGCGTGCTGGCCTTACTGCTAATAGCATGCGTGCCCAGAGTGGCATGCTGGCCATACTGCTAGTGACATGCGAGCCCAGAGTGACATGCTGGCAATACTGCTAGTATCATGCGTGCCCAGAGTGGCATGCTGGCCATACTGCTAGTAGCATGCATGCCCAGAGTGACATACTGGCAATACTGCTAGTAGCGTGTGTGCCCAGAGTGGCATGCTGGCAATACTGCTAGTAGCATGCGTGCCAGAGTGGCATGCTGGCAATACTGCTAGTAGCATGCGTGCCCAGAGTGGCATGCTGGCAATACTGCTAGTAGCATGCGTGCCCAGAGTGGCATGCTTGCAATACTGCTAGTAGCATGCGTGCCCAGAGTGGCATGCTGGCAATACTGCTAGCAGCATGCGTGCCCAGAGTGGCATGCTGGCAATACTGCTAGTAGCATGCGTGCCAGAGTGGCATGCTGGCAATACTGCTAGTAGCATGCGTGCCCAGTGGCATGCTGGCAATACTGCTAGTAACATGCGAGCCGAGAGTGACATGCTGGCAATACTGCTAGTATCATGCGTGCCCAGAGTGGCATGCTGGCCATAGTTTAGCCACCTCTGACCTAGGCCACTAACAGTCAACATAACTATGTCAGTGTCATCTGTTCATTTCAGTATGTTACGATGATCCTGCTGGGCGGCTTGGAATACATGCAACAAGATGTTACTAGAGCTAGAGTTCGTCACGGCCACGCTGGCGGGAGATTCATCTGTGAAAACTTGCATTTGTGGCCACAGTGGTGCCTGTGGTAGCCTCTGTATGGTGTATAAATATACCTAGTTGGATGAATAGTATTGTAGCCACCTGGCCAAGTCGCTTACGCGCTGGCCTGGAGTTTTACGACTCACCCGCCACGAGTTCCATCCCCACCCGTGGTATGGTTTGTTTGCAATCGTATCATTACGATTTCGTGAGTCAAGATGTGACTGTCAGCTACCTCACTGGAAAGCAGATACAGACATAGAGAGACAGCTGAACCGTGAATTTACTCTTTTTCTAATTTTGCACTGTGATTGTCTAGACTTTGCATGCGTGTTTGCAGGGAAGACTACTTTTTCTTTGTGAACCTGATAACAGATTCTGCATCCCATCAATGCTGAGAGCTGGATAATATGGTCAAGGGAAATGCTCGTGCTCAAGTACTCTAGCCTTTCTACCAACTCCCTCTTGGACTTAACACTAATTGCCCTAGATAACCACTTATTTTCAACTGCTCTCCTTCGCAAAATACCACATATTACAGGGCTCCCTCCCTTATTCCTAATTATGATAATCAGGTCCTCATTCCGATGCCAGCACTGACAGAGGTGTCAAGACGGCTACCAATATCCTGCATCCCAGCTCCAGGAAAATACACCCTTTGATTCCTCTCCCTATCTGTAAGACTATACACCCTACCCATAAATTTAATCTGACTGCCCCCACCTAAAACAATGTTGTTACATTTGCTGGCGATGTTCGTCCTGATGTTTTCGATGGTCTTCGTTGGGATGTCCTGGTTCGTCGACACACACTCGTCTGTTAACAGAGAGATTTTTTGGTCTCAACAGCCGTCTCCTGGGCCCTCCTGATCTTCAGCTTCGTCCCATTCGTTCCAATCAGCATATACTCCTTGGTCCAGTCATTGTCGCGGCTTTTCTCGACGACGTTGTTCCGGGGATAATCCTTGCACATATCTTTACGCCAATAAATGGAGATCTCATTAGGCACATCTTAACACGATACAGATCTCCTTACTGACACGACAGATCACCTCACTGATATGACAGATCACGTCACTGATACGACAGATCACGTCACTGATACAACAGATCACGTCACTGATATGACATCACTTCTCCAATGCGAGATAACCCTCACCGATACCAAATCATCTTACTGATATAATTTGGTCAATGAATATCAGAACGTTTTTCATAAAGAGCGGCTTTACAAGGGGATGTATTCGAGGTAGAAAACCAAAATAAAGCGTACGATATTGTACACGGAAAATGGTCAATAATACCAACAGTTCGTCTACATGTGTAACGTTTCGCCTACGCGATAGTATTCTTCAGTCAAATATAGAAAAGAATGAAATGAGACAGCAAGAGTAATGGCGAGGCAAAAATAATGTAATACGTCCATCTATATTGGTTCTAAAGGAATGCAAAATGGAAGTCTGTGAACCATTAACTAATATTTTTAATTTATCTCTTCAAACAGGTGCAGTGTCTGATATGTGGAAGATGGCTAATGTAATTCCTATTTTTAAAACAGGGGACAAGTCGTTACCGTCAAATTACCGCCCAATAAGCCTGACCTCAATTGTAGGCAAATTACTAGAGTCAATTATAGCTGAGATTATAAGAAGCCATCTCGATAAGCATAGCTTGATTAATGATACTCAGCATGGATTCACAAGAGGCCGGTCTTGTCTAACTAATTTATTAACTTTCTTCAGTAAAGCTTTGAGGCTGTTGACCACGATAAAGAATTTGATATTATTTACTTAGATTTTAGTAAGGCATTTGATAGAGTTCCGCACCAAAGACTGTTGAAGAAAGTAGCAGCTCATGGCATTGGGGAAAGTGTGCTCTCGTGGATCGAATCATGGCTCACAGACAGGAAGCAGAGAGTGTCCATAAATGGGGTTAAATCCGAGTGGGGATCAGTAACAAGTGGCGTTCCACAGGGATCAGTCTTGGGCCGGTTGTTGTTTATAATATATATCAATGATCTTGATAAAGGAATTACTAGTTATATGAGCAAATTCGCCGATGACACGAAGATAGGTAGGATAATTGATTCAAACGTAGATGTTAGGGAACTTCAGGAGGATTTAGACAAACTCTACTCTTGGTCAGAAAAGTGGCAGATGCAGTTCAATGTAGATAAATGCAAGGTTCTGAAGCTCGGGAGTGTCCATAACCCTAGCACTTACAAGTTAAATAATGTAGAACTTAGCCATACAGATTGCGAAAAGGACTTGGGGGTTATGGTAAGCAGCAACCTTAAACCAAGACAGCAATGCCTAAGCGTACATAATAAGGCAAATAGATTACTTGGATTTATATCAAGAAGTGTAAGCAACAGAAGTCCAGAGGTCATACTGCAGCTTTATACATCATTAGTAAGGCCTCACCTAGATTATGCAGCTCAATTCTGGTCTCCATATTACAGAATGGACATAAATTCGTTAGAAAACATTCAGCGTAGGATGACTAAATTAATACATAGCATTAGAAATCTTCCTTATGAAGAAAGATTGAAGACTCTTAAGTTACATTCACATGTTAGACGAAGAATGAGGGGAGACCTGATCGAAGTGTGTAAGTGGAAGATAGGTATTAATAAAGAGGATATTAACAAGATAAGTTTAGATTTAGAAAGGACATAGGAAAGTATTGGTTTGGAAATAGGGTAGTTGATGAGTGGAACAGTCTACCTAGTTGGGTTATTGAGGCTAGGACTTTGGGTAGTTTCAAATTTAGGTTGGATAAGTACATGAGTGGGAGGGGTTGGATTTGAGTGGGACTTGCACATCGGAGCTTGTTTCTAGGGTGGCATTGAAAATTGGGTTAGTCAAATGTTTGTTAGTGGGATGAATTGTAAAGGACCTGCCTAGCATGGGTCAGCAGGCCTGCTGCAGTGCTCCTCCTTTCTTATGTTCTTATGTTCTTAAAACAGATTCTGAGGTGGTCAGTCTCTCAGCCTGGAGAAGAGTTCAGTTCCATTCTCTGGAACAATATGAAGCTGAAGCTGATGATGAGAATGGGTGACTCGCCAGACGGTGGCTCCCAGCACGGGGGGGGGGGGCAAGAACTGAACACTGTGGCAAGCCTACTGGCTTTCCTTGTTGCTTCTACTAGTGGTCACCGCCTCCTACAATGTCTTCGAAATCTTCCACGACTCACCTTCGACAGTACATATAACTCCATTTTCATGCTTTAACTTCACACTGTTTCAGACTTCGGAGCCGAACTCTTCTCCAGGCTGAGAGACTGACGACCTCAAAAACTATTTCTCCGTGGTTGATGGACCAATTGTATTATCTTTACCTCACCACTACTCCTGTTACCTAGAATTCATTCTCCTTTGTATTTGCTGAAAAAGCCTACCGCACAGGCGAAATATTTAAAAAATATAGATGCCCAACAGTTATACACGTGTCTTTTTCACACGATATTGTGGTTATAACAATAGTTTACAGTACCGAGAAGTAGTTAAGCAAGACACATATAAAACAGTTAGGTGTCTTTATTTCGACAACTTTACTGCCTAACCATTAATTACGAGTGAGAAAGATTGGGTTTGAGAGGGACTTGCTTAGCATGGGCCAGTAGGCTTGTCCAAGTTCCTTCAGTCTTGCATTCTTGCTTCCACTATTGCGCCCCGCTTCTTCTATCGTCTTCAAGATTTTCTACATCTCACCTTTGGCAGTATACAAATCTCCATTGCCATGCTTCGGCTTCAGATTGTTCTAGACCAGCGGTTGTTAACAGGGGGTATCCATACTTCTTGAGGGTATGGGAACCAAATAATCGGGGTATGGGACTCGATCTCGGAACATTTAAAAAAAGTTGTTAAATTAGATAAAACTATCACCTGTTCTGTTCCTAGCTATCCAAATGCAGAGCCAAGTTACTGACATCTTTTTAAGCCATACTGACCCCTAATAGGACTGATGATGGGGGTATGGGGACATACTGGGCAATGCAATGGGGGTCTGTAATCGTAAAAAGGTTAAATATCCCTGTTCTAGACTATGTTACAGAACTCTTATCCAAGCTAAGGGACTGATCACCGCTAAACAACTTCGTTGACACATCCGCTGCTTCTGTTGATTGAAGGAGGCTAATACCCTAACACGATATTGTGTGTATAGACTTCAGTAAGGGCATTGATAACTTTCCACACAGGAGAATAATTAAGAAAGTAGCGGCCCATGGAAAAGGATGAGAAATTATCTGATGGGTCGGGGCAGGGCTAATGGATTAATAACAGTTTCCATTAATGAGAGAAATTGGAATGTTGATCTGTTGCGGATATTGTGCCACATAGGTCAGCATTGGGATTCTTGTTGACAATCTACATATACAACAGTAACATAAGTTTGCCGATGAGACTGAAATAGGCCATCAAATAATTTCTGATGTTGACACTTGGAGGCTACAGGTGTCCGAAATAATTAGGTTGATATGGTCGGAGAGGTGGCAGATGCCGTTCAATGTAGTTCAAGTGGAAATAACTATAGGACATAGAAGCTAAACAATGTATATATTAGTGAGTGTGAATGCGAAAATGATCTTGGAGTTTTAGTTAGCAGAAATTTAAAGCCAAGACAACAGTGTATAAGAGTTCTCAATAAAGCTAATAATATTCTTGGCCTCATATCAAGAAGTATAAACAATGGAAATCCTAGTGTTATACTAGGACAGTGCATAGATTAGGGAGATAGGATGACGTGTACAAATAGAATACAAAAATAGATAAAGGGATATAAATAGCGTGTTGAAATTATTTAGCTAAGACAACTCGTAGCAATGGATTCAAGTTGGGGAAATTTAGATTCACTAAGGGTATTCGAAAGTGCTGGTTTGGCAATAGTGTCTTTTAAGGCAAGAAGTCTGAGTAGCTTTAAATATTAGTTGGACGGGTACATGAGTATGGGTGAGAGTAGCATGGACCAGTAGACCTGCTGTAGTGCTGGACTGATGAAGCCACTGTGTGGCGAAACGTTTCCTCAATAAAGATACCCAAGAGTTGTACATGTGTCTAATTTATCAACGTGTCGGTTCACTGAACCATTGATCTACAGTGCTTCTCCTCATCAACACAACACTAGTCATGATGCACTCATTTTTACTTTTCGAGTTTTTTTTCTATATTTACTAAATGAAGTTTCCATACTCAAAAATACGTTGCACATACGTTGTAAAATGTTTTAAATGTGCCTTTGTCTTATTTCCTGATTTCTTCTTAAGCAAGCTGTTGTTTTTCTGTTATCGTATATTTTAGGAAAATTATTTGGAGAAATAAACCGGGAATGTTCTATTTTTTCCTCTTTAATTTTTTTTCTGATGTGGCTGTGAAGCAATTTTGGTTTTGATTTTGCCACGGCTCCTGTGGTAAACAAAAAATCTATTTTCATCCTCACGTGAATATTTACATTTCTAGGTCTTCCGGTCGCTTACGTTGTGTTCTGTCATTGAGGTCGTTTTTTTGGTCTCCTCACGTTGTGATGAATGGTTTTGAAAACCGACAAGTTGAAGAATTGAGACACTTATGCAACACATGGGAATCTTTATTGAAGAAACGTTTCGCCACACAGTGGCTTCATCACTGATGAAGCCACTGTGTGGCGAAACGTTTCTTCAATAAAGATTCCCATGTGTTGCATAAGTGTCTCAATTCTTCAACTCCTCACGTTGGTTGCTGAGCCATGAAATAACTCAATGTCACTTATTTATACCCGAATCCCAGCCTATTTATCCGTGGAGGATATCCTTTGTAATCACCAGTTTAACCTTTGCTCTATTTACTACTTCGGCCTATTTTTTTTAATATTGTTGCTGGAGTTTTTGCGATATTCATGTCTTGGCTGGATGTAGATGACTGCAACATTTACTGTGGGATCTGGAGAGTTTATCTGGAGAGAGTTCCGGGGGTCAACGCCCCCGCGGCCCGGTCTATGACCAGGCCTCCTTAGGTCAGTGTCCCAGGATGCGACCCACACCAGTCGACTAACACCCAGGTACCCATTTTACTGATGGGGAACATAGACAACAGGTGGAAAGAAACACGTCCAATGTTTCTACTCTGGCTGGGAATCGAACCCAGGCCCTCACCGTGTGAAGCGAGAGCGTTAACCACCAGGCCACCAGAGGATGTTTCGTAGTAAATAAAACCGCCAACTAAATTTCATAAATGTTTACAGTTTTGAATTAACTTATATTTGAATCTCAGTTCTTTTTATCAGGAATGTTATTTTCCTATTATTCCTCATTTTTATGCATTTTTTTTTTAATATTTCCTAGGAAAGGGGCCGTCCATAATTATTACAGCTACCTTTGAATCTTTATCTGCACTGAGGTCTGAGATGCTTTACTCTGATTTAATTTCGAAATTTTAATCCTGTCTAGGTTTGCACATTCATATTGATAGTCGTTCCTGACAACACATGTCTAATTAATGGAAGGAATAGCGGTTATTATGTGGGCACATGGGACTTTCTGTGGGAGGAAGGGGGTTAATATGTGGGGTGATGTGGCTTGAATGTGTGGTGAAGTTCTGTGTGGGTGTGTTTTGTTCTTGTAATTAAGTTTGCGTTTTGGTAGTAGGGAAAGTTTTTACCACTGTGACAGATGTATGAGTGGTAGGGTGAGCGAGATTGGGGAAACAGTAGTGATTCGGAGATAAAATGTAAGGGGTGATTACTAGAGATAATGGCGTGTGGAAAAGGCGAGATAGTTTGAGGGAGGACGTTAGTTGTTTGGGGTGGGGGACGTTAGATGGTTGGGAAGGCCAAAGTTCTCAGTGACAATGAGTGTTTACAGGTTGCATATTATGGGTAGTGGGGTGTTATGGGTTGTGTGGCTTCAGTGGACAACGTCAGTGTTATTACAGGATAGAATTCATTTAGATAGATAGATAGAGATAGAGAAAGATAAATAGAGAGAGAGAGAGAGAGAGAGAGAGAGAGAGAGAGAGAGAGAGAGAGAGAGAGAGAGAGAGAGAGAGAGAGAGAGAGAGAGAATCTTTTCTTGCTTTCTAGCTTCATGTCAACATTTCCATCATTAAAAATGAACATAGGAACATAAGAAAGAAGGAACACTGCAACAGGCCTACTGACCCATGCGGAGCAGGTCCATGTCCCCCCCACCGGATAAGCCCAATGACCCACCCAGTCTGGTCACATCCACTCAAGGAAGAAGCACGGCACCAGACCCAGCAGCAAAAGCATGTCAAGTCCAACTTACACCCACCCACGCCCACTCATGTATTTATCTAACCTATTTTTAAAACTACACAACGTTTTAGCCTCAATGACTGTACTCGGGAGTTTGTTCCACTCATCCACAACTCTATTACCTAACCAGTGCTTTCCTGTATCCTTCCTGAATCTGAATTTTTCCAACTTGAAACCATTGCTGCGAGTCCTGTCTTGGCTGGAAATTTTAAGCATGCTATTTACATCCCCTTTATTTATTCCTGTCTTCCATTTATACACCTCGATCATATCCCCCCTAATTCTACGCCTTTCAAGAGAGTGCAGATTCAGGGCCCTCAGTCTATCCTCATAGTGGAGATTTCTGATACATGGGATCATCTTTGTCATCCTCCTCTGTACGTTTTCCAGAGCATTCATATCCATTCTGTAATACGGTGATCAGAACTGAGCAGCATAGTCTAAATGAGGCCTAACCAAGGATATATAGAGTTGAAGAACACCCCGAGGACTTCTATTATTTATACTTCTAGATATGAAGCCAAGAATTCTGTTAGCTTTGTTGCGAACACTAACGCACTGTTGTCTTGGTTTTAGATTACTGTTAACCAGAACTCCTAAATCCTTTTCGCATTCAGTAGTAGTAAGATCTACATTATTTAGTTTATATGTCGCATGGTTATTTTTCTGTCCAACATTTAGAACTTTGCATTTGTCTATATTAAACTGCATCTGCCACTTCTCCGACCATTGCATCAGTCTATTGAAATCATCCTGGAGTGCTCTCGTGTCCTCATTAGAATGAATTGGACGGCCTATTTTGGTGTCATCAGCAAATTTGCTAAACTAATTTTCAGTCTCCAAACTGTTCCTTACTTGATAATTTCTGGTTTGTCAATTAGTGCAGACTGCTGCTAAAAGCCTTGTGTGGGTATCATAGCTACCGGTGTCTCCACTCATAATCATGAACAACCTTCATCTCCAGTATGAACATCACTTCCCATTTTTCCCTGCCACAATTATTCCTCCTTTCTCATCTTGCTATTTGTCTTTGTTCCTGCAGTCCCGTTATATTTTTTTCTCTATTTTTTTGTTGTTGTTGCAAAAACCTAACTTGCCTGTGCTCACGTTCCTTGAAGTGCTGTATCCAGGATTACTTTCATCGTTCCATTGTCATCCCTGACCGTGCTAATTAAATGCTTTATATTTTCATAAATGCTTGCAAACTTCTTTCTTCATTCTTTCGTAAGTATTTCCTGCAGCTATAAGTTCAACACTTTCTTCATTTGTGCTTTTTAATAATCCTTACCTTCCCAAATTTTATTTTTTCAATGTTTCCTGTATAAAACTCCTAATATAATAATCTTCTCGTGTTCTTCCTCTTAAATACCCTTCATGCATTCCTTCCTACATTCCTTCCTACATCCTTATGTAGCAATCTCTCGTCTCTTCCCATCGTATTTCATCTCACTCACAACCTTATATGGCATCTCTCTTATTTATTTCCATAATTGTTTCTACTTCAACTAATTTCCGTGTGCAGTGCTTCCCTAAATTAATCACTTCAGCTCTTCCTTTATTCATTTTTGCATTGTTTCTATCATTCCTCACCATTGTTTGGTTACCTTTCCTTGATTATCTATTTGTAGGTACAGAAACGTGCTGTTCTCGTGGTGTATCATGTTCTGTATATTATTTATCTCACACACACAAATTATATATATATATATATATATATATATATATATATATATATATATATATATATATATATATATATATATATATATATATATATATATACAAAAACACTGATCTCTGGCTGAAGGAGACTCGAACCTACGAACCTTAGGACAAGGTACTCAGTGCTTTACCAATCTACCCACACTGGACCAATACCTTGGCGTGTAGCATGCGCTACACGTTTGATCCAAGGCAGCCAGCTTTCAGTGTTTGTGTATATTTCGCAAGCTCTCGCGAATTCCTTGCATTGTTCAAATCTCTAGTAAGGCTGATGCATGCAGGGGATGAGATGAAAAGCTGTAAACCTTCTCCCTGAAAGCTGGCTGCCTTGGATCAAACGTGTAGCGCATGCTACACGCCAAGGTATTGGTCCAGTGTGGGTAGATTGGTAAAGCACTGCGTACCTTGTCCTAAGGTTCGTAGGTTCGAGTCTCCTTCAGCCAGAGATCAGTGTTTGTGTATATTTCGCATGCTCTCGCGAATTCCTTGCATTGTTCAAATCTCTAGTAAGGCTGATGCATGCAGGGGATGAGATGAAAAGCTGTAAACCTTCTCCCTGAAAGCTGGCTGCCTTGGATCAAACGTGTAGCGCATGCTACACGCCAAGGTATTGGTCCAGTGTGGGTAGATTGGTAAAGCACTGCGTACCTTGTCCTAAGGTTCGTAGGTTCGAGTCTCCTTCAACCAGAGATCAGTGTTTGTGTATATTTCGCATGCTCTCGCGAATTCCTTTCATATGTGTATATATATATGTATATATATATGTATGTATATATATATATATGTATATATATATATATATATATATTTTTTTTTTTATTAACACACTGGCCGATTCCCACCAAGGCAGGGTGGCCCGAAAAAGAAAAACTTTCACCATAATTCACTCCATCACTGTCTTGCCAGAAGGGTGCTTTACACTACAGTTTTTAAACTGCAAAATTAACACACCTCCTTCAGAGTGCAGGCACTGTACTTACCATCTCCAGGACTCAAGTCCGGCCTGCCGGTTTCCCTGAATCCCTTCATAAATGTTACTTTGCTCACAGTCCAACAGCACGTCAAGTATTAAAAACCCTTTGTCTCCATTCACTCCTATCAAACACGCTCACGCATGCCCGTTGGAAGTCCAAGCCATTCACACACACAATCTCCTTTACTCCCTCCCTCCAATCATTCCTAGGCCGACCCCTACCCCGCTTTCCTTTCAGTACAGACTGATACACTCTTGAAGTCATTCTGTTTCGCTCCATTCTCTCTACATGTCCGAACCACCTCAACAACCCTTCCTCAGCCCTCTGGACAACAGTTTTGGTAATCCCGCACCTCCGCCTAACTTCCAAACTACGAATTCTCTGCATTATATTCACACCACACATTGCCCTCGGACATGACATCTCCACTGCCTCCAGCCTTCTCCTCGCTGCAACATTCATCACCCATGCTTCACACCCATATAAGAGCGTTGGTAAAACTATACTCCCATACATTCCCCTCTTTGCCTCCAAGGACAAAGTTCTTTGTCTCCACAGACTCCTAAGTGCACCGCTCACCCTTTCTCCCTCATCAATTCTCCGATTCACCTCATCTTTCATAGACCCATCCGCTGACACGTCCACTCCCAAATATCTGAATACATTCACCCTCTCCATATTCTCTCCCTCCAATCTGATATCCAATCTTTCATCACCTAATCTTTTTGTTATCCTCATAACCTTACTCTTTCCAGTATTCACTTTTAATTTTCTTCTTTTACATACACAACCAAATTCATCCACCAACCTCTGCAACTTCTCTTCAGAATCTCCCAAGAGCACAGTGTCATCAGCAAAGAGCAACTGTGACAACTCCCACTTTATGTGTGATTCTTTATCTTTTAACTCCACGCATCTTGCCAAGACCCTAGCATTTACTTCTCTTACAACCCCATCTATAAATATATTAAACAACCACGGTGACATCACACATCCTTGTCTAAGGCCTACTTTTACTGGGAAATAATCTCCCTCTTTCCTACATACTCTAACTTGAGCCTCACTATCCTCGTAAAAACTCTTCACTGCTTTCAGTAACCTACCTCCAACACCATACACCTGCAACATCTGCCACATTGCCCCCTATCCACCCTGTCATACGCCTTTTCCAAATCCATAAATGCCACAAAAACTTCTTTAGCCATATCTAAATACTGTTCACTTATATGTTTCACTGTAAACACCTGGTCCACACACCCCCTACCTTTCCTAAAGCCTCCTTGTTCACCTGCTATCCTATTCTCCGTCTTACTCTTAATTCTTTCAATAATAACTCTACCATACACTTTACCAGGTATACTCAACGGACTTATCCCCCTATAATTTTTGCACTCTCTTTTGTCCCCTTTGCCTTTATACAAAGGAACTATGCATGCTGTCTGCCAATCCCTAGGTACCTTACCCTCTTCCATACATTTATTAAATAATTGCACCAACCACTCCAAAACTATATCCCCACCTGCTTTTAACATTTCTATCTTTATCCCATCAATCCCGGCTGCCTTACCCCCTTTCATTTTACCTACTGCCTCACGAACTTCCCCCACACTCACAACTGGCTCTTCCTCACTCCTACAAGATGTTATTCCTCCTTGCCCTATACATGAAATCACAGCTTCCCTATCTTCATCAACATTTAACAATTCCTCAAAATATTCCCTCCATCTTCCCAATACCTCTAACTCTCCATTTAATAACTCTCCTCTCCTATTTTTAACTGACAAATCCATTTGTTCTCTAGGCTTCCTTAACTTGTTAATCTCACTCCAAAACTTTTTCTTATTTTCAACAAAATTTGTTGATAACATCTCACCCACTCTCTCATTTTCTCTCTTTTTACATTGCTTCACCACTCTCTTAACCTCTCTCTTTTTCTCCATATACTCTTCCCTCCTTGCATCACTTCTACTTTGTAAAAACTTCTCATATGCTAACTTTTTCTCCCTTACTACTCTCTTTACATCATTCGACCAATCGCTCCTCTTCCCTCCCTCGCCCACTTTCCTGTAACCACAAACTTCTGCTGAACACTGTAACACTACATTTTTAAACCTACCCCATACCTCTTCGACCCCATTGCCTATGCTCTCATTAGCCCATCTATCCTCCAATAGCTGTTTATAACTTACCCTAACTGCCTCCTCTTTTAGTTTATAAACCTTCACCTCTCTCTTCCCTGATGCTTCTATTCTCCTTGTATCCCATCTACCTTTTACTCTCAGTGTAGCTACAACTAAAAAGTGATCTATCTGTGGCCCCTCCATAAACATGTACATCCTGAAGTCTACTCAACGGTCTTTTATCTACCAATACATAATCCAACAAACTACTGTCATTTCGCCCTACATCATATCTTGTATACTTATTTATCCTCTTTTTCTTAAAATATGTATTACCTATAACTAACCCCCTTTCTATACAAAGTTCAAAGGGCTCCCATTATCATTTACACCTGGCACCCCAAACTTACTACCACACCCTCTCTAAAAGTTTCTCCTACTTTAGCATTCAGGTCCCCTACCACAATTACTCTCTCACTTGGTTCAAAGGCTCCTATACATTCACTTAACATCTCCCAAAATCTCTCTCTCTCCTCTACATTTCTCTCTTCTCCAGGTGCATACACGCTTATTATGACCCACTTTTCGCATCCAACCTTTACTTTAATCCACGTAATCCTTGAATTTACACATTCATATTCTCTTTTCTCCTTCCATAACTGATCCTTCAACATTATTGTTACCCCTTCCTTAGCTCTCTCTCAGATACTCCAAATTTAATCCCATTTATTTCCCCCCACCGAAACTCCCCTACCCCCTTCAGCTGTGTTTCGCTTAGGGCCAGGACATCCAACTTCTTTTCATTCATAACATCAGCAATCATCTGTTTCTTGTCATCCGCACTACATCCACGCACATTCAAGCATCCCAGTTTTATAAAGTTTTTCTTCTCTTTTTTAGTAAATGTTTACAGGAGAAGGGGTTACTAGCCCATCGCTCCCGGCATTTTAGTCGCCTCATACGACACGCATGGCTTACGGAGGAAAGATTCTTTTCCACTTCCACATGGACAATAGATGAAGTAAAGAAGAACAAGAGCTATTTAGAAAAAGGAGAAAAACCTAGATGTATAGATATATGCATGTGCGTGTCTGTGAAGTGTGACCAAAGTGTAAGTAGGAGTAGCAAGATATCCCTGTTATCTAGCGTGTTTACGAGACAGAAAAAGAAACCAGCAATCCTACCATCATGTAAAACAGTTACAGGTTTCTGTTTCACAGTCATCTGGCAGGACGGTAGTACTTCCCTGGGTGGTTGCTGTCTACCGATATATATATATATATATATATATATATATATATATATATATATATATATATATATATATATATATATATATATATATATATATATATATATATATATATATATATATATATATATATATATATATATATATATATATATATATATATATATATATATATATATATATATATATATATATATATATATATATAATTATATATATATATATATATATATATATAATTATATATATATATATATATATATATATATATATATATATATATATATATATATATATATATATATATATAATTATATATATATATATATATATAATTATATATATATATATATATATATCTAATTATATATATATATATTTATAATTATATATATATATATATATATATATAATTATAAATATATATATATATATATAATTATATATATATATATATATATATATATATAATATCTATATATATATATATATATATATATATATATATATATATATATATATATATATATATATATATATATATATATATATATGTATATATCGTGGCGGATAGGTATCACTTGCTATTTTGGCAAGCGAAAATTTGTGTATGCAATAATTTCGCAAAAGTCAGTCTGAACCTAGCGACAATATGTATTTCATTGTGTTAATTATTAAATTAATGTAAACTTATCTAAAATATATTTAGTTGGATTAGGCTAAATTAAATTGCGCTTATTATAATAATGTTAGGAAATTTCGTCGGCTAAGTACCGACCCACCCTCCCCACTTCTCCCTAAATGGGATAGGGTAGAAAAGGGCCTCCCAATTCACAGAAAGTGGGAATCGGTACGACATGAAAAGGTTTTTACAAGATTCCCCCAGGCTGGCATGACTACTTGCTTGTTTATATTGATAGCGAGATTAGAAGAGTAAGGCAGAACACCGAACGCATTCATACTAGGAAGTTAAATAATGTTATAGCACACAGTGTTGGACCACAGAGGCTAACCCGGAGTTTGTTGTTAACTTCCTTAGCAAAGAATTTAGTAGTGACCAACAAGCAGCTCCGGAGTTTGAATTAAGTTTCGCGCCAACAACGAAGGATCTTAATTATGTAAACCTATGAAAGTCGTTTTGCATGCTGGAAAAACATAGTGACTTGACCCCTGAAATATTTAATATCTTTAAAGGGATGATATATGGGACTTTACTCCGGCTTGTGTTTCCTACTGTCACTAAAATACACAAAAACATACAAAGAGTTCAGTAATGATCACACTTTGCACTTCTCGAGAGGCGGTAAATCTAATGTGTTTGTTACTTTGGATACAAGTGAATGTTCAGGTAAAATAAACTGTCTACTGAGTGGTAATGAAGCCGATGAACCGCTTATTAAGAGCCTCTTGACCAGGTCAGTTGACATTTTAATAAGCGTCTTAAAACGTTATTGAATGAGAATGATGAACTAATTAAACATCTGTTAGCTAGGTCGGCAACTTTACCGTATCTTTATGGGTTAATCAAGACTTTTAAACCAGGGAACCCAGTTCGTTCTATTATAAGTTCAGTATACTCGGCCATGGGGTCTCATGAGGATCTGGTGATGTTAAACTATTGTTCTCCGCACTTATCATCACGTACTGTCCGTCGTCAAAGTGCCCTGTCAGTCGATTAGGATTAAATCCATTTAGTTACAACTGCATAAAGGAACCATATAGTTACAGGTACACAAGGTTAAGTGGATATATTCATTGATTACACCATGGTGTTTGCAACTAGCTTAGTGGTGAGGCTGTTATGTCATGATAAAGGATAATCGGAAAATTCATGAATTGTTTGTTTTTTAGTTGTTAAAGAATATTCGGAATACTATGGAAGATTCATAAATAATTCACTATATAACAAAATTTCACTTTTGTTGTGTTCCTGGGAAATAAGCATCATTTCTCAATTCTTTAAAGCTAAACAAAATTTAAAAAAACAATTTTGACCCCCAGAACTTTGGTTTTGTGGTCAGGACACTTGTGGAACAATTTCAAGAAAGACTGATGTAAAACTATTATGTTCTAAGGTTTTGCTTGGCAAATATAAAAACAGGGTCTCACAAACCAGCATTCACTTCAACTCGGGCTGCCTGAGAAGACATATCAGAAGTGAAATGGCATCAAGAGGTTGCAGTCATTCTCCAGATACATTCTGCTACATATGTGGTTAATTCATTAAGACAAGAGCAAAGAAGTTCTGTGTAACAACATATATTACTACTTATTGCTTAGAATAAACCGAAGTTACAGTTTCCTTTTGTTTCTGCAGGCAGCATACAGTTCCTGCATAACTCTGACTGCACGTTCAACACACCGATTATTTCTTGGTATATTGAGTGTGGACGGCTCCTGCTTCCAGTGATTTTTCAATGAGTTCGGTGCTTTTTCGTAAGATTTCAAAATTTCTGACATATTCTTGAAGTCATTTTCATGGTACATCTGATCAGTAAATCAATAATCTGCTCAGGTGTATGAAATGAATCTGTATATCTTCTTCAAAGTCTTCCGTCTTGTAGGTATAAGAATGAATGCAAGAACAGCTAGAATGGCTCTTGAATCCCACCTCGCATTGCTGATGTTTGGAATTTTCTGAAAGCTAATAAAAGCAAAGTGCCCTTTTTCTTCAAAGAATGTAAACACTTATGTCAGATGGTACAAAAACTTCATATCATCTCTCCATCCTGTTTTATGGAGGATCTCTTCTGTTCCATTCACAAACTGTGCCTTTAGTTCCACATAATTCTTCACCAGTTGGGATACAAATGGATACTTTGTGTTTGGAAAACTGATTTTAGCACCAAGATTTTCATCCATTACTAAACGGAGAATCCTGTCCAGAACGTGATGCTGACAACTGATAAACTGTGGTTTGCTACAGCGGCGTTGCTAGGGTTGGTGCCACCGGGGGCGGCATCTTTGGTCTCACCCCCATGAAATCCAAGGTCGGGAGGAGGGGGGGAGTAAACTCCAGTTACGTCACCACTGGATGACCAGTGACTAATGTTTAGCAATGAGAACGTTTAAGGGCCATAAACCGAACTGGAAAATACTTTTCAACTTCATTAATGATAAATAATCGTAGTAATATTGAGGAAATAAACTCAAATACCAGTTTGAGTACAGCCAACAGATCCTACATTTATTAAAAAAAAGAAAACTTGAAAAATAAAGAAAAACATTGCAATATCAGAGAAACACTAGTTCCAATTTGGCCTTAAGTATTGGTAACATCTCAACGAATCAGATCTTACATTTCCTTGCCTTCAATCCAACAAAATCATCTATTACATCATCAATATCAATGCTGTCAAGTGATCCACTTTTTATGGATAATAATGATAAGTCAAAGATTCCGGATCGAATCATTGTAGACCGTAAATAGTTTTTAATCAGCTTCAATTTCGAGAAACTCCTTTCACAAGAAGCCACAGAAACACATAGTAAAGCACAACCTCAGGCAGAGTGTCAGAATTCGAAGAGATTCAATGAAATCTCATTCAACTATGAATGCTAGTGTATCCAGTGCAGTCCAGTGCTTAACTTTATCAAGATCAACATCAGCAGCTCGCAGGTGCTGCCTTAGTCTTGGTATTTCATGTATGAGCTCATTCTTCCATATTTCAGTCATTAATGAGTGATCATAGTGATGCCAGGTGGATTATGGGTTTTTCCAAAATATCGCAGATAAAATTATCGATTTATAGCAGTTTTTCGTATAGCGTGATTGATTTTCCCTATATAGGCCTATTTTCACTCTGTAATCATGTAACAGGCTATACAGAAACAAAGGATTCTTCTCTTATGTTGCTGCTTCACTGTTTTGGGCATTAATATCATCTTCTTTAGAGGTTCTATGGTATCACCTGGGGCGGCGCCCCCCCCCGCCCCCTTACGACGCCACTGGTTTACTAACCCCCTTCTCTTATTCTTATTCTTAATAGTATTTTTCATTAATTTGAGTTGCCAAGTAATACTTTCCTGAGTTGTTACTTTTGAGTAGTAACGCAGATATATGGTGATTCATAGTTTTATTTAGGGGTGACTTTTTTTTTTGAAAACTGAAAGGAATTAGGGACTTTTTCATTTTTTAAACAAAAGTTCATCGATTTATGACACGGATGTTTTATTTGAACAAAGTAAAATAGTTATTACCCTAATATATATATATATATATATATATATATATATATATATATATATATATATATATATATATATATATATATATATATATATCCAAATATTCTTCCTTGAAGCCTTTTTATCCACTTCTCCGAGGCTATGGGTCCCACAATTTACACCAGAGGTGGACCCTTGAAATATATATATATATATATATATATATATATATATATATATATATATATATATATATATATTTATATATGTGTGTATATATATAATATTGTTTGCACTGATGGTACCACTTGCTACTTCCTCTTGAATCCATTTCATTGTTCTATTAATTTGTGGGAAAAAACCTCTGGCATCCTTTCAGAGCATATTTTTTTCCCTCAGTTTTTTCAACTGTGACCTTTTGTACTCCCTCGTAATGGTGTTTCGAATTTTATTTATTATTTTTTTTTTTTGCATTCTTTTATGACATGTATGCATGTGGTTTTCAACATGTATATCTGCGGTGATTGACGTGCTTATGACATATTTATGTACTTCATGACATGTAGTTTGTAGCTTGTATGTGGGTTGTTAAATGTATGTGTAGTTTATTGCTGTTATGTGGTCATCATGCGTCTTTGTTTACCTTCAGCCACACATTAAACTCCAGCATTTTTACTGTTTTTAGAATTTTAGCTTAAGTATATTTTTGTGTTTGATCTGAGAAACATTTTTTTTCAGATAGTTCTTCGACTTTTCTCTAGTGTATTATTTTTAAGTGGACGAGAGACCACAGCTGCAGGTTTCTAATTTTAGTCTATCATGTATTGTGACCAGTTTTTTTTTATCAATTCCCTTTCCAGTGATCAGAATTTTATTTTATAACGTATTTTCGTTGCAATTGATTTTCTTACGATTTCACACTTGTATCACCTTCCGGTTATAATATTTTGTTACTGAATCTATATTCTTGTCACATGTTATCGATTTGTTAATTTCCAATATGATTTACTCACATTAGATTACCTTATGCACCCATTTTCTTAATTTCCTAACTCTTCTTATCATTTATATTATTTTTTGCCTAAGATATTTTAATTTTCTACAATTTATTTACATAGTTTTGTATTATTTCTAGATATTTTAACTAAATTCTACGAAAAATTATTTTTTATTCAGTACTTGTTTTCCGTTTTGTTTCTTACAGTATTAAAATCGTAGTAACTTATTAATAATTTTATATCGATTAGAAAAGTAATGGAAGCAAGAAGCGATAATTGTGGTACACACACTATAATAGTTTGCTTATAGTCGTCCTATGTTTTATGATTATATAAGTGCTGTATTTTGTGATTATATCACTGGTCAACACTCATTTTCTCACCCATCGACACCATGCCTAACCCTTCTAGGGTAGGGTAGGTGCCTGAGCCCGAGCCTTTAGCTCATAAGACTGTCATTCCCATTTGCCCCCTTGGGGCGGGGATGGCAGACCAGAGAGGCCTAGCTTGTGGCTAGGCCTGGGGACAGTTGGTCCCAAAGATGAGGAGGTACTTGTGCCTCCTCCCATGGGAGACTTAGGTCTCAGACACTCCCTAAAGAGGGAGCCAAGGCCGGGCCACCACTTGGAAATGGCCCGGGCCGGGAGAATACCGGCTAATCTTTAATAATAATAATAACTCATTTTCTGGCCAATGATATGACCGATTTTTTGGATAAGTTTGTGGTGCTGATTCTGAATGTCATCTGTTTTCTTTGCTTGGCTCTCGTTTTTTATAAATTTGGTATCTCATTTCTAAACATAAAATATGTGAAAAATATATTGATCAAACGGGGCTAACTTACAAGTCGCACTGAAATTATTTTTTTTTTAGATCAAGGAAAAATCATATCGTAGAATACATACTAGCACTTTCCTCTATATAATAACAGATTAACATAGCAACAATTTCATATACCACTAATTACTGCATATGAAAACGTTGATTGTATGATCTTCTATGTTAGTCATTAGCATAGTTTTGAGTGAACAATTGGAAGATATGCATATTGGTTATCATTGTGCGTTAAGACACATTTCAGGCTTGTAATAGAGTTGTCTATAAACAACCCCCAATCTCCAGGTCAATATTCAAGTCCTATTTGGAGAATTCCGGGGATGTATTGCACTAGACAAGTTCTTTATTTTGGCTGAATTAAAGAAAGATTTCAACCTCTCTTGTCCGATAAGCAGTTATTTTTTCTTTTAGTTTGGATACTAAAAGTTCAGATGCTTGCGCTTTGACAGACTGAGGTCACGTATCAGATCACTGAATTCTTCTTGGGAGAACTGCTGGGCTGTTGAAATACTTCATATTCACTTCCAGTGCTATCACCTGTGTTACATCCTAAACCCTGAGTTTCTTCAACATCTGACAACGGATGGCCAGGTTGTGTTGTAAACACTGGTATGGTAACGTCTTCACTGTGTGGCACAGGTCTCCTTGCTGATTCCAAATCAAAATATTCCCAATTGACTTTCTTGTATCGATGGAAACTCTCCACATTCACCACATAGGAATAGCAATCATCGTGGTTTTTCGGTTCTTTCCACACCTTTGCCTATTTTTCCACTGTCTTGAACATTCTACACAGGCTTTGCAAATCATGTGGGGAGCCCAAGACTTGTCTTGTTCTCCAAGTGCCACTCCAAAATAAGCAAGATAAGCTTGTTTAAAAAAAAATCTGTGATGTTTTTTCTTGGTTTTTGCAAAGAGTATTCACAACAAAGAAGCAAAATGCCCTTGTTGAAACAGACTCATAGTGAAGAACAAAATAAAGGCTACAATATTGCCATGTGGTAGTTATTGATACAACTCCTTTCGTTAAATATTAAATCTTTTAATTAATAATATAATTCTAATCTGTATTAAAACTATCTGTATATACAAATTGTCACTAATACATATTCACTTGTTACGGCTAAGTTCCCTGTTAATTGAGGGCAAGTACGAATATCTCACAAACTACAGTCAATTTAAGAAACCTATTGCCATTTTCGAATTCAACAACCCCAAAATACTCCAAATACATTCAGATATCTTTGGCAACTAATTTTTGTTTTGGTGACCAGTTATATATGAGTGCTTTGTTATTATAAGAGTGCTTTGAGATTATGAAAGATTTTTACACATTATCCCTACATATTTGTTTTGATCAGACATCAGATAAAATAAGATTCTGTTCGAGTTTTTAACCCTGAGGGTTAACTACCCAGAATAACCCAAGTCAGTGCATGTGGCATGCAAAGAGTGTTGCAATTTATTTGGTATATGTACACACTCTCATATAGGCTGCCTCCCAACCAGTGAACAGGATGCTAAGGGTTTAACAATTTTTTAAGCTACCTGTCGTTAAATCAGTACCTTGGTTCATTGTCCAATCACAGGTGAGCCTGCCAAATGCTGAGGCGACATGGTTCACTCACGGTCAACATATGCCAGACTTGCCTACTAGCTGGTTGAGAACAGTGTTTTCTCTCTCTCTCTCTGGCTTCTGTTTTTGTCATTCTTTGTCACTGTGTAGTACACTTATATTCAACTCCTGTACATTGTGTACATAAGTGTACATAATTGTAGTATATATCTGGTCAAGGAAATACAAGTTAAATATTACTGCTGAGTTTGTTCTGTTCCAAAAGCCCATTATGACCAGGTTACAGGCCATTCTTTACCTGTGTTCGTAATATAGGAAACTCTGTCCGTGAGCTGGAGTTAGAGTTGGTCTTGATATCTCTATTGCTTTTTTTATTGCTTGTCAGTCTTGCTATTAGGTATCCCGCAAGTCGTACTGTGCTATCGCTGCTTGTTGCATGCATTGCAAACACCTATTACAATGGGTTAAAGCCAACTACATGGGTCAGGAAGTTAGTGTCTTGAATATACTCCCTTAAATCTGCCCAAACTATCTCTACAGCGTTTCTGGCAAATTGATCGTTCTATTGGCATAGAATATCAATGAACTATCACTATCGTGACATTATTCGTACAAAGTTGAGGGCTGAAGCAACTATGGCACACCAAACTGTGGTATCTCCCACTACAGGAGCTGTTAATCGCCGATTTCCACTTAGGTTCCTTCGTAATGTGGGAGGGATAACACCAGAGCAATCGGACTGGCAGTCTCATGAAGCAGGTGGTGCACCGGGTTTGTCTCAGGTCGAGTCTGCTTCACTGGTGCTTGAGTTAGCCAAACTCAATCTTGAAACAACCAGGGAGTAGCGAGCATTTGCTAAGGAGGAGTTTGATAGAGAACAGGAGAGGAGGCAATTTAGCAGACTGTGGATGACTACTTTAGTGTGCAAAAGGCAGTGCAGCTAGTTCCTCGTTTTGTTGAAGCTGAGCCTGAACAGTTTTTCGAGACACTTGAAAACCAGGCTCGAGCATTAAGGTGGCCTGAGGAGCATTGGGCAGCATTAGTGCATACAGCATTGTACGGTAAAGCACAAGAGTTCACAACTGTTTTAAATAATGCAGAATTTGGTGATTATCGAGTTGTTAAAACAATGGTTCTTGGAGCAAATCAGTGTATTTCCGCCAAGTACAGGAGGGAATTCAAATTGTGCAAGCGTCAGCTAGGTCAGTCTCATGTAGACTTTGTAAAGCAGCAGTCGATAAACTTCACCAAGTGGCACAAGGAGAGTGGCGTTGCCAACTTAAGCGATCTAGTGCAGCTACTTTTGGTAGATAACCTGCTGGAATCTGTTGAACCAGAGGTTAATGTCTTGAAGATCATTCGTTGACCACTGCATTGGAAGCAGCCAGACTGGCTGACATTTCTGAGACTAACCACTCCTTGTTCAGGTGGTTTAATCTTTCTTCCCAACAGCCTGGCTTGAGTAGAGATCGACAGAGTCGAGTTCCTGACTGGAGGACGAAGTGGCAGAACGAAAGTGAATAACGACGCCAACCAAGTCGTCTGGTGAGCCACGACATCAAACACATGGTCAACTTGGTGAGCGACAACATCAAACTCATGCTCAACACGAACAATGATGCCAGTACACAGAGTGGTGCCAGCCACAAAATCAACAGGGAGCCAAAGTAAAATATGAGGTAACATGTTTTCGTTGCCATAAACCCGGCCATGTTAAATCTAACTGTCCAGTTAAGCCCCAACCCTTAGGTAAAATAAATATTCTCCCTTTTGAGATGAACCAGAAAGAAGTAGTGTGTGGTATGTCCCCATACTACAGAACTTGCCACATCTCTCTTCAGGAGAATTCAAATAAAGCTGAAGTAAGAACATTTAGGGATACTGAGGCTTATTGTTTCCTTATAAGAGAGGGAGTACTTTCCCTCTGACAAAATGTCATCGCACTCCTCATTTCTTTAGAAGCATTTGGAGGAGCAGTATTTTCTGTCCCTTTACATAGAATATATGTGCAGAGTAAATATTGGTTTAGAAAGACACGTAAGCAAACACTAACATATTTATTAGAAAACGTTTCGGTCCTGGGACCTTGATCACTTCTAACATACAGAGGTAGAAAGACATTATATATATAGGCGGAGAGTGAGATGTGATGCACGTTACCTGAGGAATGTCATAAGAACATAAGAATGGAGGAACACTGTAGAAGGCCTGCTGGCCCATGCGAGGCAGGTCCTTATCAAAACAACCTCTACCTATGATGAAGACGGGTAGACGATGAAATCATGTGACTCCTGTGTTGTTGGGTTGGTGCTGCTTAAGTATCATGTATGCCAATGTTTTTGAAATTTTGTAGTTTCCAGTGTTGCATTCTATAGTGTCGGTGACGGCGATTAGTGAGGCTTCTAGGCACCGTCGGCGTCTGAGGTCTGGTTCGGTGAGAACGAGTTGTGCCTCGTTCCAGTTCATCAAATGCCCCGTGGAGTCTCTGTGGAGGACACAGGCGTACCTTACATCGTCTCTGTGTCCTCCACAGAGACTCCACGGGGCATTTGATGAACTGGAACGAGGCACAACTCGTTCTCACCGAACCAGACCTCAGACGCCGACGGTGCCTAGAAGCCTCACTAATCGCCGTCACCGACACTATAGAACGCAACACTGGAAACTACAAAATTTCAAAAACATTGGCATACATGATACTTAAGCAGCACCAACCCAACAACACAGGAGTCACATGATTTCATCGTCTACCCGTCTTCATCATAGGTAGAGGTTGTTTTGATAAGGACCTGCCTCGCATGGGCCAGCAGGTCTTCTACAGTGTTCCTCCATTCTTATGTTCTTATGACATTCCTCAGGTCACGTGCATCACATCTCACTCTCCGCCTATATATATAATGTCTTTCTACCTCTGTATGTTAGAAGTGATCAAGGTCCCAGGACCGAAACGTTTTCTAATAAATATGTTATAGTGTTTGCTTACGTGTCTTTCTAAACCAACTTGTCGGTATTTATTACCAAGGTTTATACCAGAGTAAATATTACACTGGATATTTAACTGTAGGTGTTTCTGTGGGATTTTCTATGAAAGATGCCGTGTTATTACTTCATAATAACATTTTTAACTCCACATAGGTGAATAAAAAAAAAAAAAAAAAAAAAAAAAAAAAGCAATTGCAACTTGTATAATTACTACCAATATCTATGTGACTCTGATGGGTTAGTCTTATACCCCTTAAAGAATATCTTATAATTTCACGTACACTTTTTAAATTACACCAAAGTGGTTGGGCCACTTACCTTTTATATCCTACCTCTCTCCCCCCTCCCACCCTTTTCCAAAATTTCTATCCTTACCCATCCTTCTTCCTTACCCATCTCATCAAAGCTCTGGTCTGGACGAGAAAATACGAGAGGTGAATCCCACTCAGATCACCCAGTCAAATATAAATTTAAAAACGATTTATTGATCTGCACAGACACTGGGAAGGAGGTAGAAAGAAGCCAAAAGACAGATTGGTAGTTCCTAAAAAGTTTAGATCACAAATTTCAAATATTGTCTACAATTTTTCGTTAGGAGGTCATTTAGGAATTACAAAAGCCCTGTATATAATACTAAGAGTTTTACTGGCCCAAAATTAGGTAACAAAATGCGAAGAATCACATCTGCTTTTGAAGGGAATGTCAGCAAGTACGAAAACCTGGACACCCCATTACACCTGCACCACTATCTCGTACCTGCAGACGGAGAACCGTTTGTAGAGTTAATTATTGACTGTGTGGCTCCATTACCTAAATCCAAATCTGGAAACCAGTACATGTTTACCATCATGGGCAAAGCTACTATGTATCCGGAAGCAGTCCCAATATACAGCATCAATACCAAAGCAATTCTTGAAGCTCTAACTAAATTTATATCCTACATTGGCATTTCTAAGTCCATCCAGAGTGACCAGGGTACTAATTTTACCGCCAAAGCGATTAGGGAAGCATTAACTAGGCTAGGAATAACTCATAAATTATCCACTGCCTATCCTCCTCAGTCCCAAGGGGCCTTGGAAAGATTTCGTCTAACATTAAAATCCACGATGAGAGCTTATTGCATGCATTTCTCTACAAACTGGGATGAATCACTTACTCTGTTGCTGTTCGCAATGAAACTGTGCAGGAGTCCACAGGGCACAGTCAGTCTGAGCTAATCTTTGGGTACAACGTACAAGGTCCTCTTCGGGTGCTCAAGGAAGGATGGATAGGAGAAGACACCTGCATAACACTCTACAACACTTCTTCAATGTTGCAAGTGGCCCGTCAGTTGGCTAAGGCTAGCTTAAAAACTGCTCAAAACACTATGAAACAGAGGTATGACAAAAACTCAAAGTTTAGCTTTTTCAATCCAGGAGACAAGGTGCTGGTACAGGAGCCTATACCTGACCACTTCTTAAAAGCTAGATTTACGGGACCTATCCAAATTATAAGTAAACTATCTGATGTAAATTATGTGGTAACCCCCCTTGATAAACCCTCAGAGTAAAACATATCACATAAATCAGATCAAAATATTTAATGGTCCAAATAAAGTCCCAATAATGACTCCGTACTCTGCCTCTATAGACGACCCAGACTCCTTGCACGCTATTCCCGAAATTCTGTTCTCTTCAAGGACCCTAGCCCTTTAATGATGGGGCTGTCTAAGGATCGAGTAGTAAGTTTAACTGCAGTCTTACCCTCACATATTTTCGAATGTCCCGAAAAAATGTACCCTGGGATATCATGATGTAGATGTTAGAAGCGCTAAGCCTATTAAACTGTCCCCCTTCAAAGCTAATCCTGAAAAACAGAGACTACTTCAGCAGGAAGTAGCATTTCTGTTAGAACAAGAACTAGTGGAGGAGTCATGTAGTCAGTGGGCTTCACCGTGCATCCTTGTTAAGAAGTCTGATGGAGGTTTTCGAATGTGTACAAACTACCGTACTGTGAATGAGGTCACCTTGGATGACGTAGTCGACTTTGTGTGTAAGGCTACTTTCGTGTCTAAACTAGACTATCAGGCACCTTTGACAGATAAGGCGAAGGAAATCTCTGCCTTTGTAATTCCAGGAGACCACTACCAATATACAGTAATCCCATTCGAAATGCGTAACTCGCCGGCAACATTCCAGAAGCTGATCCATCAAGATATTGAAGGACTAGAAAGCACGGCGGCTTATCTAGACGACATATAATCTCATATACGTGGGACCAACATATTTCCAGGCTTAAAGCTCTCTTTGAGAAGTTTAAGAGTTTCCAATTAACTGTTAATATACGTAAGTCATCCTTTGGCCAGTGTACTATTATTTTTTGGGCCATAAAGTAGGTAGTGGTAAAGTGGCCCCTACATTTGCTAAAATTCTTGATATTAAGAATTACCCAGTATCTCATGATAGGAAATTCCTCCAACGCTTCTTAGGGATGGTAGGGTTTTACAGACGGTTCTGTAAAAATTTTGCAGATGTTATAGCCCCTCTAACCTCTCTTACCAGTCTAAAAAGAAAATTCCAATGGACCCCAGATTGTGTGGAATCTTTTAACAAAGCCAAATGGCTAATTTGTACTGCATCCATTCTCCTGACTCCTGATTTTTCAAAAACCTTTACATTACAGATTGATGCATGTAAGTCAGGAGTTGGGGCAGTACTCCTACAAAAATCTGCGAAGAGTGCTTGCAACCTGTGGCTTACTTCTCGGCCAAGTATCAATCTCACCAAATGGCTTACGCCACAAATGAGAAAGAAGCCCTCTCTCTGATACTTGTTTTGGAACATTTTGAGGTCTACGTGGAACAATCGTCCCAAGTGGTCACAGTTTACAGCGATCACAATCCACTGGTCTACCTCAACTCCATGAAAAAACACAACACATGTCTAATGAGATGGAGTCTGCCGACTAACATTAAGGTACTTACTAGCCAGAGGAACAGAGGCAGTAGGCGTAAGGAAACATGTCCAACGTTTCACTCGTGGAGGGGATCGATCCGGTACTCTTTGTGTGCAACCTGAAGACAATACCAAAAAAAGTTCTGTGATTTTTGATTATGGCAAAATATTTGATAATTAATTTTTTCTTAGGCTTAAATATTATCATCACAAAGATCCATTTACTCCACCTGTCAAGAATATTTAAATTTGATAAATTAGACTCATGTGCAACACTTGGGTATCTTTACTGAGGAAACGTTTCGCCAAACGGTGGTTTCATCAGTCCATACAAAGGAGAATGGTGAAGGACAGGAGGAGTTTGAGGTAATCAGTCACTCAGCTTTGAAAAGAATACAGCATACGTGCCAAGAAGTAGCTTATATACTGTAGGCAGGAGAGGTGCAGCAGTCGTAGGTGCTATCACATTTGTCCAATGTGGAAACATTTCCTCATTAAAGACACCCAAGTGTTGCACATGTGTCTAATTTATCAACTTTTTGATTCTCTGAACCATTCATCTACATTCATCTACAATATTTAAATTTCTTAAACAGGGATTAAAGTAATCTCTAACAATATATACACTGAGAGGTACTTGTGTATATATATTGAGAGATGCACAACTTTCAGAATCTATATACTCTGATTCATACTTATGACTAGACATGCGTAAAGAGAGACTCTTCCCTCGGAGCAAGTACACTCTGAGATATACAGCTCTTGGTGTTGTGCTTTGAGATGGACAATGCTTAGTTTATTTTTATTTTTTTTATTAATACATTGGCCGATTCCCACCAAGGCAGGGTGGCCCGAAAAAGAAAAACTTTCACCATCATTCACTCCATCACTGTCTTGCCAGAAGGGTGCTTTACACTACAGTGTGTAAAAGTGCAACATTAACATCCCTCCTTCAGAGTGCAGACACTGTACTTTCCATCTCCAGGACTCAAGTCCGGCCTGCCGGTTTCCCTGAATCCCTTCATAAATGTTACTTTGCGCACACTCCAACAGCATGTCAAGTATTAAAAACCATTTGTCTCCATTCACTCCTATCAAATACGCTCACGCATGCTTGCTGGAAATCCACGTCCCTCGCACACAAAACCTTTACCCCTCCCTCCAACCCTTTCTAGGCCGACCCCTACCCCGCCTTCCCTCCACTACAGATTTATACACTCTCGAAGTCATTCTGTTTTGTTCCATTCTCTCTACATGTCCGAACCACCTCAACAACCCCTCCTCAGCCCTCTGGATAATAGTTTTGGTAATCCCACACCTTCTCCTAATTTCCAAACTACGAATTGACATCTCCACTGCTTCCACCCTTCTCTTTGTTGCAACATTCATCATCCATGCTTCACACCCATATAAGAGCGTTGGTAAAACTAAGACAACTCCCACTTTGTGTTTGATTCTTTATCTTTTAACTTCACACCTCTTGCCAAAACCCTCGCATTCACTTCTCTTACAACCCCATCTATAAATATATTGAACAACCTCGGTGATATCACACATTCTTGTCTAAGGCCTACTTTTACTGGGAAATAATCTCCCTCTCTCCTACATACTCTAACTTGAGCCTCACTATCCTCGTAAAAACTCTTCACTATTTTCAGTAACCTACCTCCTATACCATACATCTGCAACATATGCCACATTGCCCCCCTATCCACCCTGTCATACGCCTTTTCCAAATCCATAAATGCCACAAAAACCTCTTTAGCCTTATCTAAAGACTGTTCACTTATATGTTTCACTGTCTACACACCCTCTACCTTTCCTAAAACCTCCTTGTTCATCTGCTATCCTACACTCCGTCTTACTCTTAATTCTTTCAATGATAACTTTACCAAATATACTCAACAGACTTATCCCCCTATAATTTTTGCACTCTCTTTTGTCCCCTTTGTCTTTATCCAAAAGAACTGTGCACGCTTTCTGCCAATCCCTAGGTACCTTACCTTCTTCCATACATTATTAAATAATAGCACCAGCCACTCCAAAACTATATCCCCACTTGCTTTTAACATTTCTATCTTTATCCCATCAATCCCAGCTGCCTTACCCCTACACTCACAACTGGCTCTTCCTCACTCCTACAAGATGTTATTCCTCCTAGCCCTATACACTGAAATTTAGACAACCCCTGATATATATACACCAACCTATCTCCCTCACTCCTGTCAGATAAGCAACGTGTAGAAGCACTAGACAACACTAACCAGTGTATGATAAGATCAAGAAAGCTCCTCGAAGCATGGTACACAAATTCAGATAAATTATCAAAGGTAATGAGTTAAAAAAATAGCAAAGGTAACTACAGACATCGTAGCTATTACAGTACACAGCAGAACAGCACACTTCAGCATCACAGCCCAGCACCACGTGGACGGACACATGGCTTCTGCCGAAAGGAAGAGGTCACGATGTTCCAGGGACACGACGGATGACTCGGATTTAGAAATGGACGACTCGGATTTAGAAATGTGGGGCGCAATCCTAGCGAAGAAGTTGCGAGACAACTCCGTGTCATCAGAGGAAAAGTCTCCAGTTCTGACAAGCCTAACCATGCAGCCAGAGAATACGGAAGGATGGATCAATGTGAACAGTAAGACACGCCGTCCCTCCAAGGAGCAGGTAAACCAGCTCAAATCACCTTCCAGATTCAAGGTAAAGGCTTATGGGGAACACAAAACCCACTATGGCGTGGTTACACACCTGGAAACACGGCACAAACTGAGGTTCAAGATATGGTTCAACCTGAGGGGAGAACCAATACTGACTCCTATCAACAGGGAAATGCATATCACCTTGAAGAAAGTCATGGAGACAGACCGCTCCTTCACCCTGGAGGAACTGGATTCTCGGCAGAAGGTCACCAAGGGTGTAGTGATGCGATACCCGCTGATGATGCCCATCGAGGCAGTAGCAGCTCACCCCAGTGTCGTGTCAGCTCAGCGTCTCAAGGCAAAATCGGCAGGCAATGCACCAACCCGGCAGGTCCTCATTCAGCATGTAGGACCGCTGCCATCCCAGCTGGACCTTGGTTCTTGGGGCAGGTACGATGTCAGGACCTTCACGGCAGAACCAGTTCGCTGTTTCAAGTGCCAGCGTTACGGACACCTGGGTGCACTCTGTCCGAACAGAGTAATCTGCGGTGTCTGCAGCCAGCACTACCCTACCGAGGAATGCATCACCAAGCTGAAGAATGCATCGCCACCAACTCCACGATGCCCGAATTGCAGGCAGAAACACCATGCCTGGAACCCTCGATGCCCTGAAAGGCTCACTAGAATTCGTGAGGCCTGGAAGACACCAACGACGAGACAGCAGGCTACGGCAGAGCATCGCCCTCAGCAGACGATGGGTGCAGAGAATCCTGCCATACTGCAGAACTCTCATCAGTCAACCCAACTCAATGCCCAGGAATTTCCGACCCTTGAAAACACAACCAGGCGTCATGAACAGGAGCATCCTCCCCCACTACCGCAACGAAGAAACAAAAACATGAGGAGCAAGCGGCGCCAACAGGAAACATCTGGGCAACGCAATCAGCAGACGGCACTACACGAGCCCCCACCGGCCTCCTTGCCAGGCACAACCACTATGCACGCTGTGGCTGCACCTCACCAGCAGATGCCGGGTACACAACCTGACATACAGCAACAGCCCACGGTGTGCACAGTGAAGAAATACAACCCTCAGCAGTCCCCACAGATTACGACAGCCCAGATAATGTCCACTGCTTCGAACCCACCGACAACGCAGGCCCTCAACAGAGAGGATCTCTTAACACTCATCAAGGCATTCACGGATATTATCTGCAACACAATCACCTCCACGGAACAACAGAGCATGTTCCGGCAGATGGTCAGCACACTCCTGAGGGTGTGCTTACTGACAGAGCAGGAAGCAGTGGATGCCATGAATCCGCAGATTATCAGAGAGGACAGAGCCCAGTCCCCAGCTCAGGAAACAGCTGAGATGGAGTAACTTCAGTCGCTTATGAGGCACACTAGCTGAACTGTCCGGAACAGTGCTTGAAAGAATAGTGAAATTCCAAACGCTTATATGCTGCAACAGTGAAGAATCAATTCTCCTTCAGGAGCCAGAAACGGGTCATCTCAAGATTAAGACCCGTGCCAGGACCCTGGTCCTGGCGAACATTATACATACATACAACATAAAAATAGGTTAGACAAATATAGACTGGATAGAGGCAGCGTGTTTCAGTGATCACTCTCTGTAATGTGCTTTGTGTAGTATAACAGGAGAGACTATGTGATGGCAGGGTTTACTGTTTTCAGGAGGATTCTTGCTAAGACTTCAGAGATGGTGAAGCTGCCTTTGTTTTGTTTAATTGTATTAGAAACAGCGATTAGTGCTGATTCGAGGCACTTGTGTCTGCGGAAATTAGTTTCTTTGATCACTAATTGGGCGTCCCTGAATTTCATGAGATGATTGGAGGAATTTCGGTGTTGTACACAGGCGTTGTTCAAGTTATCGTTCCTACATGCGTAAATGTGTTCATTGAGGCGGGTGTCGAGGTTTCTTGCTGTTTCACCTACATAAATCTTGTCGCAGCCTCCACAGGGTATAGTGTAAACTCCTGCATTGACTGGTTCGTGGTGCTTTGATTTTGTCCTGGTCAGATCCTTTATTGAAGTGCTGGAAGCGATGGCGACTCTGGTGTTAGCTTGTGAAAGTACTTTAGAAACGTTCAGTGCAACCTGGCTGTTGGGAAGAATTATAACTTTGTTAGGAGTGGTGTTGGTGCGTGGAGAATTAATGATCTGAAAAGCTCTTTTATTGCAGTCTTTGATGAAAAAGGAAGGAAAATGTAACTCAGTGAAGGTTTGGTGAATGTATGTACATTCCTCGTCAAGAAACTCAGGACTACAAATTCGGTACGCTCTTAGGAGTGTTGTGTGATCATGTGTTTCATGGCTTTTACAGTGTTGTGTGATCACACGAGTGTTTAGTGGTTATATCAGTGTTGTGTGATCATGTGAGTGTTTCGTGGGTATTGCAGTGTTGTGTGATCATGTGTTTTATGGTTATTGCTGTGTTGTGTGATCATGGGAGTGTTTCATGGTTATAGCAGTGTTGTGTGATCATGTGAGTGTTTCATGGTTATAGCAGTGTTGTGTGATCATGTGAGTGTTTCATGGTTATAGCAGTGTTGTGTGACCATGTGAGTGTTTCATGGTTATAGCAGTGTTGTGTGATCATGTGAGTGTTTCATGGTTATAGCAGTGTTGTGTGATCATGTGAGTGTTTCATGGTTATAGCAGTGTTGTGTGATCATGTGAGTGTTTCATGGTTATAGCAGTGTTGTGTGATCATGTGTTTTATGGTTATAGCAGTGTTGTGTGATCATGTGAGTGTTTCATGGTTATAGCAGTGTTGTGTGATCATGTGAGTGTTTCATGGTTATACGTGCATTTAAATTTTGAATTAAGTAAGAAAAGAAATTCTCAAGTTAAGTCCAGAAACAAAGACATGGCCATAAATATCTCCCAGACCAGCTAATAGTCCCTCACGCCTCTTTTCTTCTCTTTCTCTATATTTCTCTCTCTCTCGTTTTCTCTCCCTCTCTGGCAATTCTTGATTAATTTCATTGTACTTTAGAGATTTTCCCATTTTTGTGTTGGTAATAAAATGAATATTCCATCTCGCATACAAGTCCAAAGGAAGAAATTATACATATTTATGAGAATATATGTTATGTAGTCCTAAAAATGTGAGAGTAATTCGTATATGCCTCATCAGAGCGTCATGATATTATTACTCTTAATAAAATTTAGTTTAGTTCCAGCAATTAATTAACTGCTGGAATTGCTGCATCTGGATATAATTATTTTAATAAAACTCGTATATATAAAAGAGAAGGCGGTGGAAACGACCTCAATATGTTGATAATGAACCATATGCGATTGAAATCCAAAAAAAAATGTGTTGAAGCAGCATGTGATTCCACGTATTTCAGAATTCAGTGTAAAGAGAAAGAAAATAGTGATAGCGGGGGTAGTATTTAGTTTCTCCAAATAAAGTCAGGATAGACACACCCTCCTGTTGGATATTAAACCAAAGGAAAGCAAGTGAAGCCAATACTTGGAGCACCTTTGCTGGACTACAGCAAAGGGTCTACCTGTGATTGTATATGCTTGGACTACCTCCTCCTTTTCTGCAATATTGGAAGCTCCTGATGTGATATATATATATATATATATATATATATATATATATATATATATATATATATATATATATATATATATATATATATATGTCGTGCCGAATAGGCAGAATTTGCGATCTTGGCTTAAATAGCAACGTTCATCATGCTATATAGGACAAGCTAAAATTTGTGTATGCAATAATTTCACCAAAATCATTCTGAACCTAACGAAAAAATATATTTCACTGTGTTTGTTTAGTACTAAATTATTGTAAACGTATTTAAAATATATTTAGTTGGGTTAGGCTAAAATAAATTGTTCTTGTTATAATAAGGTTAGGTAAGTTTTCTAAGATTTTTTTGGTGCAAAATTATTTTTTTTTATATTAACATTAATGAAAAAAATATATCCTTAAACGTATAAGAGAAATTTTTAGAAAGGACTTAATTTTAAATGAGTTCTTGCTAATTGACCAGTTTTACATATTCGGCACGACATATATAATATATATATATATATATATATATATATATATATATATATATATATATATATATATATATATATATATATATATATATATATATATATATATATAACTGAGTATACCAGGAAAAGTGTGCGGTAGAGTTATTATTGAGAGAATCAGATGTAAGACAGAATGAAGGATTGTGGATGAGCAAGGGGGGTTTTAGAATGGGTAGGGGATGTGTAGATCAAGTGTTTACATTGAAGCATATATGTGAGCAGTATTTAGATAAAGGTAGGGAAGTTTTTATTGCATTTATGGATTTAGAAAAGGCATATGATAGAGTGGATAGAGGAGCAATGTGGCAGATGTTGCAAGTTTATGGAATAGGTGGTAAGTTACTAAATGCTGTAAAGTTTTTATGAGGATAGTGAGGCTCAGGTTAGGGGGTGTAGAAGAGAGGGAGAATACTTCCCGGTAAAAGTAGGTCTTAGACAGGGATGTGTAATGTCACCATGGTTAATATATTTATAGATGGGGTTGTAAAATAAGTAAATGCTAGGGCGTTCGGTAGAGGGGTGGGATTAAATTATGGGGAATCAAATACAAAATGGGAATTGACACAGTTGCTTTTTGCTGATGATGCTGTGCTTATGGGTGATTCTAAAGAAAAATGGCAAAGGTTAGTGGACGAGTTTGGGAGTGTGTGTAAAGGTAGAAAGTTGAAAGTGAACATAGAAAAGAGTAAGGTGATGAGGGTATCAAATGATTTAGATAAAGAAAAATTGGATATTAAATAGGGGAGGAGGAGTATGGAAGAAGTGAATGTTTTCAGATGTTTGGGAGTTGACTTGTCAGCGGATGGATTTGTGAAGAAAAAAAAGGCGAGTGGTGCGTTGAGGTATATGTGGAGACAAAAAACGTTATCTATGGAGTCAAAGAAGGGAATGTATGAAAGGGTACTAGTACTAACACTCTTATATGGGTGTGAAGCTTGGGTTGTAAATGCTGCAGCAAGGAGGCAGTTGGAGGCGGTGGAGATGTCCTGTCTAAGCGCAATGTGTGTAAATATTATGCAGAAAATTCTGAGTGTGGAAATTAGGAGGTGTGGAGTTAATAAAAGTATTAGTCAGAGGGCTGAAGAGGGTTTGTTGAGGTGGTTTGGTCATTTAGAGAGAATGAATCAAAGTAGAATGACATGGTGAGCGTTTAAATCTGTAGGGGAAGGAAGGCGGGGTAGGGGTCGTCCTCGAAAAGGTTGGAGGGAGGGGGTAAAGGAGGTTTTGTGGGTGAGGGGCTTGGACTTCCAGCAAGCGTGCATGAGCGTGTTAGATAGGAGTGAATGGAGACGAATGGTATTTGGGACCTGACGAGCTGCTGGTGTGTGTGAACGGTAATATTTAGTGAAGGGATTCAGGGAAACCGGTTATTTTTGTATAGCAGGACTTGAGTCCTGGAAATGGGAAGTACAATGCCTGCACTTTAAAGGAGGGGTTTGGGATATTGGCAGTTTGGAGGGATATGTTGTGTATCTTTATACGTATATGCTTCTAAACTCTTGTGTTCTGAGCACCTCTGCAAAAACAGTGATTATGTGAGTGAGGTGAAAGTGTTGAATGATGAAAGTATTTTCTTTTTGGGGATTTTCTTTCTTTTTGGGTCACCCTGCCTCGGTGGGAGACGGCCGACTTGTTAAAAATTATATAACATATATATATATATATATATATATATATATATATATATATATATATATATATATATATATATATATATATTATTGTACCCACGAACGAGTGGTATTGATCAAGAACCACACTGCGACTACCCAAGGAATCGAACCCATGCTGCTTTCACGGGTAAAACACCTAGCTTGGCTGGGTGCGTCATTCTTGAGGATTGTGAGGTCTCGTGGACTACAGCATCATGTGTTTTTGGTCACTATGAGGCGGGCCAAAGCAGCATAGGTCCGACTCCTTGGCTTGTCGCAGTGTTATATATATATATATATATATATATATATATATATATATATATATATATATATATATATTATTCTTGTGACAACGAACGAGTGGTATTGATCAATAACAGCACTGCACTAGCCAAGGACTCGAACCCATGCTGCTTTGGCCTGCCGAATCCTTGGATAGTGCGGTGTTGTTATTGATCAATACCACTCGTTCGTGGTCACAATAATATAAAATACTGCTCGTTGAACTAGTACACCAAACAGGGACTAGAATGAAATTAGCCTAGAATCATCCACACCATCGTGTGCCCTTGGGTAGGGAGTACAACATCGAGTTCCGCTGGATGCCCTACTTTTAAGGATCGTATGGTCCAGTGGATTAGGGCGTCATGCGTTTTCGCCCACCATGAGGCAGGCCAAAGCAGGGGTTCGAGTCCTTGGCTAGTGCAGTGTTGTTATTCGTATATATATATACAAATATATATATATATATATATATATATATATATATATATATATATATATATATATATATATATAATTGTCAGTTAAAAATAGGAGAGGAGAGTTATTAAATGGAGAGTTAGAGGTATTGGGAAGATGGAGGGAATATTTTGAGGAATTGTTAAATGTAGATGAAGATAGGGAAGCTGTGATTTCGTGTATAGGGCAAGGAGGAATAACATCTTGTAGGAGTGAGGAAGAGCCAGTTGTGAGTGTGGGGGAAGTTCGTGAGGCAGTAGGTAAAATGAAAGGGGGTAAGGCAGCCGGTATTGATGGGATAAAGATAGAAATGTTAAAAGCAGGTGGGGATATAGTTTTGGAGTGGTTGGTGCAATTATTTAATAAATGTATGGAAGAGGGTAAGGTACCTAGGGATTGGCAGAGAGCATGCATAGTTCCTTTGTATAAAGGCAAAGGGGATAAAAGAGAGTGCAAAAATTATAGGGGGATAAGTCTGTTGAGTATACCTGGTAAAGTGTATGGTAGAGTTATTATTGAAAGAATTAAGAGTAAGACGGAGAATAGGATAGCAGATGAACAAGGAGGCTTTAGGAAAGGTAGGGGGTGTGTGGACCAGGTGTTTACAGTGAAACATATAAGTGAACAGTATTTAGATAAGGCTAAAGAGGTCTTTGTGGCATTTATGGATTTGGAAAAGGCATATGACAGGGTGGATAGGGGGGCAATGTGGCAGATGTTGCGGGTGTATGGTGTTGGAGGTAGGTTACTGAAAGCAGTGAAGAGTTTTTACGAGAATAGTGAGGCTCAAGTTAGAGTATGTAGGATAGAGGGAAATTTTTTCCCAGTAAAAGTAGGCCTTAGACAAGGATGTGTGATGTCACCGTGGTTGTTTAATATATTTATAGATGGGGTTGTAAGAGAAGTAAATGCGAGGGTCTTGGCAAGAGGCGTGGAGTTAAAAGATAAAGAATCACACACAAAGTGGGAGTTGTCACAGCTGCTCTTTGCTGATGACACTGTGCTCTTGGGAGATTCTGAAGAGAAGTTGCAGAGATTGGTGGATGAATTTGGTAGGGTGTGCAAAAGAAGAAAATTAAAGGTGAATACAGGAAAGAGTAAGGTTATGAGGATAACAAAAAGATTAGGTGATGAAAGATTGGATATCAGATTGGAGGGAGAAAGTATGGAGGATGTGAACGTATTCAGATATTTGGGAGTGGACGTGTCAGCGGATGGGTCTATGAAAGATGAGGTGAATCATAGAATTGAAGAGGGAAAAAGAGTGAGTGGTGCACTTAGGAGTCTGTGGAGACGAAGAACTTTGTCCTTGGAGGCAAAGAGGGGAATGTATGAGAGTATAGTTTTACCAACGCTCTTATATGGGTGTGAAGCGTGGGTGATGAATGTTGCAGCGAGGAGAAGGCTGGAGGCAGTGGAGATGTCATGTCTGAGGGCAATGTGTGGTGTGAATATAATGCAGAGAATTCGTAGTTTGGAAGTTAGGAGGAGGTGCGGGATTACCAAAACTGTTGTCCAGAGGGCTGAGGAAGGGTTGTTGAGGTGGTTCGGACATGTAGAGAGAATGGAGCGAAACAGAATGACTTCAAGAGTGTATCAGTCTGTAGTGGAAGGAAGGCGGGGTAGGGGTCGGCCTAGGAAAGGTTGGAGGGAGGGGGTAAAGGAGGTTTTGTGTGCGAGGGGCTTGGACTTCCAGCAGGCATGCGTGAGCGTGTTTGATAGGAGTGAATGGAGACAAATGGTTTTTAATACTTGACGTGCTGTTGGAGTGCGAGCAAAGTCACATTTATGAAGGGATTCAGGGAAACCGGCAGGCCGGACTTGAGTCCTGGAGATGGGAAGTACAGTGCCTGCACTCTGAAGGAGGGGTGTTAATGTTGCAGTTTAAAAACTGTAGTGTAAAGCACCCTTCTGGCAAGACAGTGATGGAGTGAATGATGGTGAAAGTTTTTCTTTTTCGGGCCACCCTGCCTTGGTGGGAATCGGCCAGTGTGATAATAAAAAAAAATAATAAATAAATATATATATATATATATATATATATATATATATATATATATATATATATATATATATATATATATATATATATGTCGTGCCGAATAGGCAGAACTTGCGATCTTGACTTAAATAGCAACGCTCATCTTGCCATATAGGACAAGCAAAAATTTGTGTATGCAGTAATTTCGCAAAAATCATTCTGAACCTAACGAAAAAAATATACTTCGTTGTGTTTGCTTAGTATTAAATTACTGTAAAAGTATTTAAAATATATTTAGTAGGATGAGGCTAAAATAAATTGCGCTCGTTAAAATAAGGTTAGGTAAGTTTTCTAAGATTCTTTTGGTGCAAAATTAAAAATTTTTACATTAATATTAATGAAAAAAATATATCTATAAACGTATAAGAGAAATTTTTAGAAAGGACATAATTTTAAATGAGTTCTTGCTAATTGACCAGCTTTACATTTTCGGCACGACATATATATATATATATATATATATATATATATATATATATATATATATATATATATATATATATATATATATATATATATGTCGTGCCGAATAGGGAGAACTTGCTATCTTGGCTTAAATAGCAACGCTAACCTTGTTCCAAGGTTCGTAGGTTCGAATCGTCTCCGGCCAGAGATCAGTGGTTGTGTTTATTTCGCCTGCTCTTGCGAATTCCTTGCATTGTTAAAAATCTGTAGTAAGGCTGATGCATGCAGGGGATGAGATAAAAAGCTGTAAGCCTAACCCAACTATATATATTTTAGATTTGTTTACAATAATTTAATACTAAACAAACACAGTGAAATAAAATTTTTTCGTTAGGTTCAGAATGATTTTGGCGAAATTATTGCATACACAAATTTTCGCTTGTCCTATATGGCAAGATGAGCGTTGCTATTTAAGCCAAGATCGCAAGTTCTGCCTATTTGGCACGACATTATATATATATATATATATATATATATATATATATATATATATATATATATATATATATATATATATATATATGCATTCAAGGAATTCGCAAGAGCAGGCGAAATATACACAAACACTGATCTCTGGCTGAAGGAGACTCGAACCTACGAACTTTGGAACAAGTTACGCAATGCTTTACCAAACTCACCACACTGGACCAATACCTTGGAGTCCAGCTTGCGCTAGACTTTGATCCAAGGCAGCCAGCTTTCAGGGAGAAGGCTTACAGCTTTTCATCTCATCCCCTGCATGCATCAGCCTTACTACAGATTTTTAACAATGCAAGGAATTCGCAAGAGCAGGCGAAATAAACACAAACACTGATCTCTGGCCGGAGACGATTCGAACCTACGAACCTTGGAACAAGGTTAGCAGTGCTATACCATTCTCACCACACTGAACCAATACCTTGGCGCCTAGCGAATTCCTTTATATCACTCCATTTTTTTTCTTATTTTCATCAAAATTTGTTGAAAGTGCCTCTCCCACTCTATCTGCTCTCCTTTTGCACTTTCTCACTATTCTCTTCACCTTTCTTTTACTCTCCATATATTCTGCTCTTCTTATAGCACTTCTGCTTTGTAAAAACCTCTCATAAGCTACCTTTTTCTCTTTTATCACACCCTTTACTTCATCATTCCACCAATCACTCCTCTTTCATCCTGCACCCACCATCCTATAGCCACAAACTTCTGCCCCACATTCTAATACCACATTTTTAAAACTGTTCCAACCCTCTTCAACCTCCCCACTACTCATACTTGCACTAGCCCACCTTTGTGCCAATAGTTGCTCATATCTCACCCTAACTTCCTCGTTCCTTAGTTTTTACACTTTCACCTATTACCTGTTGTTGCTATTTTCCTTTTGTCCCATCCACCACTGACTCTAATTGTAGTTACAACTAAATAATAATCCTATATATCAATTCCCCCTCTATAAACATATACATCCTGAAGCCTACACATCAACCTTTTATCGAACAATATATAATCTAACAAACTACTTTCATTACATGCTATATCATACCTTGCATACTTATTTATCCTCTTTTTCATAAAATATGAATTACTTATTACCAAACCTCTTTCTACACATAGCTCAATTAAAGACTCCCCATTTTCATTTACCCGTGGCACCTCAAGTGTACCTACTACTCCCCCACAAGATTTTTACCCACTTTAGCATTGAAATCCCCAACCACAAGTACTTTCACACTTGGTTCAAAACTCCCCACGCACTCAACATTTCCCAAAATCTCTCTCTCCTCTACACTTTTCTCTTTTCCATGTGCATAAACGCTTTCTATATCCCACTTTTCACATCCAACCCTTATTTTACTCCACATAATCCTCGAATTTATATATTTATATTCCCTCTTTTCCTGCCATAACTTATCCTTCAACATTATTGCTACTCCTTCTTTATCTCTAACTCTATTTGAAACCCCTGACCTAATCCCATTTATTTCTCTACACTGAAACTCTCCCACCCCCTTCAGCTTTGTTTCACTTAAAGCCAGGACATCCAGCTTCTTCTCATTCATAACATTCACAATCATCTCTTTCTTATCATTTACACGACATCCACGCACATTCAGACTTCCCACTTTGACGGTTTTCTTCTTTTTCTTTTCAGGTTATACGGGAAAAGGGGTTACTAGCTCATTGTTCCCGGTATTTTAGTCGACTTTTACAACACGCATGGCTTACGGAAGATTCTTATTCCGCTTCCCCATGGATATAAGAGGAAAAACAATAAGAACAAGAAATATTAAGATAAAATCAAAGAAAACTCAGCTAAGTGTGTATACATAAACATGTACATTTATGTGTAATGTGACCTAAGTGTAAGTAGAAGTAGCAAGATGTACCTGAAATCTTGCATGTTTACGAGACAGAAAAAAGACACCAGCAATCCTACCATCATCTTAAACAATTACAAGCTTTCATTTTACACTCACTTGGCAAGACGGTAGTACCTCCCTGGATGGTTGCTCTCTACCAACCTAATATATATATATATATATATATATATATTTATATATATATATATATATATATATATATATATATATATATATATATATATATATATGTGCAAAACAACCACTCTGAAAGAATAGAGAAATTCCAAGCGCTTTCGTGACTACTCACATTATCAAGGAACTATGAAAGTAAAGCATCCAAGGAAGCTATATGAGGGGTCTGGCCAGCACCTCACTATCAGATCCCACAACGGTTAAACACCTGACGTGCGCCGGCCCAACTGGACAGGTCCTTTGCACAACTCACCAACAAACTATTCTACCCAAGAAAATTTAAAAATTATTATTTGTCCAGTGTATTATTAAATTCTTCCCAAATTCTATTAATTATAAATGGATCTAATTTATATAAACCAAAGGAAATATTCATATTATTGTCAAAACTGCTTTTTATGAAACAAGATTCAATTATATTCCTGTCGACCATGAACTTGCTTGATACTACTTTCTCAACTTTTTGAAAATCAATTGGATGGTTAAAATCTCTTACATGAATAAATAGAGCATTGGAATCTTGTCCAGTTCTAATGCTATATTTATGTTGTTTTAATCTTAGTTCGAGATTTTTACCAGTTTGACCGTAATAAACTTTATCGCAAATTTTACAAGGAATCTTATAGACACATCCATCAGCATTTTGGGGGGAATTCTTTATCAAAAGTTTTTTTACTCTATCAAGATTTTTGAATACAACTTTAATATTAAAAGTCTTAAGAAGAGAAGGCATATCAACCAAGTTTTCATGGTAAGGGAGAACCAACATATTTTTAGTTGAATAAGGCTGGTTGTCCCTTTTTGGATTGTAAAAAGTATTTTTAGCAACTTTAAAAGATTTATCAATTACATTTCTTGGGTATTTTAAATCATTACCTATTTCATAAATTTTGGATATTTCCTCATCTATGAACTCAGGACTACAAATTCGTAAAGCTCTCAAAAACATTGATGAGAAAACAGACAGTTTGACTATCTTGATGCGAGGAATAATAGTGGACATAGGAACAGTTATTTGTAGGTTTTCTGTAAATTTTAAATTTGAATTCATTATTACCCTTAATAATTAAAACATCTAGAAAAGGCAATGAGTTATTTTCTTCAAACTCAACAATAAAGTTTATAGAATGGGCTAAGTTATTTAATTTTCCAAGGAAATGGTGTATATCTACATTTTTGGGCATAAGACACAAAATATCATCAACATATCTGAACCATTTAGCTCTATTAGGGAGGATTGTGTTAAGCAACCTTGTTTCAAAAAATTCCATGTATAGGTTACTAAGAACAGGTGAAAGAGGATTTCCCATTGCCATACCAAACTTCTGAGTGTAAAACTTATCATTAAATACAAATTTTGCATCAACAATGCAAAGTTTAATAAGTTTAATGATAGTAGGAACTGGCAATGGTAAATCATAGTTAACGAGTTCTTCAGATAAGAAAATGAGGAAATATCCAAAATTTATGAAATAGGTAATGATTTAAAATACCCAAGAAATGTAATTGATAAATCTTTTAAGGTTGCTAGAAATACTTTTTACAATCCAAAAAGGGACAACCAGCCTTATTCAACTAAAAATATGTTGGTTCTCCCTTACCATGAAAACTTGGTTGATATGCCTTCTCTTAAGACTTTTAATATTAAAGTTGTATTCAAAAATCTTGATATAGTAAAAAAAACTTTTGATAAAGAATTCCCCCCAAAATGCTGATGGATGTGTCTATAAGATTCCTTGTAAAATTTGCGATAAAGTTTATTACGGTCAAACTGGTAAAAATCTCGAACTAAGATTAAAACAACATAAATATAGCATTAGAACTGGACAAGATTCCAATGCTCTATTTATTCATGTAAGAGATTTTAACCATCCAATTGATTTTCAAAAATTTGAGAAAGTAGTATCAAGCAAGTCCATGGTCGACAGGAATATAATTGAATCTTGTTTCATAAAAAGCAGTTTTGACAATAATATGAATATTTCCTTTGGTTTATATAAATTAGATCCATTTATAATTAATAGAATTTGGGAAGAATTTAATAATACACTGGACAAATAATAATTTTTAAATTTTCTTGGGTAGAATAGTTTGTTGGTGAGTTGTGCAAAGGACCTGTCCAGTTGGGTCGGCGCGCGTCAGGTGTTTAACCGTTGTGGGATCTGATAGTGAGGTGTTGGCCAGACCCCTTATATAGCTTCCTTGGATGCTTTACTTTCATAGTTCCTTGATAATGTGAGTAGTCACGAAAGCGCTTGGAATTTCTCTATTCTTTCAGAGTGGTTGTTTTGCATATTCTGAAATCACCTGTTTAATGTGATCTTATTGCATATATATATATATATATATATATATATATATATATATATATATATATATATATATATATATATATATATATATATATATAAACATGCAAGATTTCAGGTATGTCTTGCTACTTCTACTTATACACAAATAACCCGCACATAAAAGAGAGAAGCTTACGACGACGTTTCGGTCCGACTTGGACCATTGACAAAGTCACACTCAGTGTGACTTTGTCAATGGTCCAAGTCGGACCGAAACGTCGTGGTAAGCTCCTCTCTCCCATGTACGGGTTATTTGTGTATTGTTCCAGTCACGGTATTGTGCCTTTTTGTTATTTACTTCTACTTACACTTAGGTCACACTACACATACATGTACAAGCATATATATATACACACTCCTCTGGGTTTTCTTCTATCTTCCTACTAGTTGTTGTTCTTGTTTGTTTCCGCTTATCTCCATGGGGAAGTGGAGCAGAATTCTTCCTCTGTAAGCCAAGTGTGTTGTAAGAGGCGACTAAAATGCCGGGACCAAGGGGCTAGTAACCCCTTCTCTTGTATATATTACTAAATTTAAAAGGGGAAATTTTCGTTTTTTACATTTGGGCCACCCTGCCTCGGTGGGATACGGCAGGTTTGTTGAAAGAATATATATATATATATATATATATATATATATATATATATATATATATATATATATATATATATATATATATATATATATATATGCAAAACAACCACTGTGAATAGTGAAATTGCAAGCGCTTTCGTGACTTCTCACATTATCAAGGAACTGTCACAGTTTCTTGAGAGTGTAAGAAGTCACAAAAGTGCTTGGAATTTCACTATTCTTACGTGCCGAATAGATAAAACTTTCGATTTTGGCTTAAATAGCCACTCTCTTCTTGTGGAATAAAGGAAACAAAAATTTGTGTATGCAAAAACTTCGCAAAATTTATTCTGAACCTAACGAAAAAATATATTTCGTTGTGTTTGTTTATTATTAAATTATTGTAAATTTATCTAAATATATTTAGTTGGATTAGGCTAAATTAAATTGCGCTAGTAATAAGGTTAGGTAAGTTTCCTAAGGTACTTTTGGTAAAAAATTATTAATTTTTGCATTATTTGAGGGAAAAGTGCATCAGATAGGAGTGGCGGAAGTATGAATGATGGTGGCTCTTCGTCAGGGTGACTGCATAGTTCCCACTACCCCCCCCTCCTTCCTTATTCTGCACCCGGAGGAAGGTGACGAGTCTCTCTCCGACCGGTGGTCAGTCACTTGACTTGTGGCTCCCATCAAATCTATAAGTATTCATTCCACTTCTGTCTAAATTATTATATGTTTTGGATTAAATTGGTTTCAATAAGAGCTTCGCTCTTGTTTAAGGTTTTAGACTCCAGTTTAATCCTGCCTTGATTTAACTTGCATAGTGCTAGGAGATCCATTTCTTTTAAAGGCTCTTGTTTAAGGTTTTAGACTCCAGTTTAATCCTGCCTTGATTTAATTTGCATAGTGCTAGGAGATCCATTTCTTTTAAAGGCTGTACACCTATCATGTGAGTAATTTCTAGATTGGTGAGTAACTTTGTGTTTTCTTTTCTTTTAGCCTTGACTGTCGATTTAGGTCATTCGACAGAAGCGAAATGTAGAAGGGCAGCCTAGATCTTTGAAAGATCAGAGACGTCACTTTGACATCTCTAAACTGGTCCCCCTTCCACACGTAGACGACCACCAAGTCAGCTACACACCGTTCAAGCAGCCTTCTCCCAGTGATAACTCCACCAGCATTTCATTGTAGTTTTTTGCTGGCGACTCAACTGCTTCACAGCTATTGTGGTGGACAGAGGATCACAGTCATCCTTCGTTAGTCAGCATCTCTACTCGTGTTGGAGACACTGTCTTCAGTTTTAAAAGTCACGTCCGCCTGTGACCCCCCTCACACCCCTTCATCAACAACGACTCGGCGTTCCATACTAGGATTCAGAGCTACGTGCCCAGAACATCGGCACGGCACCCTTCTCCACTCTGTCAGTGTACATATTATCTTTAAATCACTGATTATTTATATATTTCACTTTTCATTTTTTCTTAAGGTAGGATTAATTTCATGTTTAAGTGTTTTATATTCTTTACTTAATTGTTTATCTTATATTATTACTGATTTTTCTATTTTTTATATCCATAAGAAGGAATGAGCTTAATCAAATACTCTTTGAGGGTCTGATACGGTTGTGTGATCCTTCAAACATTAACATAAATGAAAAAAAAGATCTTTAAAACTATAAGAGGAAATTTTTAAAAATGACTTAATTTTAAATGAGTTCTTGGTAATTGAATTTTTTTTTCCTATTCGGCACATATATATTTCCATTCTGTAGCATGGAGACCAGAAGTGAGCTTCATAACCTAAGTGTCCTTTCTTGATAGTGAGGTGTTCATGCTCCTGTGAGGACATTTCCTAGTGTGCTCTCCGGTCTTAGCTTACTAAGATTGTGATGATGGTTTCCCTCAGCTATGAGAAACTATATCTTCAGTTTAAGGCAGAGCTAATGAAAGCTAGGAGATTCAGTGACTAATAGGTGTGTGCACAGATTATCTCCTGATTAATATCGATGAACACAGCTGCGTTAATATTCAGACTAATGATTAAATGCTGGCTGGAATGCAGATGAATCTAGGGAAGGTCCAGTATACTGCTGTGGAGACCAGCAGTATCCTGGACCAGTGTTGACAGTCAAATGTGAATTAATGACCCTATACATCCCAGCGACGACCTTCCCTACAAAGACCACAGTACGTCACAATGAATACCACCAGTGAAAGTAAGAACATTGTTTTAGTTAGGGACAGTCAGGTTAAGTTTATGGACAGGGAAGAGGAGGTAGATGGTGTGTTTTCCTGGGTCTGTGATGAAGGATGCTGTTTACCATCGAGACAATATGATGGAAAGTAATGAGAGCAATCCTATTTTCTGTCTCAGTAATGGAGGCGTAAGGACTTGATTAGCAGGTATAGGTCAGCAATAAAGATAATTAGGTATAAGGAAAGGCACCCTGTAATATGTGTTATTTTGAAAAAGGAAGAAGTTGGAAATGAATGGTTATCGAGGAAAATTAATGTTAACTGCTGGCTGGATAAACACTGTAAAAACATTTCAGTACTGTTTATAGACAAGTGGGACCTCTAAAATGGTACAAATGATATGTATGCCAGGGATGGAGCCTCACTTATCTAGGACTGGTGTAGGGGCACTGACCAGTGCAGTGGAGTGAGGTGTTAGTGTTTAAAACTGGAAATAGTATTTTTTGCGGAAAAGGAATGAAATATAATACAAGAGAAGTGAAGGTTTCTAATACATATTATACAAATAGTTGTAGTGCTAGAAACTAGAGGATTGAGCTCATATTAGCAATTGCTGGGAACACTGACGTATTTGCCATAACTGAGATGTAGTTTAATATGCTGAATGTCACATTCAGGGTTTTAAGTTGTAGAAATGGCGGGAAGGGAGGTAGGGGTGACACTATATGTCAAAGAACATTGAAATTGTTGCAACAAAGTGGGTATAAAGACTGAAATTACACACACCCTGTCTGGGTAAAAATAACATTAAAATTAATTATAGGCGTGATTTACCGTCCCCCACGCATGGTTAGGAGCTATGGTATACTACTTTGGTTAGAAATTAAGGTCACAAAGCACGATAACGTAGTAATTCTAGGAGACAAACTCTAGATTATTTACGAGGCTTTCCTTATTTGAAAAGACAATATTGAACAAATTATTACCTCTCATGGGTTCTACAAATTTCTTCAGAAAACAGTCCTGCACTACTAGGAAGTGACTGACCTCTAGATTACCAGTCGTAGTTGTCCAGTCAATTTGACTAAAGTTAAAATCCCCTATTACTACTATAGTATCTTTTCTAAAAGCCCATTTGTCGTCTTTAAAACCTGGAGGCCAGCATATTACACCTAAAATTAAATTTTCTTGACTTTCTGGAAATTCTACCCAAATAGATTCTGTGGCTAATCCATCGATTTTTATTAATACTTTATGCAACTATATTCTCTCGTATTATTATTATTATAATCAAGGGGGAGCGCTAAACCCGTATACGTTCTCTCGTAAATATAGCGCTATCCCACCTACCTTCCCGTTGTATCTAACTATATGGAACAACTTAAAGCCATGAACATGGCTCTCAGCAGTCATGTTTCGACTCTTCAAATTAAAACATGTTTCAGTTAATGCAATAACATCAACGTTTCCTGCACATACAACCAGACATAATCGTTTATATTATTTCTGGCACTTCTACTATTTGTATAAAGTATTTTAAGATTATTATTTTTCCTCTTTGTATTTCCCATTTTCTTCTTTTCACAATCTCCTATGTAATTATCTTTACCTTTCTTCTGTCTATTAAGTAACATTCACTCTACTTACCAGATGTCGTACATATCTTTGATGTATCCAATTTGACTCAAGAGAGGAGAGGAAAATAATAATTGAAAACAGAGACATGATACACACTCGACAAAGATCACAGGTCAACTGTTGTGAAGGTTCCTATCCTCGTTCAGCTCCGTCCTCCTTTCATATTTTTATTTCTCATTTTTAAGCATTGGCTAGGAGCCCTGCTATTGGAAATACAGTATTGTGTATATACACGTTTAATTTAAATATAGCTTAGCAAGAAATGTATATACAATTTATTTTAGGTTTGATTGTTTCGATATTCGGCAAGGTTGGTATTCCTGTCGTGGTGTGTTTACGGAATGGTTATGAAAACCGCGCGTGTGCAAATACTGCTACGGAAATTGCGCATGTACAAACATATACAACGATATGTTAATTCAAGCATTACGCATATGTTACTTGAGATACTGAAGCTAACGTCATGGGTAGCTTAAAGGTTGGTGAGAGACAAAGGTTGGAACAGAGAGACAAAGGTTGGAATAGAGGAACATTGCAGCAGGCCAGTAGGCCTGCTGCAATGTTCCTCTCTTATGTTCTACTGGACTATTGGGTGTACAGGGAGGAGTAGAAATGCAAGGTGCAGATGGAGTGGTGGGATGAGAGTGCTTGACATCAGTACCACCTGCGCTGGCCTACAGCCAGAGTACCGGCAGCTACTTGGCATGCAAGACCTCAGTGAGTGTAATACCTGATATCAATTTTCCGAAGGTAAGATCAGTGAACCAAACACCTTCCTCGATTGGGATTTTCCAGGTTCATTTGATATGCTAGAAAAGGTGGACGCTACAAAAGCTCATCTCGTGGACCAGGCAAAAAACCTTCTTCATTAATTTGTATAGTCAGCCGCCGGGAACGTCCATGGAATCTGCCTGCATAACTGTAGGAATTGCTGTAGGAAGCAACAGACCAGTTAGCCCTGAACTGATGAAGTGATACCACTTCCTTGGGGTGGAAGATCTAAGATAGGATCTCGACTCCTTTCATTGCTGAGAGCGATCTAGTTTCACCAGAACTATCCGCAGAGATTCGTTGAGTGTTAGGCACAGGGCAAGTTTAGTACAATGGCCTGGGGCTGTTACCAAAAAAAAAAAAATCCTTCGTGCATGTTATACTGATTCTGCTCTGGTGAAGACAGCTCCTGTAATCGTACACTGAAAAATTTTTAAGTCTGGGGACAAGGAAAGTGTCGAGAGTGAATGATAATGAGGGTGATGTGGATGTTCTTACTAGTCATGGTTTTCTAGATGATTAATGGATTTAGGTAAAAAGTTATCATTAGATTATATCCATAAAAGTATCCACGTTGCATATAATGTGAATGTGTGTTGTAGTTATCACTTATTATTAACATACTAACTCACGCTTGCTGGATGTCTCAACCCCTCGCACTATAAACATTTACCCACTCCCTCCAACCTTTCCTAGGACGACTCCTACCCCGCCTTCTTTCCACTACTGATTTATACGCCCTCCAGGTCATTCTATTTTATTCCATCCTCTCTAACTGTCCAAACCACCTCAACAACCCCTTTTCAGCCCTCTGGATAAAATTTTTAGTAACCCCACGCCTCCTCATCTTCAAGTTATGGATTCTCGGCATAATATTCGCACATTGCCCTCAGACACGACATCTTCACTGCCTCCAGCCTCCTCCTTGCTGCAATATTTACAATTAGCATACTTCGCACCCATATAACACCTTTGGCACCACCATTTTGCTTCCATAGATAACATTCGTCTCCGCAAGTGCCTTAATACACTACCCACCTTTATCCCCTCGTCAGTCCTATGGTTCACCTCGTCTTTCATAGGCCTATAGGTTGACAAGTCCACTCAAAATTATCTGAAAACATTTACTTCCTCCATACTCTCTTCCTCCAATCTGATATCCAGTCTTTCATGCCTACTTTTTTTGTTGCCCTCATCATGAAGATGAAAGTGAAATAAGAATTACTAAAGGAAAATAAGACTCAGATGAGTGTTTATTCACATAGGTGTACATGGATGTTTAGTGTGATCTAAATGAAAGTATAAGGATTAAGACACCAACAATCATACCATTGTGTAAAACAATTACAGGTTTCCGTTTCACACTCATTTGGCAGGACAGTAGTACATCCCTGGGTGGTTGCTGTCTACCAAAGCTGAAACTGGCCGAGATTCGAACCCTAGATATTTAGGCAGCCTCCTAAGAAAGCAACCAAACCCTGGACTATAGACCACTTCACCATCATGGTACAAAAGCTTAAGTGTCTAATAAAAACACAGACACTTCCCTGACGCCATAATGTAAGCTCAGAAACGAATCTCATTCTTCTTCCGTGTGAATGCCAGCCTCACAAGCAATATACAAATCAATGCAACCACAGAAACAAGTATTTTGAAGGAAAGATCTGGCCGAGATTCGAACCCGAGATATTTAGACAGGTTGTGTGTCAGATCACAGAGCACACAACTTATTGTCAGTCATTATCCAGAGTAAAGAACAAATCTAATTTGTTTTATTACATTCAGGTGTTTCACATTTTTAAAGAATTATTATTGGCAGAATAATAGTTCAGATACAGACGGAATCACCATGTTTCTAAGTGGAAACTTTTTTTTTCAGAACAATCATAATAGAAGAGTACAGAAGAAAGAGTCTTCAAGTTTCCTTTGACTCACCAATTAAAGAACATAACCGACACTAGTTACCCAGCTAAATAATCTTTAATTACAGAACCCCACATGTTTACTTTCATAAAGGTTCACCTCTGCGTGAAGAACTTGATCCACTCCCTAATACACAAGATGTGATTTATTTTTTTATGCAAATATTTTTCTCCTGCATATAATAAAGTAGACCTATAATTAAATTCAACTCCTTTGCACTTGCAGGAATGAAACAGATAATCAATCCCACATGTAATATTCAAGTCTTACATCGTTACGTACATATGACAACCTTCATAAAAGATAAATTTTTCTAGTCTCTTGCTGCTAAGAGCAATGGTATGAAGTTGAAATATTCTGTACTTTTAAAGTTTGTGAAGGTTCACTCAGCTGGCTCCTCCTCATGGAAATAAGAAAATTCAATAATAACATAAGATAAACATTTTTACTAATCATTAAATTAGTAAAGAATATAAAATATTCAAACATGAAATAGATCTTACTTTAAGCTAAAATGAAAAATGAAATATAATTAATTATTAATTCGAAACTAATATGTGCGCAAAGACGTGTCAGTTGGTGCAGTGCGGATGTTATGGGCACGTCCCTCTGAACAGTGGTTGGAAACGCCAAGCCGTTGTTGATGACTTGGTCACAGGTGGTCGTGACTTGAAGCAGACGACATTGTCCCCAACACGCTTGTATACTCTGCCGAGGAGAGGTTGACTGATCCTCCGAACACCACAATACAGTTGAGACAGTTAAGTAGCCAGTCAAGAATCACCATGAACGCTGGTGTAGTTGCAACTGGGAGAAGGCTGCTTGAATGGTATGTAGTTGACTGGGTGATCGGTTACGATCGGACCAGTCTACGTAGACGTGTAAAAGTGACGTCTCTTATCTTCGCAAGATAGATACTGCCCTCATCTTTATCCGCCGCATGAGCCAGATGACCCAAGCCGGCAAGGAAAAGTTACACACCACTCGATAAATCACCCACACGATAGGCATAAGGCCTTTAAAAGAAATCCCAAAACGCATAATAACTGAGACAGGAGTGGAACGAATACTACAGTTTTGATGGGAGCCGGAGTGGGTAGCGGGAACTATACACCTACCCTAACGGAACCAGCAGACTTCCCAACAAACTACCACCACCATACATTCATACTTCCCCCACTCCTATCTAATGACCTTTTTCCTCACACTCCCCCATACCAAGACTTATAGTCAAGAAATACAAGTGGAGTTAGCGAGGAAAAAGGTCGTATACATAAAAATCGTGTAATTTACCAATATCCTACTGACTGTCACGACTTAACTAGTCAGTGAAATAATTGGACAAACCATTGATATACATTATATGAAATTTGAAAGCTTGGAGAACCAATGTCCACCTCAATAGGAGACTGTTGGTTCCCTTAAAATTGTCTAGGTATATCAAGTTTCCGACACAGGAAGCAAACATGAGAAGGAGTACCTTCGTGGTACTGCAGTAGCACTGCACCTAGGCCAGTAGTGGAGGCATCAGTTCTCAAGCAAAATGGTTCACTGATATCTAGAATCTTAAGTATGGGGTCTGTAGAAAAGATGCTCTTAAATGTGTTAAATTTTTCCCGAGCTTCGTCGGAAATTTCCAGAGGTTCTCTCACAGACTTTTTAAGGTAGTCCGATAAAATTCCTGATCTGTAATACTGGGAATGAATTTTGCATAGAAATTCACAGAACCAAGAAAACTACAAATGAGCTTCTTGATTCTGGGGAATTTAAATTCTAACAAAGCTTCGATCTTACTAGGAAGAAGCTGCAAAGAATTATTAGAAAGAATGAATCCTAGATATCTAATTTGATTAAAACCATGGAAGCATTTCTTCGGCTTGACAGTGAGGCCATGAGAACATAACTTACGTAAGACTGATGTTATTGTCTGGATATGCTCATTCCAAGTGGATGTCATTACGTAGATGTTATCAAAATAAACTGAAACATTAGGCATATTACCCAAGACCTTCCTCATCAGTAAGTAGCACAGACTGTCACTAGGCCGAAGGGCATCATTCTATATTGCATCAGTCCTTGGTGTGTAGGAAAAGCGGTGAACGGCTTAGAGGAGGGATCTAACATAACTATGTAATACGCTTCCGCAATATCAATTTCTGTAATGAAAGATGCGTTATAAAATTTATGAAGATCGCTATCTATGATGGCCATAGGCTCAGCATCCCACTGAGTTATAGCATTAAGTCCTCTAAAATCAACCGCAAGCTTGTATGATTTGTCTTCTTTTTTAACCATGACTACTGGTGAGCAATATGCCGATACTCAAGGTTCAATTATATTTAACTTTATTAACCTGTCTACCTCTCACTCAAATGCATCCCTAAGGTGAACTGGAACTGCATATAGCTTCTGTTTGATATGGCTGTCCCTGATTAAGTCAATCCTATGGGCTACTTTTGAGGTGACACCCGGAATATCGGTAAAGACATCAGAAAATTTACTCACACATTTCAATAGTTCATTTTTCTTATGTTCATCTGAAGACTCGTTGATATTTACAGCTGTAGTAACAGAGGGTTCAAGAGACCACATCATGTAGTTCCTTGTCATCTTCCAAATTAGATGTGTCATTTACGCACACATTGCACATTGTTAGATCTCTGTTAATTATCATGCTTTGAACCTAATTAACTTTGTACACATTGCATTCAGTCACAATAATAAACAGAATACTAAGCTATTTGGATCAATCTTGGCGCCTGTAAATACACAAGTCTCACCAGCATGAGAAAATATATCAAACTTGCTAAGGTAATTGAAAGAATTGTGTTACCTGGAGGGGGTTTCGGGGGGTCAATGTCCAGCGGCCCGGTTCATGACCAGGCCTTGTGATGGTGTTTGCCATTACACCATGATCGCACTTGTCGAAGGCTTTCGCAAAGTTTGCGTATACTACATCTTCATATTGTTTGTCCTCCAGAGCATCCAAGACCATGCCATAGTGGTTCAGTATCTGGAACAGACAGGAGCGAGCTGATCTAAATTCATGCTGCACTGGGTTGTGCAACTGATGGGTCTCTGAGTGGATGGCGATCTTGCTTCTTAGAACCCTTTCAAAGATTTACATGTGGGACGTTAGTGCTATCGGTCTGTAATTTTTTGCAATTACTGTAGTATAAATTTCTGAGATTTAACCTGAACAGAAAGGTGGAAGTGGCTTGCATTTATCTCATTATCATCATAATTACACACCAGTTGACCATCCCTTTATGGAGTGGGGCTATGTCTGTTACCTTCATTGACTGCTGGATGACCCTTGTGTAGATGCTCCCTCTCTGTAGAACACTTAAGGCACGTGAAAGGGGCTTCTTGCAGATCTTGATGAACACGGAGTTCCACGAGTCTAGGCTTGGGGCAGAGTAGATGGGCATGTCATCTATTGCTTTTTCAGTCTTGTGGTGTTAGGATAAAATCAAAATCTTTTGAACTGACCAAATTTTGAGTCTCGTTCATAAAAAAAAAAATAATTTAGATTGTCGACTCTTAGTCTGATTAACGGGTCAATAAACGCTGAGTGATATTGAGTAGGGGAGCAAAACTCATCATGGCCACAATTTTGAAATGAAAACAGGACTCTCTGAAGCTTTAAAAATTGTATGAAGTGAGAATTGTGCAAGGCCGACTGAAATGTTTTTTCAGCATTCATATTCAACCTTCGGGCATATTGTGATGTTCCATATATGTAAAAAGATCATCAAAAATCATTATCAGGCCAACACCTCGTATATAAACTAATTAGGTAGAAAGAAACATAGCTTACATTTTTTCCTCAATATCCTGTCTTCAAGCAACACATCTGTTCATAATAACGCCAACCCTAATTAGCTCCCTGAAAAGCAAATATAATTAAAAAAGTGAACGACAGTAGTCTTATACTTAAAGCACTATTACCATAAACATAAGACTTAGTATTATTTGTACAATGATAGTTCAGTATATAGATCAGGTTGTATTCAGGAGGCTTTTACTGTAAAATCTACGAGAACTAATTTACTCGTTCACATAATACTTGTGCCAGAATAAACATCTGAAAAATCTGTACATTCAGAGAGTAGACTGTACTGCATGTGTCCACAAGCACACTTGAAAACACTGGAGAAGTGAGCTTCAGCGAGTAGGTCAGCTCTTGAACCACTTGAGAAATTTACTTACAAAAAGTAATTTAATGTCCTTGTAATGTCTTCTAATCATCATATAAATGCACAAGCGAACCAACAAGGAAAAATGGAAAAGATAAAATGATAACTGTATATTCCATCGTACCACTGAGACCCTCTTCAGCAGACTCAGTGGCAGGCTAAAAATGTAGTACTTGTAACATCTGTTTTAATTTCTTCTCAACCTATAGGCCTGTGAAAGACGAGGTGAACCATAGGACTGACTGGGGGATAAAGGTGAGTAGTGTATTATGGCACTTGCGGAGACGAATGTTATCTATGGAAGCAAAAGGGTGGTGCCAAAGGTATTATATGGGTGCGAAGTAACGTTAGACCATTGCTCTCCGCACCGATCCTCACATTTCGTCAACGTGCCCTGCCCGTCGGTACAATACGTAACCATTAGGATTAAAACAGTTTAGCTACAGTTGCATAAAGGTACCATACAGTTACAGGTACACAAGGTTAAGTGATTGTAATCAGTGATTACAACATGTTGATTGCAACTAGCTTAGTGGTTAGGCTGTTAGGCGGTGATAAAGGATAATTGGAAAATTCATGAAATGTCTGGTGTTTAGGTCACAAAGAATAATCAGGAATGCTATGCAAGATTTACAAATAACCAAGGTACAGGTATAATAGTTGATACTGAGGATAAGTAGGCAGTACTTAGGAATATATGAAGAATATGGATTTATAGGAATAATGGATTTAAAAATTCTTCTGAACATTCTGGATTGCACATAATATCGTTTTCTATGTGCATCGTCATGTCTTACGTCACTTGACTTGCTGATGGTGATTAGCTGAAGCTTAGGGCTGGATATTACATCTCTCATTATTCTGATTCCCCCTTTCTATAAACTGGGAGGCTTTCTTCTCGCCTACTGCATATGGGGAGGAGTGGGGAGTGTGGGTCGGTAGTTGGCAGACGGACCAGAGCCTCTCATTACGTGAGAGAAGCTCACTGGTGTCACCACTCCATTACATCGCATTGCTCCTGATGACTCATGAAGACGTGTGAAAGTACCTGATCTGAAGATTTCCACCACCGTGGCTTGTCTTGCGTTGTATATATATATATATATATATATATATATATATATATATATATATATATATATATATATATATGTCGTGCCGAATATGTAAAACTGGTCAATTAGCAAGAACTCATTTAAAATTAAGTCCTTTCTGAAATTTTCTCTTATACGTTTAAAGATATATTTTTTTTCATTAATGTTAATGTAAAAAATTTTAATTTTGCACCAAAAGAATCTTAGAAAACTTACCTAACCTTATTATAACAAGAGCAATTTATTTTAGCCTAACCCAACTAAATATATTTTAAATACGTTTAAAATAATTTAGTACTAAACAAATACAATCAAATATATTTTTTTTCGTTAGGTTCAGAATGATTTTGGCGCAATTATTGCATACACAAATTTTCAATTGCCCTATATGGCAAGATAAGCGTTGCTATTTAAGCCAACATCGCAAGTTCTGCCTATTCGGCACGACATATATATATATATATATATATATATATATATATATATATATATATATATATATATATATATATATATATATATGTGTGTGTGTGTGTGTGTGTGTGTGTGTGTGTGTGTGTGTGTGTGTGTGTGTAAAACTTGCGATTTTAGCTTAACTAACATAGCTCTTCTTGCCGAATAAAGCAAGTGAAAATTTGTGTATACAATAATGAAGCAAAAATCACTCTGAACGAAGCGAAAAAAATATATTTCATTATGTTTATTATTAAATTATTGTAAACTTATCTAAAATATATTTAGCTGGATTAGGCTAAATTAAATTGCGCTTGTTATAATAATGTTAGGTAAGTTTTCTAAGGTTCTGTTTGTATAAAATTATTAATTTTTACATTAACATAAATGAAATATTATATCTTTAAAGGTATAAGAATTTTTTTTAAGGAGTTAATTTTAAATGAGTTATTGCCAAGTGACCAATTCTACCAATATATATATATATATATATATATATATATATATATATATATATATATATATATATATATATATATATATATATATATATATATATATATATATATATATATATATATATGTCAGCATAGTTGCTGATCCTCCTTTACATGTGTTGTATAGTTTAGTTGTACCATAGTACCATCCATGTGTTTATATGGAAGATCCCTATAAGGCCTAGTGACTGTATGACGTCACGGGGTACAGCATGAGTGAGTGGCACGCTCTGCCTTGCCCTCACTCCACGGTTAGACATACAAGCAGGCAGAACAAGGCAGGCCTGGGCTCCCATCTCTTACCATAGTCTGACATTACATAGCGTTACCATCCAACAAGTGTGTCTACCTTCAACCCTCATATCTCCTTCTGAACCCCCACGACAAATTGGTGCCAGCGGAGGGCCTGTAATTCTGACGATTACAGCGATTTCTGGAGATAAATTTCTACTGAGCCAGTCGCCATCTTGTGACACTAGGCCTGCTGAGAAGGTTAACGCTCAACCTAGCCAGCCAGCGACCCCCTCAAGCGTTTACCAGCCTCTACACTATTCACTGGTCAGTCTCTTTGTATTAGTGTTTATCTGCTTATTTGCATCACTCCCGAGGGGTTGACCCGAGTTTGCAAAGCCAAACCAGCACGACAGTCTGTGGTGGATGGAGTCAGCCAGCCTAGCCTTACACCATTCCAGCCTTGCCTGCCAAGCCAGCTTTCCACCCCTGCTGTGCTCATCGTTAGAAGTTATCAAGCCATTCTGTGTGAAGGGTTAAGCCAAGCCAGCCAGCAACTAACCCAGGTGACTAACGGAGGTGACTAACCCAGTACTCAAGCAAGCCACGTGGGTACAGTGTTCTTCATCGCCTTGTGCATCAAGTTCTAGCCATTCTGAGTGCTTTATCATCTGTGTGGTGTTGTGGTATTTCGTGGGTTTGTTTTAAGCCCGGCTTAGAGTGTTTTTGTGCCTAGTGAGGGTGTCCCCAGTGAGGCCTACGCCGTTCATCCCATAGGCCCAGTTACCATGTGGTCTCGCCACCGCTGCCTCAGCCTGCCTCAGCCGCCTCACCCAAACACTACCACTGTTTTGTACCCTTATTACGGGTTCTATCACCATATTTTAAGGACCACATAGGGGGTCAAGAGCTAGAGTGTGTTCTTTCGTCAGTGGCGCCATCGTTAAAAGCCTCCTGTGTGGGTCCATCGTCGATTTAAGCACAAAATTCTACGATCACGTGTGCAGAGGAGCAAGAAACGTAGCCAGCCACGAGACGACATAAACATCCTCCACCATCTACCTAATTCTTCACCAACGTTGCTACAGTGATAATATTTTTCATAGAGACATTTGCGAGTGTTGAGACATTTCTTTTTGTGTTTCCAGTGATTTCTTAGTGACATTCAGTGACTCAATTAGACTCAGTGTTTATTATATACTGTTTGCAATATATTTTTTTCTCTTCTTAATTCAGTGTTAATTTTCGTGCATTAATCTATGTCTGTTGTGTTGGGTTCTTTTTTTATATACTTGAAACAATAGTGCCATATATATATATATATATATATATATATATATATATATATATATATATATATATATATATATACAAACACTAATCTCTGGTCGAAGAAGACTCGAACCTACGAACTTTGAGACAAGGTACGCAGTGCTCTAGCCACCGTACCACACTGGACGTCATACTTGGCGTCCATCCAACGCTAGACGTTTTGATCCAAGGCAGCCAGTATTCAGGCAGGTGGTGCTAGCTATTTCATCTCATCCCTTACATGCTTCGACTGACGGGAGATTTTTACAATGTCTAGAATACGCAGAATAGGCGAAATATTCACAAACACTAATCTCTGGCTGAAGGAGATGAGATGAAATAGCTGACACCACCTGCCTGAATGTTGGCTGCCTTGGATCAAAACGTCTAGCGTTGGCTGGACGCCGAGGTATTGGTTCAGTGGAGTACAGTGGTTAGAGCACTGCATACCTTGTTCCAGGGTGCGTAAGTTCGAGTCTCCTTCGACCAGAGTCTCTGGTCCAGAGATTAGTGTTTGTGAATATTTCGCCTGTTCTGCGAATTGTAAACACGAACGAGTGGTATTGATCAATAACAACACTGCGACTAGCCAAGGACTCGAACCCATGCTGCTTTGCCCTGCCTCATGGTGGGAGAAACTCATGATGCCTTAATCCACTGGACCATACAATCCTTAAGAGTAGCGCATCCAGCGGAACTGGATGTTGTACTCGCTACCCAAAGACACACGATGGTGTGGATGACTTAAGGCTAATTTCATTCTAGTCTTTGTTTGGTGTACTAGTACAACGAGCAGTATTTTATATTATTGTGCCCACGAACGAGTGGTATTGATCAATAACAACACTGCACTAGCCAAGGATTCGAACCTATGTTGCTTTGGCCTGCCTCATGGTGGGCCTCATTCGTGGGCACAACTGCTCGTTGTACTAGTACACCGAACAAAGACTAGAATGAAATTAGCCTAGAGTCATCCACACCATCGTATGTCTTTTGATAGCGAGTACAACATCCAGTTCCGCTGGATGCGTTACTCTTAAGGATTGTATGGTCCAGTGGATTAAGGCGTCATGAGTTTTCGCCCACCATGAGGCAGGCCAAAGCAGCATGGGTTCGAGTCCTTTGCTAGTGGCAGTGCTATTATCTATCTATATATATATATATATATATATATATATATATCTATATATATATATATATATATATATATATATATATATATATATATATGCAATAAGATCACAGTAAACAGGTTTGTTTTTGAGAGCTTTACGAATTTGTAGTCCTGAGTTCATAGATGAGGAAATATCCAAAATTTATGAAATAGGTAATGATTTAAAATACCCAAGAAATGTAATTGATAAATCTTTTAAAGTTGCTAGAAATACTTTTTACAATCCAAAAAGGGACAACCAGCCTTATTCAACTAAAAATATGTTGGTTCTCCCTTACCATGAAAACTTGGTTGATATGCCTTCTCTTCTTAAGACTTTTAATATTAAAGTTGTATTCAAAAATCTTGATACAGTAAAAAAAACTTTTGATAAAGAATTCCCCCCAAAATGCTGATGGATGTGTCATTAAGATTCCTTGTAAAATTTGCGATAAAGTTTATTACGGTCAAACTGGTAAAAATCTCGAACTAAGATTAAAACAACATAAATATAGCATTAGAACTGGACAAGATTCCAATGCTCTATTTATTCATGTAAGAGATTTTAACCATCCAACTGATTTTCAAAAAGTTGAGAGATCAAGCGACTTAGCTCGAGTGGTGACGTGTGCTTACCTAACACATCGACGATCTCGCCTCTCTCGAAATTATCCCGTGTTGAGTAGTGCTTGCTGGACCTTCGTCTTCCTCTCCACCATCAGGATTGGTGCGTCGGTGGTTGCCGACCGAAGGGCAGGAAGCCTCTTGCTGCCTGAATTCTCTTCGCCTGTTGACTGCACGCCATACAGCCAGTCTCGCCACCACTCAGGATATACAGTGCTCCATCAAGCTACAGTTCACCTCCTCAGTGTCCTGCGCCAGGCAAGTACGTGTGTCTACTTACACGTACTTGCCTAGCTGAGTACTCTCACTTTTTGGCCGATTGTCACCTCCAATTACATCTTTTCGTAATTAGACGATGCCTTCGTTGCCTTCCACCTCCCACCCCCCTTCCACTCTCCCCCAACCTCCCACACCTGCCTCTGCTTCTACTAAATCCAATTCCTTCTCGCTAAACCTCAAATTCTCTAATCCTGATGCCACTATCTGTCCGGAAAATTTATTATATCAGATCACTGGTGCACCTCAACTTAAAGTCTTCAAAACCAACTCAGGTTTCAAACTCCTTCTTGACAAACATTCCTACGAAGCGTACACCTCAAGCGATACCAGACAAAAACTTCTCAACGCAGGCTTCACCATTATTTGGACTCCTGAGCACCGTGCCAAAAGCACAGTCATTGCTAAACACGTAGACTACTCTCTCCTGACAGCCTATGACACAGACAAAGAAGACTTAATAAAAGATATCAGTACTAAGAACAAAGTCTCTGTTGACGATATTTACAGACCAGAAAACTCTACCATTCTCAAAATACGCTGTTCTACTCCTGCTGACGCCTCTACACTCTTCAGTCAAGGAATCTTTGCCAAGACCATTCGCATTCCTCCAAACGCTCTCTTCACTCCGAACTTCCACCCAATCACACAATGTCTGAAATGCTACAAATTCGGCCACGACAAAAACACATGCACATCTACACAAGTCTGCTCCAGATGTTCAGCAACTGGCCACTTCTGGAATACTTGCAACCTCCCTCTTAAATGTTCTAACTGCGGCGGGTCACACACTGCAGTTGCAAATTCCTGCCCTTCTAGAAAGCACATTCTCTCCTCCCTCAGAGCAAACCAACCTCCCTCCCTCCCCAACCCCTTCCCTGCTCCTCCCTCCCCTTCCTTACCTCCCTCCCCTTCCACACCTCCCTCCCCTACCCCCAATGCCTGGGCCTCCCCACGCACTTGGTCTACCTCTTCTACTCTACACACATCAAACACCAACACACAGACTACAAGCACTTCTCCTTCTACACCCACACTAGACTACAAAACTAACTGTCAACTTGCCACTGCTGCCCACTCTGCGATGGTAATCTCACAAGCTTACCAATCAGACTACTCACATGTCCTTAACCTAATCTTGTCTGCTAACAATCTTCCCTCTTTAATTATCCCTCCTTCCTGCTTCTCTTCCAAGCCTCCTACAACCTCTCATTCCTTCCTCTCTCCCACCCCCCCACTTCCTACTCCCACCAGCTCTCCTCCTCCACTACCTCTCTTCACTACTTCTACACCTCCCACCAACACCCCTACTGCTACGACCACCCCTCCCCCCACTTCCTTACCCACTTCATCCCCTTCCAAAGCTTCCACTTCCTCACAGCTTACCAAAACTTCCACTTCCTCACAGCTTACCAAAACTTCCACTTCCTCTGCATCCACCTTCGCCCACTCCACCACAACCAAAACCTCATCCAGGTCCAACTCCACCTCCTCCAGACAAAATCCACTCAAACCTAAACCTACCCCAACTTCTAACGGACAGACCAAAGAACATAAAAACAGATCCATCTCTTCCTCCCCCTCCAGGAAACGGGTCCGTAGCACCTACAAACACACATCCACTGATGGCACCACTATCACGGGCTTTAACCCAAACTCCTCCCCCGACATTAACTTTGCTAAGACGAAACCATTAAATCACGTTTAAGGCGATTCAGTTCAACGTACGTTCTTACTTTACAATTAGACACCTACTGGCCGAGCTCCTTGAAGCAGAGAGGCCAGATATTGTTTTGCTAAACAGTACCTGCCTCAAAGCCCCTCAATGTATCCGCCATTATGGTTATACTGCACTACAGTCCCCCTATGATCCCCACGATGGGGTTGCCATCCTTGTCAATTCCAACATAAAACATGAATTTCTCCCAATCCCTTTTATTCACCAACACTGTCTTGCGGTCAGAATACACACCCACCTTGGCCCCTTTATCTTTTTCACCACCTATGCTCGCCCAAACACTACTCTCAACATACACGACCTCTCCTTAGTCTTCAACTACACCAACACACCAACTTACCTACTAGCTGACATGAATGCCAAACACACTGCCTTTCATCACACCAGTAACAACCAACTTGGTCACCAATTACTCAACTTCACAAACCATAAACACCTAATTCATCTTGGCCCAGACTTCAATACCTTCTTCAACCACACGGGCCAAGGCAAACCAGACATCATTCTGGCAAACCGAGCCAGCTCTCTATTTCAACATTACATCTCACCTGGCCCTATTACAGGCTCTGATCACATCCCAGTCATCTTACACATCTCCTCCAACCCTATCCTCATTCCAACCACACCTTCATTCTCCTACAAGAACGCTGACTGGTATGCTTTCAAACAACACATAGACAATATTAACCTCACCTATGACTACAACAACAAACCTATCTCTGACATCGATACTCAACTTGATCTCATCCAGGACACCATTACACAAGCAGCCAACATCGCAATACCAAAGAAAACTCACACCACTCGTTATTCCTTCAAACCGTCACTCAGAACAAGAAGACTAATTATCTGCTACCACAACCGCTTCCTCTACAACACACATAGATTTAATCAAGTCCGATTAGATCTCACTTACCTTAGAAACAACATTTTACACAGCCTAGACCAAGACCACAACAATCACTGGTCACGACTAATACAACAAGCGGACAGGCAGCGTGTTAAAAACACTAAAGCCTTCTGGAACTTTATCAAAAAAATCAGAGGCACTACTCCCACCAACAAATTCAAACACATCACCCACAACAACACACACATCTCAGACCCACAGGCTGCTACCAACATCTTCAAACACATCTGGGAGAACATCTTCCACGCTCACCCACCTCACCCTAACGTTATTCAACACATTCAGAACATAGAACACTGGAACACTGCACACACACAAGAAACAACACCAGACAGCCACATTCATCTAGACACTCTTACCTCCTCCCAAGAACTCGACACTCCTTTCACCAACACAGACATTAAAACTCTCCTCAGACACCTTCCTCCAAAGGCTCCTGGTGCCTCTGGCCTAAACCATATTATCCTGAAACACCTTCCTGACTCTATCATTACTGCCTACACAAACCTCCTCAATGCCTCCCTTGCCTCTGGATACTTCCCTTCCCTCTTCAAAGCTGCTACTGCTATCCTCCTTCCTAAACCCAATAAAGACCACTCTGACCCTAGAAACTATCGCCCTATCAGCCTCCTCGAAACTTTAGGAAAACTCTTTGAAAAACTAATTAATCATCGCCTTCGCAGATACCTGGAACATAATTCTCTACTTTCAGATGGCCAGTTTGGCTTCAGAACACACAGATCCACACAGGATGCCATTAACATCATTCTCAACTACATCCACATAAACACAAAACAAAGAAACAGGACAGCCCTGGTTGCAAAAGACGTTGAAAAAGCTTTTGACACTGTGTGGCACGAGGGGCTCAAGTACAAACTCTGCACTAACTTCAACCTGCCTCTCAATACTCGTAAACTCCTCTGCAACTTCCTAGACGGCCGTACCATGAGAATCAAATTCCAAGGCTGTTACTCTGACTACTTCACACTAAATGCTGGAGTACCCCAGGGATCTGTCCTTTCCCCTACCCTCTACATTTTATACACTAACGACATTCCAACACCTATATACCACAACTCCATCACACTAGCCTATGCAGACGACATTACACAACTTATCACTCATGCCAATATAGATACACTCACACACAAAACACAAAATGAGGTTGACAGGATAGCCATCTGGGAACAAAAATGGAGGATCAAAACCAATGCAGCAAAATCCAGCATTACGTATTTTAACTACAGGAAACGTGATCCTCCATTACCTGTCGAACTCAGAACAGCTGACACCCGCACTTACTTCCCTATCACACAATCTGTCACTGTCCTTGGCGTTAATCTTGACTACCTTCTTCGTTTACACGGACACATTCACTCAAGGCATGCAATAGCTAGTAAGGCCCTTGCGGGCCTCTACAAGCTGAAACATGCCTCTCAACGCACCAAACTACACCTCTACAAATCCCTAATACGTCCTCTGATAACTTACTCTCCTCTAGCCCTCTCTCTTGCAGCAAAAACAAACTTACTTAAACTGCAGCGTGTCCAGAACAAGGCGCTGCGCTGGGTGCTTGATATCAGATGGGAGGACTTCGCCACAAGCGAGTCTCTCCATGCCCAGTTAGACGTCCCTGCGCTGAATCTGTACTGGAAGAGGCTCAGTGACAGACAGATAGACAAACTTGAGACACGACATGACTACTGGACCTCTCTCCTTGACGAAGACATTCGCAGACCCACAAACCAACACAACCTTTTCTACTCCTTGCATGATCCTGCTCCTAACCCTACTTACAAATAACCTTGGATCCGCTGACAGGTACCTTCTAAGACAGGTACCATTCTCTGACCCACGTTCGCCTTAGCTTTTTGGGTTAAGACATGACTCAGTTCTGCACTCCTCTCTAGCTCTAAACGTCGCAAGTCCCTTACTCCCAGCTCACCCCACCGGAGTCCCAACAGAAGAACCGGAATTTCTCTTGTCAATATCTGTCCCACGATCGCCTTTGCTGCTGGGTTAAGCCCTGGCTCTATTTCTACGACTAAGAACACTCCTCTCCAGCACTATTCTTCATCTGTCCCGTCTTCCCCGCTCATCCCATTTGGGATCTTACCTGAACTTTCGTTCGTTCGTTCGTTCTTTAATTACTAAAAAAGAGAAGAAGAAAAACTTTATAAAACTGGGATGCTTAAATGTGCGTGGATGTAGTGCGGATGACAAGAAACAGATGATTGCTGATGTTATGAATGAAAAGAAGTTGGATGTCCTGGCCCTAAGCGAAACAAAGCTGAAGGGGGTAGGGGAGTTTCGGTGGGGGGAAATAAATGGGATTAAATCTGGAGTATCTGAGACAGTTAAAGCAAAGGAAGGGGTAGCAGTAATATTGAATGATCAGTTATGGAAGGAGAAAAGAGAATATGAATGTGTAAATTCAAGAATTATGTGGATTAAAGTAAAGGTTGGATGCGAGAAGTGGGTCATAAGCGTGTATGCACCTGGAAAAGAGAGGAATGCAGAGGAGAGAGAGAGATTTTGGGAGATGTTAAGTGAATGTATAGGAGCCTTTGAACCAAGTGAGAGAGTAATTGTGGTAGGGGACCTGAATGCTAAAGTAGGAGAAACTTTTAGAGAGGGTGTGGTAGGTAAGTTTGGGGTGCCAGGTGTAAATGATAATGGGAGCCCTTTGATTGAACTTTGTATTGAAAGGGGTTTAGTTATAGGTAATACATATTTTAAGAAAAAGAGGATAAATAAGTATACAAGATATGATGTAGGGCGAAATGACAGTAGTTTGTTGGATTATGTATTGGTAGATAAAAGACTGTTGAGTAGACTTCAGGATGTACATGTTTATAGAGGGGCCACAGATATATCAGATCACTTTCTAGTTGTAGCTACACTGAGAGTAAAAGGTAGATGGGATACAAGGAGAATAGAAGCATCAGGGAAGAGAGAGGTGAAGGTTTATAAACTAAAAGAGGAGGCAGTTAGGGTAAGTTATAAACAGCTATTGGAGGATAGATGGGCTAATGAGAGCATAGGCAATGGGGTCGAAAAGGTATGGGGTAGGTTTAAAAACGGAGTGTTAGAGTTTTCAGCAGAAGTTGTGGTTACAGGAAAGTGGGTGCGGGAGGGAAGAGGAGCGATTGGTGGAATGATGATGTGAAGAGAGTAGTAAGGGAGAAAAAGTTAGCATATGAGAAGTTTTTACAAAGTAGAAGTGATGCAAGGAGGGAAGAGTATATGGAGAAAAAGAGAGAGGTTAAGAGAGTGGTGAAGCAATGTAAAAAGAGAGCAAATGAGAGAGTGGGTGAGATGTTATCAACAAATTTTGTTGAAAATAAGAAAAAGTTTTGGAGTGAGATTAACAAGTTAAGAAAGCCTAGAGAACAAATGGATTTGTCAGTTAAAAATAGGAGAGGAGAGCTATTAAATGGAGAGTTAGAGGTATTGGGAAGATGGAGGGAATATTTTGAGGAATTGTTAAATGTTGATGAAGATAGGGAAGCTGTGATTTCGTGTATAGGGCAAGGAGGAACAACATCTTGTAGGAGTGAGGAAGAGCCAGTTGTGAGTGTGGGGGAAGTTCGTGAGGCAGTAGGTAAACTGAAAGGGGGTAAGGCAGCCGGGATTGATGGGATAAAGATAGAAATGTTAAAAGCAGGTGGGGATATAGTTTTGGAGTGGTTGGTGCAATTATTTAATAAATGTATGGAAGAGGGTAAGGTACCTAGGGATTGGCAGAGAGCATGCATAGTTCCTTTGTATAAAGGCAAAGGGGATAAAAGAGAGTGCAAAAATTATAGGGGGATAAGTCTGTTGAGTGTACCTGGCAAAGTGTATGGTAGAGTTATAATTGAAAGAATTAAGAGTAAGACGGAGAATAGGATAGCAGATGAACAAGGAGGCTTTAGGAAAGGTAGGGGGTGTGTGGACCAGGTGTTTACAGTGAAACATGTAAGTGAACAGTATTTAGATAAGGCTAAAGAGGTCTTTGTGGCATTTATGGATTTGGAAAAGGCGTATGACAGGGTGGATAGGGGGGGCAATGTGGCAGATGTTGCAGGTGTATGGTGTAGGAGGTAGGTTACTGAAAGCAGTGAAGAGTTTTTACGAGGACAGTGAGGCTCAAGTTAGAGTATGTAGGAAAGAGGGAAATTATTTCCCAGTAGAAGTAGGCCCTAGACAAGGATGTGTGATGTCACCGTGGTTGTTTAATATATTTATAGATGGGGTTGTAAGAGAAGTAAATGCGAGGGTCTTGGCAAGAGGCGTGGAGTTAAAGGATAAAGAATCACACATAAAGTGGGAGTTGTCACAGTTGCTCTTTGCTGATGACACTGTGCTCTTGGGAGATTCTGAAGAGAAGTTGCAGAGATTGGTGGATGAATTTGGTAGGGTGTGCAAAAGAAGTAAATTGAAAGTGAATACAGGAAAGAGTAAGGTTATGAGGATAACAAAAAGATTAGGTGATGAAAGATTGGATATCAGATTGTAGGGAGAGAGTATGGAGGAGGTGAATGTATTCAGATATTTGGGAGTGGACGTGTCAGCGG